>NC_062225.1:63516268-63820851 GCF_902686445.1 Sciurus carolinensis | reverse complement strand
CAAAAGGGGTGAGTGAGCAGTATTTAACAGTTTGCCGTAATTATTCTCATTTTACAAATTACAGAAACGGAAAACCTTGAATGATGGTCATTTGAGAAGATAAGTGATTTTCATTTAAAGACACCTCGGACTGGTGCGAGGTCGGAGAGGTTGGGAATTTTGCTCACTTAAAAATAAAGCGAAGTTAAGGAAAATGGGGTTGCGGACACGATTTCCAATTGGTGCAAACTGTGACGTTTGTGTTTGCCACGCAGAACAGAGTTCAAGGTTATGCCTAAAAGGGGGCAACCCCGGGGAGAGGGGCGGGGGGGGGGGGTGAGAGCTGGAAGGAAGCGGAGTGGGGTGGGTTTAGGGGCAGTGATGGCAGAAGGGACCCCGGGGCGGGGGCAGGCGCGGTGGCCCTGAGCCCAGGTGCGAAGTCCGGGAGAGGGGACGACGTGAGCGGAGCCACGACGTCGATGCGGGTCCAGGCCGGGCGGAGCGCCGCTTTCTACTCTGGTGAAAAGCACGCGGGGCGCCCGTCCCGGGTGAGAAGTCCCGGCGGGCGGAGGCGGGAGCCGCGGGCCGAGCAGCCACGGACTCCTCCCCCGGCGCCTCGGCTTTCTGGGTCAGGACGCGGCGGCGCGGTGCCGGTCCCTGGGACCCGCGGGCTCGGGCGCCGCCTCCGCCCGCAGCTTCCCACCCGCCCGCAGGCCCGGGTCGGCGGCCGGCGACCGCGGACTGCTCGGCATAACGAACGCAGGTGCGTACGGACAAGAGAAAGGGGCGACTGGGCGGACCAGGGCCGACGCGGTCGGGGGCGTGAGGAGGCGGTGGCAGTACTTCCGGCAGCGGCGACTGCACTTCCGGGTCGCTTTCTTCCCCAGCTTCGGTCTGTTCCCGAGGCAGGAGAACCTCTCGACCCGGGTTCCCCGACGCAGCTTTGGCGGAGCCGATGCCTCGGAAGTGGCAGCTCGGGAAGTGGCCAGCATTTCCACGCAGGACTCCTGGGGTCGGGGGAGTGGGCACCCCCTCAGCCTGGCGGGTCCCTACGAGCCGCCAAGTTTCAGCAGCGACGCGCCGGGCACCCACCGAGGCGGGATCTCTCGTCGCCGCCCCGCGCAAGCGTTGTGTTTCGTTTGCATTTCTTTCCCCCTTTAAATTTGGAGTTTCTGTTTCACACAAAAACCAGGGCTGCGCTGTCAGTACTGACCTTTGCAAATAAGCCAAACGCCAGGAATGCCTAAATTAAAACTAAATTCTAACTAGGTAAACCATGAAAAGCTGATGACATAAGAGCATTAGAATTCACTTTGAAAGTAAACAGGGTTTTCTGGGTCGTCACAGAATGTGATCACTTACTCAAGGGCTCAGGGCAGTTCCCATGGAAAACTTAAACCACAGGTTGGTCTGTAAGCCATAATTTTTACTTTAACCTTACTGCAGAATTTTTCATTGATTTCCCGAGTTTATCAGGGCATTTTATACTTTATTCCCTAAGGATCAGCTGATGAATTACATAAATATAAATGCTAGATAAATACTGTAAGCATTATTGTAGTTATTGTGGTAAAGCATAATTTTCATGTCTAAAGTAGAACATGAAAATGAAATAATTTTCTTCAGAAAGCGTTTTCATGTTCTAGTTTCTGTAAGTAATGGTGGGATTAAGTGTTAATTTTAGATGCCAATAGTTTATGTTAAAATAAGGTCTAATTTTCTGGTATTAGAGCCTTATAAATTCAAAATTCTAACAGGAGTAATACTTTGCACCTGATTATTAAAATGTTAGAGCTCTGAAGTTTGGTCAGTAAAATTCTTAATTATTGTATTTTTTATAATATAAGTAATTACAACTAACGAAAGTACAGAAGCTATGTAAATGACTTCATACAACCTTTGAGATTATGCTTCAGGCAAGAAGTATTCTGGTTATTACTTTTATACTTTAATATTTTTAATTAGTGTCATTTGTTGATGTAAAAGCATATTAATTTCATACAGATATAAAATTCAAACACCTGAGCTATTTGTTTATAATGGTAGTTATTTAAAACAAATACCAGCCCCAGTGATTCTAGTTTTTCCCACAGCTAAATTCCATAGTTCCGAAGTCATATTTCACCTCTGGACATCTCTGCTCAGTCAGCATTCTCCTTCATGTCCTTGTTGATGCTTTCTGAATTTTCAGCATTCAGCTAGTTGCATACAGGGAGTTTCCTAACAGGATGTTAAGGGTGACATTTTCCACTTCCTAGTTGGATGACTCTCAGAGTAAATGACTTGGCAGTTGCTTATGCCTCCGTTTGCTTTTCAGTAAAATAATAATAGAACTATTATTATTATTTATATATTCTTTGTGGTTACTGAGGATTGAGTCCAGGGCTACTTTATATACTGAACTATATTCCCAGCCCTTTTTATATTTTATTTTAAGACAAGGTCTCACTGAATTGCTCAAGCTGGCCTTGAATTTGTGATCCTCCTCTTTCAGCCTCCTGAGTTATTGAGATTACAGGTGTGCACCACCAACTCCCCTCAGGACACTTAAAAAAATTTTTTTTTTAAATCTGCCTCCAGCAGGTAATTTGAAAGTGGTGTCATTGGTAAAGAAAGGCTAAGCAAAATATATTTCTCATGTGTTTAAACGTGGTTCTGCCTCAGGAATAAGGTCTTTACCCTAGGTAGATTTTCACATCTATTTACTTACTTGTGAAATGAAAAATCTTTTCAAACCAGATCATTTTTTGATGTAAAGTTCAAAGAAGTACTAGCAGGAATGGACCAAAAAATGCACTAAGAATAGGAAAAATCTTTTCAGTAGACATCTAGAGCAGCATATGGACATCCTGATTTAATCTTGTACGTAGATTGGTGGTGGGGCTCTAACCCAGGACATGCTAAGCATACACTCTACTACTGAACTACACCACTAATCTTTTTATTGAAAAAAAAAAAATACTCAAACTTGATACATTATTATTAACTGTGATGTAAATGTAAGTTGTAAGTATATGTATATGGTGACTTTTCTTATATCTGTTGCTTTTTATAATAATCTTTCAAGTTAGTTTTGTGATACAGTATAATGTTTTGTGAAAATAAAATAATAACTAATAATTACCTACAATTTCAGCTGAAGTTACAAATTGATCAGAATGTGCTATTGGCATTTATCCTGGATAAATAGGCAAGAGTAGGCAGGTAGTTAGATTTATATTTCCCAGTTATACTGTTAGGGGACAGACAGATGCAAATGGTAGGAACATGAGGTTAACGTAATAAGTCTAAAAATGGGCCCACTGTGCTGACCCCCACATGCTTTCTCTTCCAAGAAGCAATTTATCTGCAGCTCTGTCTGGCCTAGTGGACAGACTGTGTCACATTCCTCATCACACCACCTATTAACTGCAAGAGAAATGCAGGCCCAAAATAATGTTGATAAGAGGAACCCAAGTTACCCTGAAGGGAGAGACTTTTGTGACCAAATCCTGAAACCTAGGGAGATAAGGGTAATTCCTCCTAACAATAAAATCTGTAAGAATTTATGGTTAACAATCCAATTAGAACTGGTCCAAGGTGACCTAGAGTTGTCCTGGCAGTGGGGATTGGAAAGTCTGATGTCACCCTGATGTTGGTCAAAAGTCAGGAGGTGGATCTGGGAAGCACTATGGAAACTTCTCTAGGATCCCCAATGAAACAAGTGCAGGCACATTGTCTCTCTCCTCTCTGAGAGGACCCACTCTCCCTTGAGAGAGTCCCCTTTCCCTTTTCCTATTCTTTCAATAAATTCATTCCTGTTACTCTGAGTGATATTTCTGAAATCTTTCTGACTTGATCACAAGAATCGGGGTTTGAACTTTGGTCTTCACATTGTCTCAGTTTCCAGGAAAGCCCCAGCTCTGTGACAATACCAAATAAGTGAAAGTATCTAATCCACAGCAAAATTATCTGTCATTCAGGCCAGACTAAAGTAGCAAGATCTTGGAATTCCTGATTTAGGAGATGAGACTCTTAAACCTCTTGGAGATAATATTCACTGACATCTGAAGTAATTTCTAGACTGTTATTTTATGATTGGTCCTTCTCATTAACATTTCAGCCCAAATGATGTAGAACATCCATCCAAATAGGGAAGTATAACAAATCTAAAAAGCACCATTCTTTTAAGTAAGGCTTCTCAGAATAGATTCTTGTTACTTATTCTTTGAGAATTTCTTTCATAGGGCATATGACACATCGTATTAAATTGGTCATTTAGTGTATAAGGAATAGCAATTTGCTAGAATATGTAGAATCATAGAATATAAACCCTAGAAAGCCGAATTTCTGGTATACAACCTAATTTGAATTTGCATATTTCTAGTACTTCTGCCTGGATTCTCAATCCTAGCTGTCTATTTTGCTTTCTGTTTCACTTAAGAAGCAATCAAAGAGAACTTTCATCACCTTTCACCACAACATCTACCCACCTACCCGATTCTCTGCTCACATAATCTCCTTTCATTGCTGTGAATAAGTGGTTTGTGTTCCCATCAAAGGTCAATCCTTGAACTTTTGCACTAGAGCCCACCCCCTTTGCCTTCTCAAGTTTATTGTTGTACAATTCTCTAACACTTCTTCCACTTTTTAATTGGATCTTTTTGATTGGCAAATAAAATACCGTTATTTCTTGATTTCTCCATATAGTTATGCCATCATTTCTCTTTTCCCTGTTGTTTTCTGTTTGTCTGCCTGTTCTGTTTTCCTCCTCTTTCCTGCCTTTCTTTGAACTAAATGAATGTCTTTAGTATTATATTTTTGTCTCCACTACTGGCTTATCTTTATCTTTGGGTTTTTTTCTTTATTCTTGTAGTAGCTACTCTAGAATTTACAACCATGAATCTTTAACTTGATAACACTTTATTATAATTTAAGATATTTACAAATACTTTGACTTATTGTCTTACGTTTTACTTCTATGTACATTATAAAACCTATGGTAATTATTGTCACCTTTGATTTAATAAGCAAATATTTTATAAAGAAATTTTAAAATGAGAAAAATGATTTTTATGTTTACCCATAGGTATTTTCCACAGTGGGTATTTTTCATTCTTTGTGCACCCAAGTTTCAAACTTAACATTTTCCTTCTGCTTGAAGAACCTCTGTTAGCATTTCTTTTCTTTTCCTTTTTTTTTTTTTTTTTTTTTTTTTTTTGGTACCAGAGATTGAACCCGGTGGAGTTCAACCACTGAGCCACATCCCCAGCTCATTTTTTATCTCAAGACAGAGTCTCAATAAGTTGCTTAGAGTCTCACTATATTGGTGAGGCTGGCCTTGAACTTGTGATCCTCCTGCCTTAGCCTCCTGAGGTGCTGGGATTACAGGTGTGTGCCACCACACCTGGCTCTGTTAGCATTTCTTAAAATACATACCTAAATCAGTAATGAATTCCCTTAGCTTTTCTTTGTCTAAAAATAAAATGGTTATTTTGCTTTCATTTTGACAAGAGATTTCACTGGGTATAGAAATTCAAGTTGACAGTTCTTTCAGCATTTTAAATATGTCACTTCATTGTTTTCTTGCTTAAATAGAACCTGAGAAAATCTGTTATAAATTTCTCTGCATACAATGTGTCTTTTTCTCTGATGACTTTTAAGATATTCTTTTTGTCACTGGTTTTTATCAATCTAGTAATGTTATGCCTTACTTTGGTTTTCTTATTCTACTTGGATTATGTTGACCTTGAATGAGTTTGTGTGTTTTCTCTAATTTGGGAATGTTTTTGATCACTTTTTCCCCTCTAATTTCATGAATTTTTCAGACTGCTTGATATTTCCCCATGGCTAGCTATCATTTTCCTGCTTAGTTGCATGTTTAGTAATTTTTATTGGTGTTGAGCATTTGAATTTTACATGGTTTTATAATTTTGATCTGTTATGTTTATCTAATTTGGGAATTTTTGGTCCCCCTCTAACTCAATGTACTTTATAGACTGCTTGATATTGCCCCATAGCTTTGTTTGTTTTGTTTCGTTTGTGTGCTTTATTTGGGAAGGTTGTTTTTGCTATGTCTTCAGGATCACTGATTTTCTTTTTGTTCCATGGTGATTTTTCTACTAATCCCATTTAGTACAAATTTTTCAGACATTTTATTTTTCATATCTAGAAATTCCTTTTGGTTTGGATTGATGCCTTCTTTTGTCTTTCCCCATCATGTTTATGTTTCCCATTAATGTATTTATATATATTCATATATACATTTATATATTATATATATAATAAATGGCAAACATTTATAATCATTCTAACACCTTTGCTAATTATATTTTCCTGTTTCTTTGCATGTCTACTAATTTTTATTGAATGTTAGACATTTAATTTTATGCTGTTGGATTCTGGCTTTTCTGTTTTTTAAAGTATTGGACTTTCATCATAAAGGCAGTTAAATATTAGTGAATCAGTTTAATCCCTTGGAGGTGTATTTTTAATTCTGTTTTAGGGAAAGTCTAAATAACCTTAACTCTGGAGTTATTTGGTCTTTCTACCACCCATGCTACCCATGGGGTCTCTGCTCAAAGCTTCATGTATTCTACAAGAACTCTTGGAAACTTGAATGCTTCCCAGTTCTGTGTAATCTTAAGGAATAATTCAGTTATGGCTTCCTGGTGATTGTTTTCTTCCTACAATTTGTTCTTTGCCTGCCCTGCTGGGGTTTCAATGTGTATTTCTGGAGCTCTTTCTCTGAATATTCCTCCCTCATCTTCAGCACTCTGACACACGAATTCTGGGTGCTTCAGTTTGTCTGAATTCAGATCTTTGTCCATTGAACTCAGTGAGACTATCAGGCTGTTGGTAGTCTCATTAGAGGACTGCCCCTCCCCCACTCTTCCTCAGGGCTGTAGGTGGCAATGCTCTCTCTAATAATCTCCTTGAGAAAGTTTTAGGAAAAACAAATCAAAAAATTACAAATTTAATTTCCTGTATTAAACAACTTATTATTTGTAACATTTCTCCATTAGTAAAATTTAATATAGGTATTTATCTGTTATAAAATAGGGTATACTGAAGGTAAAACAATTTTGGGAACTTCAAAGTATATTAAAAAGCTTCAATATACTTAACTGTAGTTACAGAAGTTTTATCAGAGTACTAATATGCTTATTGCCATTTTAAAATGTCTCAGATAAAAGAACATAGATTAATGCTATCTTTTACTTGTCTTGTGATTTTTAAGAGCAGGGACAGGTCATAGAACTAGTGAAGTAAGATTTACTAGAGAATGATTTTATGTATTTAGTCTAAGTAACTGAGTTTATGTGGAATGAGGTAGGGCATAGCTAGTGCCTTGAATGCAAAAAGGCAAAAGGTCAGAAAGAGAAAGGAATTAAATCAAAATATTTTAAAAAGTGAAAATCTGAAATAAAACAAAAACATTAAGACTTCAGATATAAGCAGAAATGTACGGAGAGAGGAATTCTGGGTCAGAAGATGGACAAAACTTACATAGATGTTAATGAGGCAGAAAGACCACCTGAAGGCAGCCAGGAAAAGGGTCTCCGAGAATTAAAGGAGGAAGCGATCTTGCCATCTTAGCCAGGAGCACATCCTTCTGCTGCTCCCGACAGCTTCAACCACAAGAGCTCTTCCTTAGTTACCCCAACCCTACCCCTAGCAACCACCAACCGACCAACCGGAAAATCTACGCCTTCTCCCAAGCACTTCCTCTTGGGCCAACAAACCCTTCCCCTTTGTGCTAATAACGTCTTAGAAATCACTTTTCTCCAGATTTGCTGAAGAAGACAAAATAAAGTTGATTGGTCCCTTTCTGAATCTGTATTTACGTGTCATCTAACCAGTCACCTATAGGGACACACGAAACCATAAAAACCCTAGACAACAGAGATTCATTGGCAATCCTCTCTTGGGACCCCTCCCTCTTCAGGAGCTCTGCCTTCTTTCTCTTACTCTAATAAATCCTGTTACTTGGCTCTCACCCTTGTGTCCCTGGATTTCATTGTTCGAATTAGTGGGATAACCCACCCATCCACGCTCTATGTTACGTTATCACTTCTGCTTTCCATGTTGAATAAACCAGAGATGGGGTGAGTTATAAACTTACCGAAACTCTACTATATATTTCTTTTTATCTCTAAGTTCTGGTCTTTAAAAATAATATTGTTAATCACTCTAAATTTAAGTCCTAATGTAAGCTAGGTGCCAGGAAAGAACTTCTTCGCCTTCTTTTAAAGACTAGATAAGACCAAGAAATCCATCAAATTCATTGCATACAGATAAATTTCAGGTGGGCTGGGGATATAGCCCACATGCTATATGCCTGCCTCACATGCACAAGGCCCTAGGTTCAATCCCCAGCACCACAAAAAGAAAAATAAATAAATAAATAAAATTCAGAGAAAATTAATAACTTGAAATTTCAGAGAAAATTAATAATAACTTGAATTCACAAATAATTTTCTCAGAAATTTATAATGAAACTTTTGCTTCTATTTATCAAATCCTTTGCAAATATAAGTAGAAAGTGAATTTCAAATTGGTCATGCAGAATACAAATTCTGAATTAAAGTCCATACTTTACACTAAATTTCATTAATTTTCTTTAAAGTAAATATTTCCATTGGGTCATATATATTATTGAGGTACTTACTCATAATACACTTTAGATTATGATTTCTGAAGGTTTTTTTTAAATAATGTAGATTTGTCTTTTATTGATTGAAAATGCACTAATATTTTGTCTTGGGCAAAACAACATTCATTTACATTTATGCTTTTAATTTTAGAAACAAAGATCAAGAAATGCCTCATTCCACAAACAAAGAACTGATAGTTGGCATCATGGTGGGAACTGCTGGGATCAGTTTGCTGGTTTTGTGGTATCACAAGGTCCGTAAAGCAAGTACAGCCGTGAATTTACCTAAATTTCTTTCTCTGGGTAATACCTATAATTCAATAACTTTTCAAGATGAAATGTGTAATGGCCAAGGAACAGCAGTGATTTTCCAAAGAAGACAACTTCAGATACTGGAGAAGTTAAATGAATTACTGACGAATATGGAAGAACTCAAAGAGGAAATTAGATTTCTTAAGGAAACTATACCAAAGCTGGAGGAATATATACAAGATGAACTTGGAGGAAAGATAACAGTTCATAAGATAAGTCCTCAGCACAGAGCTAGAAAAAGAAGGTTGACTACAGTTCAAAGTACAGCAACAAGTAATAGTTCGGAGGAAGCAGAAAGCGAAGGAGGGTAAGTTTCTATAGATGTTTCCCATGTTGAATTATTTTTGTATTATTGCTGTTATTTAGGTATTTATATATTTCCAGTAATAAGAAATTAAAAGGAATGATTATTTTGAATTAGATTATTATAACTAAAACCATATTAAATAAAATTATAATAAATACTGAAACTAAAAAAAATGTATTGTCAATATTTTAGATTGTTTAGACATTATAAAAGGAATGTAAATAATTAGTAGTAGGTGACATTATATAAATATTAAGAAAGACAGTCATTGTTTGCCAAAATGGGTAATCTATTTTTAATGTGGTCACTGTGTGATCCCTTGTTTAAGAACTCTCTAGATTAGTGCTAATAGAGCGTTCTGTATCAATGGAAATATGCTATATCTGTGCTGCCCAACATGATAGCCACAAGCCACATGTGGCTCTTAACCGCTCAAAATGTGGCTGGTGGAAGTAAGAAACTGAATTTTAAATTTTATTTCATTGTACTTATAGTATTTTGTAATCAAATTTGAATAGCCACTTGGGAATAATGGCTACTGAATTTTAGGGCAGTTCTAAAAAGATTTGAGAATGTGTAAGTATTCAGTTTCATCCTTTCATGGGTTAATTATTGACTTCTAATGCCAAAAACATAGATAATAGTCTTTAAAGAAGAAGCAAATAATTTATAAATTAAAAAATTGTGTCTGACTAGTGTTTTTAAGAGTAAAGTAAGCAGGATAAAATAAAAAAGATCACTGAATATTGTACAGTTTATAGTTCTTGATGTCAGGGCCTCTGGGTTTAATTGTTGTATTCCTAACACCCTACTTCTGTAGCTAGCAGAGTAGATTTCCAGTAAAGAGTTCTTGAATGAATGAGTGATTTCCAAAGTTACCATGGAATTGGAAGGAGGGATATGAAGGGAAGAAACAAAGAGTAGTGTATGAATAAAAGGGTAATTTCATATATAAAAAAGTATAAAGTGGAGAGATCAATGCCAGGACTGTATGTTTAGCATCTTTTTATATGAACTTGGGGAAAGGACTATGAAAAGTTTTTCAGATCAGGAAAAGCCACAAATGATGGATCTAGATAATAAGAAGGTCTAAAAAATTGGACAACAAAAACAAACATCTGTAGACTGGTTTTAAAACCAGCGAGTGAAATGTTTAGAAGGAATCTAAAATAGTTTTAAATCACTCAAAACTATAACTTAGAAAAGAGACCTGCTAATTACTATGGGAATAGATCATAATAGCTTAGTACTCTGATAATGACAAAAATTCCACCATAACATGGAACATCATTGAGACTTATTAAAGACAAATCATCTGGTTATCCTGCCTATGTATAAACCTATCCTGCCTACTTATAAACCTGTGGTATTTCCTCATCAGGAGTCCCATATGCATTTTTGACAATCATGTCATAGGAAGAACATAATAGAACTAGAACTAGCCAGAGAAGATCTTCTAGGCCAAGAGGAGGATTGGCAACTAGGTAAAGAGTCTAGGCCCAAAGGATGAGTAGACCCTAAGAAGACCCTCGCTAAGTGAGCATAAGCTTCTTCAAAAAATTCTAACATTCTAGAAAGAGAGATAATCTTTGTTAAATTTAGGACAAATAGGAGATAATTATAGGACTTAATTAATTTTCAAATAATGGCATGGACATACATTTTTAATGTAGGTTCAAGAAGTATTTGTGAAATTTATGACTGATAGTCACATGTAGCTAGTATGAAAAAGTAAATATATCACAACTCTTAAGTCTGATAGCAGGTAGGACATTCCCTCCTCTTGCATCATCCTGTGTGTCTTTGTTAGCAATAAAATACTAGAGTAGATGTAATGCAGCCCTAATGACAGAGTGAGCTACAGTAAATGGAATCAAATATAGTAGAGGGAAAGGAACTTCTCCCATTTTGTCCACATTTTAAAAAATTTAAATAAATTAACACATACTGAATCTGACATATTTTTGGGGAAAGGAATAAGATATAGAAGGATTTAACACATTTCTAAATAAATACCTAGAAACTAACCTTCTAAATAAAATAAAATAATTTTTAGAAACAAGGTCTTGGTGAACTATGCTATAGATTGCCTGTTCTTTTGTAAAATCACTTGGGTCTGAGATGACCAGTGGTGGTGAGATGCAGTCATATCCCTTTAGCATATTTAAGATGGAATATATCCTCCCTACACTGTGTCCTTGATGACAGAATTAAAACATCAAGTGACAATTACATATTTCATATAGAAAATTAATCTTTCATGAGAGGAAACTAGAAATTTGTACTTCTTTCAGCAAAATAGATACCAGTTACAATTTCCTAATGCTATTAGTTTTACAAAAGAAGGGGAAAATATAATGATATGCTTAATTGTTGACTGAAACTTCAGTGTTAGAACTCATAAAATCTGCTCATAGAAAAGTTCAGCAGGATGCATTTTCTGTAAACATTTTAAGAATCTATTACATGCCTTCTCTTAGTAGGTGAGTATCACCACGGCCTTACGGGTCTATGCCTCTTTCGGACTCAGATAATTTCATGTATTTGAGAGTGATAGTGATGATGACTGATGTCCAAATTCTTATACCTTCTGAGGGCCTGTTAAGGTTGTTCCAGTACCAGTACAAGCAAAAACACTTGGAAAGCATCTTTGATTCTTAATAATAATATATTTTGACTGATTTTGATTTTGTCCCTGCTCCATGGCACAAAATTTGTTAATGCCTTGCCTGCATTGGTTCCCTTTAGGAGAATAGTATTAGACACCAAAATCTTGACATGTGGAGGAGTACTGTTTTTATTTTGTTTTGTTTTTTGGTGCCTGAGATTGAATCCAAGAGTGTTTAGCCACTGAACCACATTCCCAGCCCTATTTTTTTTTTTTTTTTTTTTTTGAGACATGGTCTTGCTAAGTTACTTAGGACTGTGCTAAGTTGCCAAGGCTGGCTTTGAACTCACAATCCTCCTGCCTCAGCTTCCCAAGCTGCTTGGATTATAAGTGTGTGCCATCATGCCTAGCTTTTTTGTTTTTTGTTTTGAATTCTGCTTTGTCAGGTATTGGAATAGCTACTCCTGCTTGTTTTCAGAATCCATTTGCATGGCATATCAATTTCTATCCTTTCACTATCAGCGTATGGCTGTCTTTGCCTATAAGGTGCATCTCTTGCAAACAACAAATAGTTGGGTCTTATTTTATAATATATTCTGTCTTTTAATTGGAAAGTTGAGACCATTTGCATTCAGTGTTATTACAGAGGAATGTTTATTAATTCCTGCCATTTTGATTTATTTATCATGCTTAATTTTGTCCTGCTTCTCATTTACTTAGCTACTCTTCAAAGAGATTTGTTCATTTGTGAGCTCTGGGGTTTGTTTTTTATTTCTCCTCTGTATTTCTTAAAGAAAGTTTAGTAGTCATGAATTGTTTTAGTTTTTTCTTATCTTGAAAGGTTTTTATTTTTTGTTCTATTCTGGAGGATAACTTTGCTGGATATAGCAGTCTTGAAGACAGTTGTTTTCTTTCAGGAGTCAGAACATATCTTTCCAAGCTCTCCTGGCTTTTAGTATTTGTACTAAGAAATCAGCAGTGATTCTTATTTGTTTTCCTATAAATGTGACCTGATATTTTTCTTTTGAGGCTTTTAAAATGCTATCTTTGTTTTGTATGTTAGGCGTTTTAATTATAATGTGTTGTGGAGAGGTCCTTTTTTGATCTCATCTATTTGGGGTTTTGAATACCTCCTGTTTCTGGATGTTCATCTCACTCTGAAAGTTTGGAAAGTGTTCTGTTATTATTTCCCTGAAGATAGGTTATCCATTCCATTAACCTCCTCTTATAACCCTCCTCAATTCCAATGATTCTTAAATTTGGTATCTTAATGTTGTCCCAGAGTTCTTATATATTCTGATCATGGTTACTTATTTTCTTTTCTTTAATGCTGTCTGACTATCTAAGACTGACCACTTTGTCTTCCAGCTCTGAGATTCTGTCTTTAGCATGATCATGAGACTCAGCTGAACATTTTATTTAATTTATTATGTCTTTCATTTCCAAGATTTCTGCTTGGTTCTTTTTTAGGATTTCTATCTCCTTATTGAATCTCTCATTCATGTATTGTACTGACTTCCTAAATTTATTCAGTTGTTCTTCTGTTTTCTCTTGGAATTCATTGATCATTTTTATAATGATTCTTTTGAATTCTTTATCTGATATTTCATCCACTTCAATATCTTTGGGATTAGTTGTTGATGAATTATGAATTTTAGGATGTGTTTTTTTTTTTTTTTTTTCATTTTTTTTTTATTCTTATGTTGGGTTTTATGCATCTGCTGGGAGGGATTTTTCTTCCACTCTTATATGTGGGCCTTTTTTGAGGATACAGTCTTCACTTGCCAAAGTGTCCTAGAGTGAACTAGATTGAGACTCCCTTGAAGATATAGTATCCATAGCCTTTATGTTAATTCTGTTTTTGCTGTAGCAGTAGATGTCCAAAGATGGGACTTTGAGGCCCATCCATAACTGTTTCTACTTGGGGCCTGGTCACCAGTTTGGGGTTTTGTGTCTCTTCTATTCTTTGTATTGAAATATAGCTGAAAGATTGTGTGTTATTAGTTGTATGTGGAGCAAGGTATGCTGTCTTTTGGTTTAATTTAATTTAGCAGCAGAGGCTCTACCCTGTGAACTAATAGTGTGTCCCTATATGTTCCCAGAACCTTACAGAATAGAGGGAAACAAACAATAGCAAAAACTGATACAAACAATGTACAACCTTAAAATAAATACCTGGTACCTATGATGATATCTATAATGTTAATTGCCACACAGAACAAATGATGGGATTAGCAATTACCAACAGCAAAACCAGCAAGTAACCATAAATTAGATATGGCATTAAAGCAAACAACAGATGTCAACCATGTCATCCACAGCAGTAATAATTGCAACGTTAATTGTGGGGGCAGGAATTATGTAAACCAATGATTTCTATGTGATGGTAAAAATACAGTTAACTTAATTAATACAGTAAATTAAATAAAATATAACTTAAAAAGTGATAGGAAAGTAGAAAAGCATTTATAGTTTTAAAGTGAGCAGAAAGAATGCAGAAGAAATGGAGCAGTGATGGTTATAAGGAAAGAGGAGGAAAAATAGGAGAAAAAAGTAAAGGGAGAAAGAAAGACCAATAGAATTTGGCTATGTGGTTAGCAGAAGAAAAGAGAGAAAGAGAAACAAACAAATGAAACCATACAAAACAAAACCAAAATATACAAACCAAAAATCCTAACCCTCAAAAGACAAGGTAAAGAAAAATAACTACATTTTAAAAATGCTAAAAATGAGAACCAAAGAAACAAATATGTACATATGTTCATATCAGCACAGCAAGAATACACAGCAAAGACGGGAAAAAAGAAAGAAAGAGAAAGTGAAAGAAAACAGTATTCTCATTGGAAAATGAAGGAATTGTTTCCATTGAGGTGGTCAGAATCGTTGATGAGAATGGATGGTCAATGCCTATGCCTGACTCTTTTTTTTTTTAGAGCTATGTACTAAGAGTGAGAGCAAGGGCTGGGGGTTGTTCACCCCTTGCGCTTTTTGGGTTGCTATCCAAGCTGCCAGTTGGAGTGGCCCAAGACTAAAGCTGATTGAAATAAATCTCGTCTTTTCTTTTCACCAGTAAGAGGTAGGATGGAATGGGAAGTACTGTCAGTTGGAGTTTTGTCTGCACAGACCAGATCTGTGCACTCCCAGGGTAGGGCTGCTGCAGAGTTCTATGAGGGAAGTTATGGAGGATGGGCTTAGGTCTAATCAGGCTTCATAGGCTTTGTTGGGTAGTGTTTGCTCTGAAAAGATTAGATCAACATACCGCTAGGGCCTGACAGTTGCTGATCTCTGTTGGTCATCTGGATTTTAGGAGCCTCCCAAGAACTCTACTCATGGGACAAGAGAGCCAATCCTCTACATGCTCTGCTGCCCGTGAACACAGCCTCCCAGGCTTATTTCTGCACCCCACCTGTTCAGATTCCTGACCGGCTTCAGCTGTTTTCATGAGCCACCAGACTCAAAGGAGAAGCCAATTGGGCTCCCCTTCACTTTTCTGACTTGAATCCCCCAAGATTAAATCTTCTTTGTGCCCGTTTCTCTCTTGTTCTGCTAGGTAAACCCTAAGCCACCCAATAGGGGCTTGTCAGAAAAGAGTGGCAATGTTTTCTCTGATCTCTGGCTCCTGCAGCAGCGTGACCACCTCAAGATGGCCCTTGCCTAGCTCTCCATGGCCCGTTGAAAGACAGGGAACACTTTTCAAGTACCAGTGCACGGTGCAGCCTTTGGATCAGCTAAGTTCAGACTACTTTTATGATTTCAAGTTTTTCCATAACAAATCTGTCTGTTGTGTTTCTCTCTATGTTATCCTTCCCACTGTGGGGAACCAATGCCACTACCACTGCAGCTGCTGCTACTGCAACTGCCGTGACTCCAAAGTAGTCTGTCCAATATTGAATTTTAGCGAAATCCCTTTTTCACCCACCATACTGAGAAGCAGTACTCCCACTGCTTAAATTCTGAGCCATGGAGTAACTAGAAGTACAGCCTTCCTCTAATCTGCCATGTTGAATCTCCAGTATTTGAGAATTCCTATTGCCTTATTAAAAATCTTATGCTGTCAGACTTTTTCATTTTAGTCAACCTGAAAACATGAAATGCTAACTTGTCATTTTCTAATTTGCATTTACTTAAACAAGTAAGACTGGCCTTCTTTTCCAAGACAGAAGAAGGACATCACTGACAATTGAAGTCCCCCTTATTCATTGAATGCGTGTCTGCTCTGTGCCAGGCATTGTTTGGGTGCTGAAGATATAGCCAGGAACAAAGGAAAGTCTGACAAGTTGAACAAGTTTTTAAAGAAGTGTAACAGGATATTAAAGAGGGATGCTTTCAGCCTGTTTTAACCAGATCTTCAAAGGCCAGGAACGAAGTAAAAAGTGCCAAGTAGATTAGCATCCTGCAGTCAGATGCTAGACCTTCTTGGCAAGGACCTTCCAAGAGACTGCCACTGCCATCTTGGGCACTCACCCATTTGTAGCCTACATATGAAAAAAGGCTGCTAAAGAACACATTCCTTCAGAGGAAGTTGCTCATGTGTTGGGCATCCTGCCAGTATGTGTACAAAGCTGGATGCTGTGAGAATTAATGTCACTGTTCAGGCAGAATGTGTAATGTGGGAAGTGAGAACAGAGTGGAATACATAGCCTTCTAGAACTAGTACTGACAGAGTAGGTGGAAGTGGATGAGCCTGCAAAAGAAGAATGATGACTGGTCAAAGTGGGAAAAGAACCAGAGGTCAAAGGTGTTACAGAAACTAAGAAAGGACAAGATTTTTAAAACAGTGACTAAATTCATAGGTTTAAGGATTTAACTAGCTATATAATATCAGTTCTCTTAACCTGAATTTATTTATTTTAAAATGCAGTTAATAGTGCATGACTCGTGTTGTTTTAAATCTTAAATGGCATAGGAAGCTGCTTTGCACTGTGTCTATTCTGTAGTGAATTCTTTAAAAAACGGAATTATTTTATCAATAAGAAGGAATGATCAAATGTATCAAATTCATTAGAACAGGAATAAACTTTCTCTATAAGGGTTTTAGGTATTGAGGACCATACAATGTCTGTCTCAACTATTTAGCTCTGCCACTGTAGCATGAAAGCAGCCATTAACAATATGCATATGACTGTGTTCCAGTAAAACTTTATTTACAAAAACAGGTGGCAGTTGGATTAGGATCTCAGTGTATAGTTTTCCAAACCTCAAACTAGAAAAATACATTCAACAGTAACCTTTGGGTTTGTAATGCTTTTCAGTTAAATTCAACAAGGTCTGGCCTTTGTTTCCTGGATTTTGGATATAGGAAGTCATTTTTTTTTTAAAACTTTGCAAAAGCAGTTACTGGGTAGTGATGAGTACAGAAACCTTAATCTAGGCCTGCACAGATGGATCTAAAGGTAAAGATGTAGACACTAGGAAGGTTGACCCTTATTTCAAGAAACATACTTTGAATGAGAGAATACATAAACAGGTAGGGAGTATTTGGTTCAGGGAGCATGTATTTTATGTTTTTCTTTTTGATTTGCTTATTTTTTAACATAAGGGTTACTTGAGCTTATTTATGTGTCAAGGAAGAAGCCAGTACAGACAGCAAGAGTAAAAATACAGTAAAAGATCTTAAAAAAAAAAAAATCAAAAACAAAAACAAACAAGAAATAACACAATAAACAAGGTGTGACCTGACCCTTTTACCAACAGGACACCCTAGGTGTTGGGATTAAACATGTGGAAAAAAGAGACTACAGACTCTAGGGAGACTTTATTGCCTTCAGGATAGTATCTGATAACATGGGAACTGATAGTATAAAGTCTGTAATATTGCTAACCCCAGTAAAGGAGTACTAACTTGGAAAAAGTTAAACTCTTCTCTATATCACATTATCTGCCTAAGAATCCCCATTACCATAAAATTTATAAATATAATAATTGGTGGGTTACCATAAAAGAAAGAAGTTTGTAAATTCATTCTTTTCTAAAACAAATGTTTAATGTTGTAATAAAAATAAACAGAGGTAACCTGGAACTAATTGAAAAGGGAACATTACTATGACTGTACATGATTAGATATACTTGATAAGCCATTTATAGAATCTAATATAATATAATGAATTGAATAGTTTATATTGTAATTATTGGCTAATAATATACACTTGGATCAGCTGAAGCTATAACTGTACACTTCATTATTACTAAATTCAGAGTAACTCACAATCTCTGTTTTGTGTAATGTGGGAAAACTTGACTTTATCAGTTCAAGTTGATTGAGCCACTTCTAGTTTAGAGCTAGTTCTTTATGTTAAAGATTCAGTCCCCATTAGGGTTTTCCCCTGTTCATGTCTCCTACTTCTCTTCAGGTATAATGTAGATTCCCTGAAGGAATTTAACCTAGGCACCAGGAGGAAGGACATTCAATCCTGGTATTACTCACTGTCCTCACAGGACTCCAGCTGAGATATAAAGCTGCTATCAGGTTCCTCAGAAAACTGTTCTACCTTGGCTTTGGAGGTCATTTGTACTCTAGATGTTCTGGAACAGAGTTGCTCAGAATGTGGTCTGTAGACCAGCAGCATTAGCATCCTATCTAACTGCTGAGATTATTGGAAATGCACATTATCAGGATCCACCCAGACCTAACAAATTGGAATTTCTGTGAGCCTTTCCCAGGAATCAGCATTCTAACTAGCTCCCCTGATGACTCTGGTGCACCCTGAAGTTTGCAAAGCATTATTCAAGAAGATTTTGTATTATTCAGCTGAGCTATCACAATGAAATTGTAGTTTTAAAGAGTAACAATTATCGCTACAGATAAAGAATATTTTAATTGGGCATAATGAAGTGCAATGATGGAATATGGTCCTGGAAGGAATAGAGTGAAGAAGAAGGTTTAGGTGGCCATAAGGCATGATGAAAGTAGAAGATACGTGGGGGCCTGGAAATGACATGGGAGTAAAGAGAGCTGGACGGGTAGAAGGAGGAGCAGATTTTATGTGTTTGACACTATAAGGAGTTATGACCTTCATTTGGGCTAAGTCTAATTTGACTCTCTTAAAAATAAGCAAAAGGGGCAATTTTAGTACATCTAGATATTTTGATAAGTTATCTACCAGAACAATATTAAGTAATGTCTAGGTCTTGCCCACATTCTTGTGAGATTCCTTTTTTGGGGATGAATAATCATAGATTTGCTTGAATTGGGTAGCAGGTAGGGATCTTTCACTACCTCTCTTGAGCAGAATTGATTGACAGTGTGGAGATCTAGTCACAAACTCATCATTTCCTTTGAGGTATCTCAGTAGCCCCATACTTTTTTTAGAGGCCTTTCATGGAAGTGTTAAAACAACAAGATGGCCCAGTGTTGCCAAGAAAAGTTTCATGTAGAAACTTCATAAACTGTACATATTCTGTTCTTGGCAATGTGCAAAAGGAGTCCTTTAGCAAAAGGTAACCACAGATCTTAATATGTCTGAGGAACAACAGACAACAATCTCACAAGAAAAGGAAAAAATAATAGATTGCTGCACTAAGAGACAGAACTACTTGGGCTTTCTGTGCTCCTATATATCTTTGTACGTCTGCCAAAAAACATTCCTGACCATTCTTTATCTGGGCTACTTTTAAGGGCATAGCAAGAAACCTTGAGGAATGAGGGAATGTTTCCCTCCAGAACTAAGAGGAGGTTAAGCAAATTTGCTTATTACTTGCCATAAAAGTGATGGATCACCTAAGCTCGTGTTCCTTTCCTACAGCATAATCCATTGTGAATCCAAGTATCTCAGGACCCTCTACATTGCCCTTGTGGGCAATATGGAGCTAAGGAGGACCACTTCAAATATTGTCATGATTGTGCTGCTTACTGTGCCATGAGTAGTATAAACCTTCTGTCTCTGACTTAGGAATCTCATGTCTTCTGTAAAAGATTGACCAATTAAGTTCCAGGTTTTCAATTTTATATGAATATTTCAATGAAATTGAGATAGATGCATTAAAATAGGTTGGAAATGCTAATCTAGAGTTTATGTATCTTTTATTATCATTAAGAACAATAATGTAGATTGTTCTATAGGTAGGACACTGGGACAATATATATGAACTGTCCTATAAATAGGATATTGAGCAAGTATTATATCCTTTCATACATTGCATAATACACAAAGAGGTGATGTTCATGACTGTCCAACAATTAATTTTGGTGGAAAAGAGCAAAAAACTTCAAACAAAAGGTTATATTACATTTTTGATAATTTGTTGTCAGTTTCACATGACATGACTTGTTTTGACATTATTATTGCTCTTGCTATTTGAGGATATTATAGCTTCTCATGTCAAATTTGATGTCATCTTAGCAGTAGTATGTCTGGGAATATTAAACTTTCTTTCTCTGATGGTTTTTCATTGCACATTCCAGGTATGCTAAGCAATATAAGCAAAAGATGCTGCTTTTGAAATCCAACAAATTTATGAGATCTTTCTTGTCTTTGTTAAAATAATTTGTGAATAATCCATGCATTTATGACACACATGTTAATTACTCAAGTGAAAAAATGCCGATACCATTTTTACTTTTGTAGAAGTGGAATATTTGGAAACCAGCCAATCATGTTTATCTACACCACTGTGGATATACATTGTGGTTTGAAACACATTGACTCTGCACTTTATTGTTTCCACTGTTGATCTTTGCTAAGTGGTTCCACTGTGTGGTAGTTTGTTCTAACAATGACACATTTATCATTCAGCCACTTTACAGGGAGAATGTCATTATTTGTGTTGAATCTATAATCATATGACCTTCTTGCTTGTATTTTCATCACTGTTGTCAGTTTCAGAGGACACTTATTTAGTCTGTTCCCTCATGGTGCCTGTGGCCTGGTATCCAATTTCTGAAGTTTTACCAACAAATCATAGCCAGCGAATAGACTGTTTAAGAAAACAGTCTGATTATAGATTCTTTATCATTCCAAGCATTTATAGAACAACTTACTCCCGGTGCAAAAAGTCATCATGGCATGGTCATTCGCAGGTACTTCTTCCATAATACAAATGTAAGCTATAGCAATATCCCAATACGCTACACAGGGCTGGAATTTATAGCCAGATCTTATGGGCTTACCTCTAATAAAGTGTTTTAGCAAATATGTCTATAATGTCTAATAATCATTGCTGCTTCTGTCAAATGTTGTTCAAAGATACCAAGTTTCATGAATGACTTTTAAATCATATTCATTAGAGGATCAATTTTAAAACTTCTGTTTTAATATTTTCTTGTCCTTTACCATTACTGTTACTGGTAAAAAAAAAATGTATGTTATTTTTCAGCTCCTGAAAATGATTTCTTGACATTGCATTTTTAATAATAGACATGCAAATCTTCAGCATTTGACCACTAGTTTCATATGGAAGGTAACTTATCCTAACCTGAAAACATAAGAATTTCTAAAAATGTTTTAAAGTCATTACACGAAGTACTTCAAATTAATTCTTATTTTTTCATAGAATAGCATATAGTTTCCTTAACAATATGATCATATATTTTGGGTTTCAGTATTTTTTTAGAAATCTCCACCAGGACTAATATTCCAAAAATTCCTCATTTTTCTTACTGAGCATTCAGAATAAGTGTTTTCTCTAATATATTTTTTGAAGTATTTGGGTACTAATTGATCACCAAACAGGTACTGAATTTTATGATTTTTCACTTTTTTCCCAGTGATATCTGCCAATTTTCTTTTTGCCCTGAGGATAGGTAGGAGAATTAATAGCAGTAACATAAACATCTTGACTCTCTTCCATACTTTCTACTTCAACAGCTAGGTCGGATGGTTCAATATGCAATTCAAGAGGACATGGAATATCTTTCATTGATGATTAACCAATTTCACCATCATCAGCTTTTTCATTGTCAATTAAATTATTTACATCTGGTAGAATTAATACTATACCAGATGTTTCAATAATCTCATCTTAAGAATATTCATTCAGAGGCTGGGGAGATAGCTCAGTTGGTAGAGTGCTTGCCTTGCAAGCACAAGGCCCTGGGATCGATCCCCAGCAACGCAAAAAAAAAAAAAAAAAAAAAAAAAAAATTCATTCAGCAGTTCCTCAGTTTCTTCTAATGTTAATACGTGAACACAGTCTTACTTGTCAACACATTGTTGACAGTCACAAATAACAAGTCGCAAGCTGTTAGAGTTTGTCAGGCATCAGTGCAATACACTACGGATTACTATGCCCTATTCATATCCCAGTGTCCCATTTATAGGACAGCTATTTTTCAACATTGAGAATTTGAAATACAGTGCATTCCTTAAAATAAATGACAAGTTAGTTCTAGAAAATATTGTATTACATATCAGATATATACATGATACTTTGTTCAGTTGAACATTTAGTAAAAGGAATTTGTGCAGTCATAGTGTGTGCCATTATAAATATAAAAATATTTTCAAACATTGTAATCATCACCTACTTTTCTCAAAAGAATAGAAATCTAAAAATATAATAGTTATTTCAGAGTTACCATAAATGGCATATTTGTTGCTCAATTTAAGTTTTTTATAGGAGTCCTATATATATATATAGGACAATGGAACAAAATTGGTTAACTTATTAGCATGTGAGTAGAGTAATATCAAATCACAAATCTGAGAATTGTGTGAGACAATTAAGAACTTTAGACCTACTAAAAGGAATATGCTCAAGGGTTTCTGAAGCAGGGTATTAGGGAACAAAGACAGGAAGAAACAGAGGGTATAGTATCAGGATGCTGAACAGTGAATTAAAGTGTTTTAGGGAGTGTTTAATGTCATAAGTGGGTATGCACATAAATATATCATGGAGACAGTATTCCAAGTTGGATTGGAAAAGGAAAGAACAATGATCCTTTCCTAATAACTCTGTTAACCTCACCATTAGATGAGTATAAATTGTTTCAAGCATAATAAAAATGACACATCACCTCTCCATAATCTTTGCATGTGACCCAAACAATCACATGGCCCATTTAACTGTCAATGTGGATGAAGCTTGTTGCATATGGGAGACAGAAGTGACATTTGGTACTTTTAAAAGTTTTCCTCCCCATTTCAATATATGTCCAGACCAAAGTCTCTAACAGTCACTTTTTCATATCACTGAAGGATGTAAAATCCTGGGGTAAAGTATGTTTAAGTGAAAGAAAAATAAATTAGACCAGGGTGTGGAAAGGTGCTGGTGAGAGAGACACTTCCAAGGAAAGAATTGCGTACTGTCATGTTTGTTATTACCCCCCATCCAGCTGTTTTCTTACCCCTTGATTTGTTGGCAGACTCTGAACATAATGAATTCAGAATACTTATGCTACTGCCACACAAATTGGAGCTTTTCAAAAAGGTGAGCCATGAAATAATTCTATTCTACATTGATGTCATTAGATTCTAGAGTCTGCTGTCATCACATTCTGTGTTGTTGCCATGTTAGTTTCATGTGAAGCTAAAGCATTCAGTCTTCTGATTTGTTCCACCTACTCAAGACATTTTATGGCATTAGGATGATGGTCTAGAAGGGAAGGGAAGACTTACTTTGGATCAAAGTTAACATGGGAAAATGCTTAAGGTAAGCCCTTCAAAAACAAACAAAATAAAGCCAAACAAAACACTTTATGTGTTTCATGCTTCCTGTGCTAAAGAACATTGAAAATACTCATAAGCCAAGTTCTAGTGCTTTCTTTAGTTTCCCACCATAACTGGAGTGTCTGTATATTTAGTTGAAACATCCTCCCCAGAAAGGTTCTGCTTCACCCACGGTTAACATTTTAATACAATTAGTCAACAAGATATAAGGTTATCTTACTTAACTCCTTTAAATATGCTAGCTTAAAAGTCTCAAACAGATGTTGTGATTTATTACCTTTGAAAACATAAGTTCTGTTTTTCTTCCTGGGAATCCTTTAGTTCTGGGAGCCTTTTGTATGATCCCCTTTATCTTTCTGCCTTCTCCTCTGAGTCCTTCAACTTTCCTCCCCAAGCTTTAGTAGAAGGGGGCAGATACTTGTAGAGGTAGTCTTCTACCTACACATGCCTTCTTTTGGGTACATCTGTGTGACCGTCAACTTCAGCTACCCTATTTTTCTTACTCCCTGTTGTTCCCTATTGGTAAGGTGGATATTGTTCCTCAGGAGGCTTGGCAGGTCTCCACTCTGCTCCCTATTTTTTTCCTCATTTGACCCTTTTTTCACTCTAGCTGCTGCAAAGAGGACCAGAACTTCCAACCAAATTGTACTGAAGATCAAGTTACTTCACTCCCCCGGCATCATGAAGCCTCTTCTATTTTACGACCACATATATCTCTTGATCTTAAAACATCTCGTCCTTCTGCAACACATGAAGTCAATTCAACCACAGGAAGTAGAAAATTGTCTTATCCATCAAATACATGTCCTTGTTCACTTCTCTCTGCAAGAAGAAAATCTTTATCTCTTAAATTTAGAAAAAGCAGTATTTCCCTTTATCAGAGACAAAGTAGAGCTAACTTTGATTTTCAAGAAGACGCAAGCTTCAATGATTCAAAATCTTCAGACCATTTTGGTGCCTTTAGATCCCAAAGACGTTTTACTTCCCCTAAACTAAGTCTAGTTTCCTATTACAGTAGTGCCATGTTTTTTGATCCTCCATCAAGTAGTCAGGACAAGTTTAACCCAAATGAAATTGAAATGTTTTCTAGAAGCCCAAGTCATCCTGAAGCTGAAAAACATACAATCTTCTCTAAGCCTGAATATAGCTTAGTAAATTTAGAAGCAAGAGCTCTCTCTTCAGCCCATCGGAACACTGCTGACAGAGCCTCCCATCAACAGAGCATTGCATCCTTCTTTTCTCTTCAAACTATTAATTCCTCTACCTCTCTAACAAATGAATTTGCCAGTACTCTTCAAGAAACTGGCCAGTTAAGTAAAGATTCAAGAGATCTCTTTCATTCCGAGTCTCTCAATCACAGCACAAATAACTCTCCACCTATGACTCAACAGCGTCTCTCTCAAAGTGTAACTCCCCATGTCTTCCATAATGTTGGATATTCTTCATCTCATAAAAATGCCAGTAGCTTTGCCCTATCTCAAAATGAAGTTACCTCAGGCCCCTTTCAAGAGGAAAACATTTCTGTCTCCTCCCAAGATGAAGACACACCTTCGCCTATTGAAATTCCTAAAATAAGGTCATCTCAGATTTTATTCTGTCTTAGAGAGGGAGCTTAAATCAGATTTCGCTCCACTTACACTCCAGAGCCTGTAGAAGCCAGTGGTTGCATTCTTCTAGAAGTTCCCTCTCCTCACTAAGCTTCACTGCATTTTTGGAAAAAGATTCCTACATTGTAGTCTAAGTTTCATTACAGTAATATTGAAAGTTAGTTTATTGACATTATTGGAATATGAAAGTAAAAAATGACTGTCTTTCAGAATTTTTTCAGATTACTCCTTAGAGATTGCCTAGTCCCAAATTTCTAAGGGATAGTTTGTGATGTGAAATTAACATCAAGCTTTGACATACAGGTTGTGCAAATGTAATATATTCTTTGAGAGTTTAGTGGCTTCTTTTTTCCTACTCTATTCATAAAAGATAGTATTCCTACATATCTTGTAGAGCTATGTTGATCAATTCACACATATAAATTTTTAACAGGCTTGCAAGCTATGTATCTCATGTCAGATAACCTACTGATAATGTTTTTATTAACACAAGAATCAAATTATACAGTCATGGTGGCCCATGCCTGTAACCCCAGTGACTTGGGAGGCTGAGGCAAGAGGATGGCAAGTTTGAGGCCAGCTTTAGCAAGTTAGCAAGGCCATAAGCAATTTAGGGAGACCCTATCTTAAATTAAAAAATAAAAAGGA
Organism: Sciurus carolinensis; assembly: GCF_902686445.1. NCBI lineage: Eukaryota > Metazoa > Chordata > Mammalia > Rodentia > Sciuridae > Sciurus > Sciurus carolinensis. The sequence continues at coordinate 63,795,152 of NC_062225.1, read as the reverse complement.
CTGGGATTATAGCTCATTGGTAAAGTATCTCTGGGTTCAATCTCAGTACTCACCTCCTCCCCATAAAAGAATCAAGTTATAAGTAAAGAATATTATAATGGAAATATAAAGAATATTTAGAAACAATATATTTTAACTAAATTTTATATATACATTTTAATATACATTCATATATGCACAATCTGAAGACTCAAAGAACTCTGAACTCAGAGATAAAAAGTATGTGTATCAATCTCCCAAAACTATTTTTAAAAGTATTTTATAGATTTTTTCATTAAGCAAAAATTATATTTTTCAAAATAATTGAGTGAAAAATGAATATAAGCAATTAAAAATATTTAAGTTAGAAAGTAGTTAAGACTTTTCAGAGGAAAGGAATTTGCATTATTTTCAATGATTTGTCATAATAAATGCCTCTCAAATCTGTATCTTTAGGCTAAGATGTTATTTCTACACTTACGGTTTTCTCTTCCCCTTAGCATGTGTTCTTTTATTTTTCAATTTTAACTCTTAGTTGTGAAGACACACATATAACATAAAGTTTATCAGTTACCATGTTTAAATACATAAGTCAGTGTCATAAATACATTCACTTTGTTGTACAACCTGCACCATCATTAATCTTCACAATTCTTTTCATTCTGCAAAACAAACTGCACTCAATAAACAATAACTCTCTCCATTCTCCCTCCCCAAGTCCTTATCAACAGTCATTTTACTTTCTAAGATTCTGACTAGTCTTAGTGCCTCATATAAGTGGAATTGTATAGTATTTGCCTTTTTGTGACTGGTTTACTTCACTTAGCATAATGTCCTCAAGGATTATCCATGTTGTAGCATATGTCAGAATGTTTTTTTTAAAGTTGAATAATATTCCATTGGATGTGTATACCACATTTTGCTTATCCATTCCTCTATCAATAGACAATCTGAGTTGCTTTTATGTTTGAACTGTTGTGAATAATACTGCTATGAACATAATTGTGCTAATGCCTCTTTGAGACCTTACTTTTAATTATTTTGAGTCTATACCCAGAAGTGAAATTGTTGGATCATCAAGTAATTCTATTTTTAATTTGGAGGGGGGACAATCATTGTTTTTCATTGTGGCTACACCATTTTGCATTCCCACCAAGAGTGCACAAGACTTCAATTTCTCCTCTACTTTGCCAAAATTTATTGTTTTATTTTGTTATAGTGGTCATCCTAATGGGTTTGATATGGTCTCTCATTTTGGTTTGATTTACATATACCAAGTGATTAGTTGTGGGTATCTCTCAGCCATGTCCCACATGGGATGAGAAAAGGGTTAACTGCTAGAGGATGATGTTGGTCATTTATCAATTAATTACCCAGAAACTTATCTACTCAATAAACACACAAGAGCCAATACTCTTTAAATGAGAGGAGGCATTATGGGTCTGGCCATACTAGCTCTGGCCTCTTACAACAACATGGAGTAGCCCAACTCTCTTTATTTTTATTTATAGACACTCAGGTAAAGGGCCCAAGACCAGGAGGAGCTTCTTCTGTGATGGACAGGATAGGGTGGAGTTAGGGGAGCCATTCTCTTAGGGGAACTAGACAGGGAACCGTTTGATTCTGATAGATAAGGATGGCTTCCCACAATTAGTGGTATTGAGCATCTTTTGATCTGATCATAGGCCTTTGTAGGTCTTCTTTGGAGGAATATCTATTCAAGTCCTTTGCTCAGTTTTTTATTGTTGAGTTTTAGGGGTTCTTTGTATACTCTGAATTTTTGACCTCTTATTAGAGATATGACTTTCAAATATTTTCTACCAGTGTGTAAATTACCCTTTTACTCTGTTCATCATGTTCCTTGATGCACATAAGTTTTATATTTTGATGTAGTCCAGTTTACCCATTTTTTCTTATATTGTCTGTTCATTTGTTCTTTCATCCAAGAAATCATTGCCAAATCCAACATCATGAAGTTTTTGCTATTTTCTTCTAAGAGTTGTATAGTTTTGATTTTTTTTTTTTCTTTTTGCGGTGCTGGGGATCGAACCCAGGGCTTTGTACCGACTGAGCTATCTCCCCAGCCCTAGTTTTGATTTTTGAAGTTAGGTCTTTGATGCATTTTGAGTTGATTTTAGGGCATGATGTTAAGTAAAAATCTAATTTCATTCTTTTGCATATAGATACAATTTTCCAACACTCTTCATTAAATGTACTGTCCTTTCTCCATTAATTGGTCTTGGCATCCTTGTCAAAAATCATTTCATGTTTGCTGCAATTCCTTGGATGATATTTTATTGAGGATTTTTAAATCTATATGACATTGACCCATAATTTTAATTTCTTATAATATCCATATTTGATATTGATGCCAGTTATATTAACTTCATAAAATGAACTGAAGGATATCACTTCTTTATTCCATAAAAGAGTTTGACTAAGCCTAATTGTTTGAATATTTGGTAGATTTGTTATAAAACTATTCTGTGTACATGTGTATGTGCATGCACATGCACATGTGTGCACATGGAGGTGGAGGAGAAAGAGAGTACATATATAATTCTGATTTAGTTAATTTAATGACTACAGGAATATTTAAGTTTTTATTCTTATAAAAAATATTAGCTTTACTGAGATATTATATATGTACCATAAAATTTCCTGTTAAGCATACAATCAGGTGGTTTTTATTTGATCATGGAGTTGCCCATTTTTAAGGTGGTTATTTCTTTATTGTTGAGTTGTAAGAGTTCTTTTTAAATATATAGTCCTTTATCAGATGTATTATCTGTAAGTATTCTCTTTCATTCTGTGGATTATCAGAAATACTAATTCCTATGGTTTTTTTCTAAGAGTTTTTTAGTTTAGCTCTTATATTTAGTTTTTTGATACATTTTGAGTTAATTTTTATATATAATATAAAAGTTCAATTTCATCCTCTTGCATGTAGATATTCATGCAATATTCATGTAAATAGTCCTAGCACTATTTACTGAAGAGTATTGTCTCCTCTACTAAGTTGTCTTGGAAATTTTATTAAAATAAATTGGCCACAAATGTAAAGACTTATTTCCATATTCTTATTTCTTAATAGATTCTTAATGAATAGTCCATATGTCTATCCTTATGCAGGTACCACACTCTCTTGATTACTGTAGATTTGTAGTGTATTTCCAAATCAGAAAGTATGAGTTTTCCAACATTTTTTCTTCTTTACCAAGAATTTTGACTACTCTTGGTCCTTTGCATTTCCATAGGATATATATATATATCCTAGGCTATTACATAATCAGGTAAGCCATTGGAGGTTAGATCAGGTGGTACTGGGGAATGGTGGTGAGAAATGGCTAGATTCGGGGTATATTCTGAAGATAGAACCAACAGGATTTGCTAGATGTTGCTTAGGAAAAAAAAAAAAATCAAGGATGAGTCCAGGTGTTTCGTTTGAGCCTCTGGAAAAATACGCTTTCCATTAGTAAAGATTGTTTTTTAAGAAGCTAGATGTCAGTTCATAAAATGTCTTCTTTAAGGTCTTTGAAATAAATTTGAGTCGTAGTATTTGGAAATATTGGCAATTCTCCAAAGAACTCCCTTTTATCTTTTATTTATATCTGTGACAACTGCAAATTATGTGACTGATTGCATTAGCTGCTCAAAAAATGAAGAACCACATTTGCATCCCTTGTAAAAAGGGCATAGATATCTAAAATATATGCATATTTTATTGACTTCATTCATCTTTGGCCTTGTTTTATATCTTTCCTCACTATTTCTAATTTGTTTTCTTATATGTTATAAAATGTAAGTGTCCTATTTGGGCACTTGATACATGAGCTGATGAACCCTACAGGGAGCATGCATTCTTATGGAGAGAATACTGACAAATTACACCATATGTAGTAGATTAGTGAGTTACATAGTATATTAGAAGATAGTATGTGCTGTGTGGGTGGGGAGTCAAACATGCTGAGGGAGATTGAAGGTGAAGAGTGTGTGAGTTCCAGCATTAAATAGAGTGATCAGGATGGGCCACACTGAGAAAATAACATTGGTACAAAGACTTGAAGGAGGTAAGGGTTTAGATGATGTGGCTGTCTAAGGTAAGAGCATGGCATTAGAGAAAGCAGCAGGTAAAGGTCCTGAGGTAGGACATGCTTGACAGGCTTAAGAAACATTGAGGAGGCTACAATGGAGTTAAATGAGTGAGAAGAGTGGTGAGAAATAAAGTTAGAGAGGAATTGGTGTTGGGATGCAAATTGCACAGGGTCTTTCAGACTGTTGTTAAATCTTCAGCATTGTCTCTATTGGATACTAGGCACAAATTACAGTTTTAAGCATGATTTGACTTGCATTTTAAAAGTATCATTCTGGGCCATTATGCCTAACTTTCAAAGGAGCTGATGATTATTTCTGCCATTTTAGGTATATTACAGCTAATACTGATACAGAAGAGCAAAGTTTTCCAGGCACTAAGGCATTTAACACACATGTAGAAGAATTAAAGTTAGATGCCCTTCTTCAGAAGGTAGATCACTTACGTATGAATGAGTCTGACAAGATGGAGAGTTTTGAACTACTTTGTGACCACAAAGAAAAGGTAAGAACTGTGTCACAATCTGTTTTCATTTTTTTACTTTATCTACCATCTCATTTATGTTATGTCACAGTTAACAGAAAGTAAATGATTAATGTGAAGTTTTTGAATAAAATGACTAAAAATTTTTTAAAGTTAAATATAAGAGTTAATTTAAAAGGGTTTCAAGATGGCAGAATAGAGAAGGTTGCTTTCCTGGCTGCTCCATGGTGTGAAACCAATAAAGCAGATAGGCGGTTTCTCAGCAAATCGGTAAACAAGAAAAGGGGGAGGACTTTGGGGGAGGAATTGACTGGAATTTAATACTGGACATTCAAAGCAGATCAGGGACTCAGGAGGTTGAATATAGAAAATAAGGAAGAAATCCCTGTACCACAGCTTCTGTCACAACCAGAGAGAGACATCAGCCAGAGAGGTCCCTGTGTGAGAAAAGTGGAGGGATAAGAGAATTTAAGGAACCAGCATTTTTCAGAAGCCTGAGGCTTGTCTGGATATAAAGAGTTTAGAGATCAAAGACACTGCCTGACTAAACTGAAAGGCTTGCAGCACAATATCCTGTGTGAGAAAGAAGCTGAATCTCTCCCCCTGGCATGTAGAGGACAGGGGAAGGAACCATTTTGCAGCTGCTGCATGGAAGCCAGCAGCTAGGGGAGACGATTCCTGGCAAACCCAAGTGTTGTCCAAAATTCAGGCCTGGAAAACCCACATTTCATGACATGCTCATGCCTAAGTGAGCAGAAGAAAATCAAACATGGAGAGAGGTTTACACAGGGAAATATTGATTGTGGAAAGCCAAATGGCTCTTCCCCCACCCCTCCAATCTGTCTGCTTACAGGACCAGCTAGGAGAGACACACCTGGACAGGATTTCAAATGGGCAGGCAGGAGAGATTGAGTTTGGAGACTGAACCCAAAACATGTCTGCAGGTGACATAGTGGACTAAGAATTGACTCCTCTACCACATGAGTGGAACCCAGGGGAGATCCCTGGGGGACAGTCTTCCAGCATGGACTGGCAATTGCTGGGCCCTGGAGGTATGCTGATTTAAAATCTCCAGACCAATTTGCATTCAGCAAAGAGCCTGGAGCATACCTAAGCCTAAACCCCGCCTCCAGGACTTCTGTCTACAGGATCACCTCTCTCACTCCAGCAATCCACCCAGAGGGTGTAGCGTTATGCCTCAGGCAACCACATCTAACACTGCCATGAGGAGAAGCTGAGAATCTTTTGAACTCCAGTGGAAGCAATTCTTTAACTTTTCATTGAGTTGGGTTTTTTTGTTTGTTTGTTTGTTTGCTTGCTTGCTTGCTTGCTTGCTTGCTTTTTCTCTTTTTCTTTTCTCCATTTACTTGTGACCTTAGTAGGTCATGGACATTTATACATATTTATATTTGTACTTTTTCTCATTTCTAGCATTTTCAAAGCCAGTTATTTTTCATGGATCAGGTTTTTGAGGACTGAGATGTTTGATTAGTACATTTTAGTTTTGTTTTATATTTTTTAATATTTTTTAAATTTTTTACTTTATATTTTTTTCTCTTACCTGTTTCCCTTGATTCTCTTTCTCTTTTCTCTTGTGCTAATAGCCAATCTCTATTGTTCTGTCTTTCACACTTCCTTTAATTTTTTTACTTCTATCTTCTCTTCTCCTACCCCATAATCATCATATCATTTCTGTTCTCTCCCTGTCCAGCATTCAAAATTATAAACCTTTTTGCAAGTGTATTGTTTTTATTGAAGGCAATAACTGATCATATCCTATGTGTTTATTATGACAACTAATATTATAGATGTCATAGCAGGAACTATTTTGTTTAATGCTGTATATTATTTCCATTGGTTGTTGTTATTATTTGTCTTCCCCTAAATGGTAGAGTACTGGAAACCCTCAGGGACACTATAAGTCCACATGATAGAAGCTCTACTGCCTCAGATCCATACAGTCAGATGGACAGGCACACAAACAACATGAAAAAGCAAGGGAACAAACTGCTCCAAATAAACCAAGATGCTCCAATAACAGACTCCATTGACACCACAGTGGAAGAAATGTCAAAGAAGAAGTTTGGAATATACTTAGTTAAACTTATCTGTGAGGCAAAGGACAATGTAAGGATTGAAATCAGAAAATACAGGAAGTGAAAGATCATTTCAGTAAGATATAGAGATTCTAAAAAAAAAAAAAAAAGGCAGAAATTCTCAAAATGAAGGAATCAGTAAACCAAATTAAAAATTCAGTGGAAAGCATCACCAACAGTCTAGATCACATGGAAGACAGGGTTTCAGGCAATGAAGATAAAATACATAATCTTAAAAATAAAGTTGACAATGGAAAAAAGGTTTTAAGAGACCATGAACAGAACTTTCAAGAAATATGGGATAACCTGAAAAAGTCAAATTCAAATTTAAGATTTATCAGGATAGATGAAGGCTCAGAAATACAAACCAAAGGAATGTACAATCTTTTCAATAAAATAATATCAGAAAATTTCCCAAACCTAAAGAACAAAATTGAAATCAAATACAGGAGGCTTACAGGACCCCAAATATACAAAATTACAGTAGACCCACACCAAAGCACATAATTATGAAAATGCCTAACATACAGATTAAGGATAGACTTTTAAAGGCTAGCAAAGAAAAATGACAGGTCATATTTAGAAGGAAACCAATCCAGGTCTTATCTGATGTCTCAACTCAGACCCTCAAGGCTAGGAGATCTTGGGATAATATTTATCAAGCCTTGAAAGAAAATGAATGCCAGCCAAGAATACTATTCCCAGCAAAATTAAGCTTTAGAATTGACAATGCGATAAAAACCTTCCATGATAAACAGAAGTTAAAAGAATTCACTACTAGAATGCTTGTAATATAAAACATACTCAATACAATATTTCACAAAGAAGAAATGAAAAATAAAAGTAAAAAACAACAAAGAGAGGAACTACACTAAAGAAATAGTCAATCAAAGGGGAAACTAATTCAAATTTTAAAAAAGAAATAAAATGATAGGGAATAAAAATTATTTCTTAATAATAACATTGAATGTAGATGGCCTAAACTCTTTAGTCAAAAGACACAGACTGGCAGATTGGATTAAAAACAAGACCCAAAAATATACTATCTCCAAGAGACTCATAGGCAAGACATCCACAAACTGAAGGTACAAGGATAGGAAAAAAAAAAAAAAAAAAAAAAAAAAAAAAAAAAAATATATATATATATATATCATTCACATGGATCTCATAAACAGGGGTTTCCATCCTCATAAGAGATAAAGTGGACTTTAAGCTAAAGTTAATCAGAAGGAACAAAGAAGGACATTTCATAACTGCTTAAGGGAATTATACATCAACAAGACATAGCAATCATAAATATTTATGCCCCAAACAATGGAGTATCTATGTATATCAAACAAACCCTCTCAATTTCAAGAATCAAACAGACCGCAACACAATAATACTAGGTGACTTTAACACACCTCTCTCATGACTAGATAGATCCTCCAAACAAAAACTAAATAAAGAAGCTATTGAACTAAAAAATACAATTAATAATATAGGCTTAACAGACATATATAGAATATTTCATCCATCAATGACTGAATACACTTTCTTCTCAGCAGCACACAGATCCTTCCTTAAAATAGACCATATCTTATGCCACAAAGCAACTCTTAGCAAATACAAAAAAGAGAGATAATACCCTGCATACTATCATATCATAATGGAATTAAATTAAAAATCAATGATAAATTTGAAAAAAGAAGCTACTGTAACACCCAGAGACTAAATAATATACCATTAAATGTCAAATGGATAGCAGAAGAATTCAGGGATGAAATTAAAAAAAAAAAAAAAAAAAAAAAAACATTTAGAGGTAAATGAGAATAACAATATAACATATCAAAACATCTGGGGCACTATGAAGGCAATGCTAAGAGGAAAGTTCATTGCATCGAGCTCATTTATTAAAAGAATAGAAAGTCACTGAATAAATTACCTAATATTATATCTAAAACCCTAGAAAAAGAATAACAAATCAACACCAAAAGCAAAAGAGAGGCAATAAAATCAGAGCTGAAATCAATGAAATTAAAATAAAAAATTCAAAAAATCAATGAAACAGAAAGTTGGTTCTTTGAAAAAATAAATAAAATTGGTAAACCTTAACCACACTACTGAAGAGAAAGAGAAAACCCAAATTACTAAAATTCACAATGAAAAAGGAAATATCACAATGGACACTACTGAAATATAATATTCAGAAAGGATTTTGAAAATTTATACTCTAATAAAATAGAAAATCTTGAAGACATCAACAAATTTCTAGAGACATATGACCTACCCAAACTGAATCAGGAGAGTTTAAAAATTTAAACAGATCAATTTCAAGCAATGAAGTACTTTAAAAAGCCTACCAAGAGAGAAAAGCCCAGGACCAGAGAGATTCTCAGTCTTTTCCCAGACTTTTGAAGAAGAACTAATACCAATCCTTCTCAAATTATTCTATGAAATAGAAAAGGAGGGAACCCTTCCAAACTCATTCTATGAAGCTAGTGACACTAAAACCAGATGAAGACACATTGAGGGAAGAAAACTTCAGACCAATGTCTCTGATGAACATAGATGCAAAAATTCTTAATAAGATACTGGCAAATTGCATACAAAAACATATTAAAAAGATAGTGGACCATGATAAAGTGGGGTTCATCCCAGGGATGCAAGGGTGGGTCAACATACAGAAATCAATAAACATAATTCACCACATCAATAGACTTAGACAAGAATCCCATGATCATCTTAATACATGCAGAAAAAATGTTTGACAAAATACAGCATCTGTTCATGTTCAAAACACTAGAAAAACTAGGGAAGGAGCATCTTGCAACATTGTAAAAGCTATGTATGCTAAACCCAAAGCCAACATCATTCTAAGTGGAGAAAAATTGAAAGCATTCCCTCTTTCACCTCTTCTATTCAACATAGTCCTAGAAATTCTAGCCAGATCAATTAGATAGAAGTAAAATATTAAAGGGATACGAATAGGAAAAGAACTCAACTTATCACTATTTGCTGAAAACATGATTCTATATTTAGAAGACCCAAAAAACTCCACCAGAAAACTCCTAGAACTCATAAATGAACTCAGCAAAGTAGCAGGATATAAAATGAACACCTATAAATCAATTTCATTCCTATACATCAGTGATGAATCCACTGGAAGAGAAATTAGGAAAACTACTCCATTCACAATAGCCTCAAATTAAATAAAATATTTGAAAACCAATCTCACAAAAGATGTGAAAGACATCTACAATGAACACTATAGACATTAATGAAGGAAATTGAAGAAGACCTTAGAAGATGGAAAGATCTCCCATGTTCTTGGATAAGCAGAATTAATATTGTCAAAATGACCATACCACCAAAAGCGCTAAACAGATTAAATGCAACTCCTATTAAAATTCCAATGATGTTCTTCATAGGAATAGAAAAAACAGTCATGAAACTCATTTGGAAAAGAGGCTCAGAATAGTCAAAGCAATCCTCTGTAAGAAAATTGAAGCAGGAGGCATCGTAATACCAGACCTTAATTTATACTCTAGAGCTATAGTAACAAAACAACATGGTGTTGGCACCAAAACAGACATGAAGACCAGTGGTACAGAATAGAAGACATAGAGACTAACCCACATAAATACAGTTATCTCAGACTAGACAAAGGCATCAAGAACATACATTGGAGAAAAGATAGCCTCTTCAACAAATAGTGCTGGGAAAACTGGAAATCCATATGTAGCAAAAGGAAATTAGACCCCTATATCCATGCTGCACAAAACTCAAAATGGATCAAGGACCTAGGCATTAGACCAGAGACCCTGCGCCTACTTGAAGAAAAAATAGGCCTGAATGTCCATCATGTTGGCTTAGGAACTGAATTCCTCAACAAGTCTCCTAAAGTGTAAGAAGTAAAATCAAGAATAAATGTGATGTTATCAAATTTAAAAACTTCACAGCAAAGGGAACAATAAATAATGTGAAGCAAGAACCTATAGCAGGGGAAAAAATTTTTGCCACCTACACCTCTGATTAATTTCCAGGAAATATAAAGAACTCAAAAAATGTAACACCAAAAAAACAAATAACCCAATCAATAAATGGACAAAGGGACTGATATAGACACTTCACAGAAGAAGATATATGATCAGTTAACAAATATGATTACACAAACAGTGTGACTCTATTTCATGTACAACCAGAGAAATAAAAGTTGTACCCCATTTGTGTACGATGAATCTAAATTTTAAAAAATTAAAATAAATAAATAAATAGAAATGTTCAACATCTTTAGCAATTAGAGAAATGCAAATCAAAATGACTCTAAGATTTCATCTCACTCCCTTCAGAATGGCAATTAGCAAGAATACAAGCAATAGTAAATGTTGGCAAGGATGTGGGGGAAAAAGTATACTTGTACATTGCTGGTGGGACTACAGTTTGGTGCAACCACTATGGAAAGCAGTATGGAAATTCCTCAGAAAACTTGGTATGGAAACCATTTGATCCAGCTATCCCACTCCTAGATGTACCCAAAGGACTTAAAATCAGCATAGTACAGTGACACAACCGCATCAATGTTTATAGCAGTTCAGCTCACAATAGCTAAGCTATGGGACCACCTAGGTGCCCTTCAACAGATAGATAAAGAAAATGTGGTACACATACACAATGGAAATTTACTCCGCATAAAGAATGAAATGACGGCATTTGCTGGTAAGTGGATGAAACTGGAGACTATTATGATATGTGAAACAAACCAATCCCAAAAAACCAAAGGCTGAATGTTCTCTCTGATATGCAGATGCTAACTCACGTTTAGCAGGGTGGTGGGAAGAATAGAAGTTCACTGGATTAGACAAAGGGGAATGAAGGGAAGGAATGGGAGAATGGGAATAGAAAAGATAGTAGAATGAATGGTACATATCTTTCCTATGTTCTTATATGAATACATGACCAACATAACTCCACATCACATTCAGTCACAAAAATGGGAAGTATACTCTATGCATGTATGATATGTCAAAACACATTTTACTGTCATATATAACTAAAAAGAACAAGTAAAAATTTTTAAAAAATCAAAAAAAGAGTTAATGAAACTTACCTGAGTTCATAAAAATAGAACCATGCCTCTAATTATATAGATTTCCTTTGTATTTTTATTAATGTGTATTTTTTATAAACCTAATTGTTTAAGAATAAGACATTATGCCAAGGCATATAGTACCTGTTCTCTGATGAGAGGAAAAACATTATTTTAATCTATCTATTTTGTTATCGGTATAGTAGCACTATCAATATTTAAAGCTATTTCAAATAGTGGTTGTTTTGCAGTGTTTAATGTTGAACCTGAATGGAAAAGCCCATCCCTTTCACTATCACCAGTAAAGAAAAAGGTGTTGGGGAAAGAGATTGCAGTATCCCAAAGAGAAAAAAATCTCTTTCCCATGAACAATTTAAGCCTAACCTCTAAAACCTAAGTATTCTGAGTAGAAATATACCAAAACATCACACTGTACCCCATAAAGACACAATTATTATCTGCCAATAAATTTTTAAAACCTTAAAAAATCTTCAAAATTTTATTTAGGAAGTTTAGGTAAAAAATATAATTACTCTTTTGGTATATATACTTAGGTATACAGATATTATTCAAAATATTCACTGAGCTATCTATATTGATAAAATAGTTAACTTAGAGAAGAAAATAAGAAGAGGATACCATAGACCACAAAGAATTTGTGGATTCTGATACCTGTCAGTTCTTTCTTTTACATAGCTAGATCTAGTGCCTAAATAATATATATTAATCTTAAGATCCAACAATATATTAGGTCACATTTCTTGGTCATGGATATTTAAATTTAATATGTTAAATACTTAAATATGCATATGAATAGATTCAGTTATTTAAATTACGAGTTATTAAAAGTTGCAATTATAGTCTGAACAAGTAATAAGTTAATCTAATGTGCAATTCTATCTTTTCAGTTTAGAGATGAAGCAGAGTATATGTGGCGGCTTGTTCGTGCTTATGGAGACATGTGTGTGTTATCTACAAATGTACAAGAAAAGAAACATTACGCTAATATTGGTAAATATTTTGTCAAAACTGATTATTCTCAAGTTGCAATTATGATCTAGAATAAACTTCTAGTGAATTGTAATTAAATCCAAATAATCTTAATTAAAACCAATATGTTTAATCTATTTCATATTCTGGTAGCAAAAAATACAGTCTCAGAACAGAAAGTTTTCTTAGAGCTAAAGTATATATTGTTTCAAAATATTTGAGCATAGAATAGGCAACAGGAAAAACCCTCAAATTTAACCTTTTAAGTTTATATAATTACAGAAAGATAAAACATTAAGTGGTAGTATTTGAGGAACAATAATAGGCAGAGGACTATTGTCACCAACAGTAATCTACCACAATTAAAATAACATACCTTATGTACGTCAGGTAGTACTCTGGAGACCACAAGGAAATAAACTGTCATGTTTTTTTCAAAATAGATCTTGATAAATGAAGATTAATCTTGAGTTGATAATGTTAAAGCAAAATGATGAATAAATGGTGTTCTTTTATACTGTCATCTATACTTTTTTGCATGGTTTTAAAATTTCCCTAACAACAACAACAACAAAAAAATAGCCAGAATGTCAAATTGTTGTTAGTGGTATCATTTTTATATTTCAGCTTGACTCTCAATGAATGCCAAAACACTTTCTTATAAACGCTCCTAACTGCTGTCTCTCTGAGCTTCAGCATAATAATTTTGCATCATGACCCCTTTAATTCTTCTTTTATTCCAGAGCTGACTCTTTTCCAGGTCTTCTCTAAGAGAGCATGAGGAAGAAATGTCAAGAGAGATCAACCCCCTCCCCGCATCTAGTTCTCTGTTGTGTTTATTTCCACTAAAGGAAGTATTACCAAACACTTCGTGATACTCCAGCTTGGAGATATATTTATGGAATGACCTCTTACTTTAGTCTTCCTCCAGTGGGAGGAAGATCAGAGGACCTCCCTACTTGTTTGTCACATATTCATTATCAGCTTTGTGGATCAGTTTTCTGGAGCAGTTTTTCCAGTTTGCAGGCTGAATACAAAGTAGAATTCTAGAGAAGAGATTTATTAACTTCAAGGAAAATAAAAGTTAAACCAAATAGAACAAAGGAATTTATTTTCATATCTGCTGAGAAAATAAAAGGGTATCTATGTAAAACTTTTGACACTTAAGGAAATTAGATACGATTTTTTCTTAAGCACTTACCCTACCCTGAGCTTTATATTAGCAGGGAGCAGGTTAAGATTAAAATAATAGGATAACGGAATAGATATAGTCTCAAAATAGACTATGGGGAAGCTTATAACTTTGAGGGGAAGGCACTTTTATTCAAATAATCATATGTAGAAGGAAACAAACTGGAATGAGCTATTATCAAAGAAGAGTGCAGGGTATTAACCCATCCAGTTCCAAGTGTTTGGTTCTGCAAATATTTCAATGAAATTGACATAGGTGCATTAAAATATGTTATAAATCATAATCTAGAGCTTAGTATATGATTTATTATCAATAATAGAAGCTAATATTATTGCTATTCATTCCTGTTACTTTCCTCAGAAGAACAAAACTCTAAAAACACAAATATTTATTTCAAAGTTAACATAAGTGGTGTTATTTGTTTTTCCACTTAAGTTTTTTAGGTGTTTCATAAATGGGATGATGGTACATAATAGATTATGAGATTGTATAATCAGGAGGATGTGATTGCAGGGGCTGGAGGTTGATACTGGGAGGTCTTTCTTATTGGAGTAACAGTTTTTCATAGGGTAAAATTACTTTGAATCTCTATTTTTAAATGGTTCAGGAGTTAAATTGAATTAATGTATGGGATGGTGAAAATGGAAAAGATATATGCTGGAGGAAATCCAACAAGATGGAGCATAGGATTGAAATAGGATGTCTAGGAAGAAAGGAAGGGAGGGACAGAGGAAGAGATGGAGGGAGAAGGAAAATGGAGGAAAGAAAGGAAGGGAAGTTTATTATGCCAAAGGAAAAGGAGAAATACCTCAGATGTATTCATTCAGATATTGAAATAAATTGAAAAGAATTCCTTTTATTCATCCATTTAAGAAAAATCTATTCAAAATTATTGTATCCAGGATCAATTTTAAAATGAGGGTTAGAGGGAAGCAGAGGAAAGATATAAAAGTGATTAAGACAATAACACACCAAGGGAACTGGAGCTGTGACTTAGTGGTGAAGAGCTTGCCTGGCATATGTGAGGCCCTGGTTTGATTCTCAGCACCACATATAAATAAATAAAATAAAAGATCCATTGACAATGAAAATACATATATTAATAAATAAATAAATAAATAACACACTAAGGAACTTACTGTGTGGAAAAGATCAACAAAGCACCCATCAATTATAATTTAGTGTACGTGCTCAGTAAGGTCATGACCAAGTACACTGGAGTTAAGAGTAAGGATTCAGGCCAGCTATTGAAGAATGTTGGATTTGGTATAAAGGAAGAAGTACTGACTTTTTTTTTTTCCTTGCAATAATGTGTTTATTATGCTAAGGAAACTTTGACCTCTGAAAGGTGCAGAATTCTTTTATGAAACTCATAGTGAGTATACCATTATGCAGTATATTTTGGAAGTACTATAATTGACCATAACTTGTATTCCAAACAAAATAAATTTTTTTTTTTTTTTTTTGGCAGGGAGGTGGGTACCGAGGATTGAACTCAAGGTCACTTGAGTGAGCCACATCCCCAGCCTTAATTTGTATTTTATTTAGATACAGGATCTCACCGAGTTGCTTAGTGCCTCACTTTTGCTGAGACTGGCTTTGAACTCGAAATCCTCCTGCCTCAGCCTCCAGAGCCACTGGGATTACAGGCCTGCACCACTGTTCCTGGCTAAAATAGAAATCTTATATTTAAAGGAATGCTACTATACTCTTCATGATTAAGTAATCAATATAAATGTCTCAAAAAAGATTACAAAATGCAGTTCTGTAAGAGAAATAACTTTCCTTTGGGGCTTTAGCTGCGTAAGTGAGACTGGGAAACCAGCCTGTTGACTTCCCAACTTTTGTATTCTAAGAGTGATGGAGTCACCTCTATTTTGTTCCTGTGGTAGTGCCCTGAAAGTTTTATTTGGCAAAATATCTAAAATGTTGATTTAGTTTTAAATATTTTTACACTAACATTTAAAATTGCTAACTCCTTTAATATTTGTACACAATATAATATCAGTTATAAAATACTTTTTAATTTTTTTCCCAATTAATGTAGATTTCTATATAGCCAGGTTCCCTTTAGATAGAGATATATAGTGCCACCTAACAAATCAACAAATGGGAGAATGGCTATGTCTTTAGAATTGAAGATCCTTATTTGTGAAGGTTATCTCAACCACTTATGCTAGAAAGGCATTTTCTATATCATTGGATAGTCTTTTCAAGCCAAAAAAAAAAAAAAATGAAGAAGCATGGGGGGAAAAAAAGAAGGTATAAAACAAAATGACCTCTTTGAGAAATAGTCTCAGAATGTGATTCTGTCTAAAGCATTTTGATTTTTTGAAATATTAGGCATACCTCTACCCAAAGTAATTATTACATGATAAAAGTTATTCTACAATTAAGTGAAATGACTTGGGGAAATCATTTCTGTCACTGAGCCTCTTCATTATTGCAGGTGCTTCAGCAAGAACATGATCTTCCTTACTCCTTTTGACAGTCACTCACTGTACTGTGTTCTGTTTCTCCTTGCGCTTTTTTTTTTTTTTTTGCTATTTACTTGTTTGTACCTGCTACCTATTGACCTGTGAGAGCCCTAGAAGGTCAAGGACTGTGTCTTATTTGACATTTTATTCCCAGATGTAGCACTTAGTAGTCACTCAGTAAATGTTGTTTGAATTGATTACAAAAACAATTTCTATTATGCTTTGAAGTAATGACTGAATGACTTTTCTCCTGCTTGGTTAAGTCAGTTAATCCAGTTGGTCTTGAACCTGAGCATATATCAGAATCATTGGAGGAGAGTTAAAATGCAGAATTTATGATTGAGCAGTCTCCCATATGGTGAAAATGTGTTTTTCTAACACATTTCCAGGTAATAATAATGCTTTTGGTCTTGGACGTACTTTAGGAACCACTGACATAATTACAGAATCCACCTCCCAACAACTCACATGAAGGTACTAAATCTAAGTATATTTACCTTTCAGGAAAAACTTTAGGTGAAAGAGCTGTTGCTAGAGCACCCATGAATGGATACTGTCATCTGTGGTAAGTCTACAGGATTTATGCTGCCTTTTGGGTTCTAATATGCTCTTTATACTTTGCAATGGATTTTTAAAATTACAGTTGACCAAATGAATTTGTCAGCCATGTTCACTGAAAAAAAAAAAAAAAAAGTGTTTAGTGGGTGGTACAGCAACTATTCTATTTATTCTCATGTATTTATCTTTAAGCATATTTTAAATATTTAAGTTAAACTTTCATTGAAGATTTCATCAATGAATCTACTAAGTCTAATATCTTTGCAGGTGATAAATTACAGTTAAATCTAACAACATAGCATTTTGTTTGAAAACATACTGAAATAATGCCGTGTTTCTAAACAAAATAAAGAATGCTTCAAAGAATAAAAGTTGCTGAGTCATGGGATACAAATTCCACAGGTCAAGGAAAAGCCAGTTATAATGCAAGAAAGCTCACACACAGAGAGAATTTAATTAGTTGGGTGGCATAGATGAATATCCCTAGGGCAAGAAAAAAAATTATTCGTGATTTTGTTTTGTACCCTTTGTGTATTGAGAATTGTTAAACACAATGAGAAGAAATGCATTGCTTTTAGTTATTGTTCTTCCTTTAGTTGCATTTTGACAATATGTTTTAATTCCTTAGTTTTCTTCTTTTTCTCCCCAGCAATACAGATATCTTAGATGCTAAGAAGATGAAGTGAACATTTATGACTCTTTCTTCAGCCTTAGATATTCATAAATCCACCCTTCTTTGGGGTTATTTGATTCCCTAGGTACACTCTCATGCAAAAATCTCTCTCCAAACAGCTGATTTTCCACAGGTCCCCATTTTCCACAAGACTCTCAGGAAATTATTTTTGCCCACCTAACTGAGGTACAAACCAACTTTCCAGATCATACCTGTTTCTTTGGCCTGCTGTCAGCAGGGGGAGCTCCATGACAAACTCTCACTTAAAAACTCCTGGGGCAGGAATCCCATAGTGTTTCCTAAATCCCCCCAAGTTCTGAAAACAAAGGCCAAAATATGAAAAGGTCTTTAGAAGCTGCCCTCACTTGGCCTAAGATGAGGTGCAAGCCTGGTCCCAGGCTTCTCTCATGATAGGATGGGAAGTGGGACCCCAGTACCCTAACCCTATAGAAGTCCACTCCCCAGCCCCAACCCCACCCCATCTCACCATCTCTTCCTCCAATGTCTTTGCCTTCTTGCATATGACCAAAAGATGGCTAAGCCACAATGCCTGCAGAATTTGTGAATTATTTCCCTAGCATGCCTTGCATGGGTAGAGCATCTTGATTTAGGAACTGAAGCACCTAGTAGATAAAGTATTATTCTTACCCATGGTGCTTCTGCAAAAACTCTACGAAAGGATAATTTTGCAGTTACATCCTGGTATAGATTTTTAAGATCAGTTCCCTGTGTTGGTGATTATTTCCATAGCCACATTTACATAGATAATGCAATTCACATAATATTAAAATGTACTAGTAAATTAACATGTGTATGTGTTAAGGTACTTCGTATCTTGCATTTTTAGGAGTTACTGTAGTGAATTTGTACAGATGAAGTATTCTCCCCCCCCCCCCATTCCTTTGTAATTGGAGGTGTTTGGCACTTGGTTAGCTAGATTAGGATACAGAAAGAACATTCATGTTTTGCTCTGAACTCTAAACTTCTTCCCTTCCCCACCATTTCCCTTTTCTTCCTTCTGCCCCACCCTACTCTTCTTCCCCTGAAGCTCTTTCTCTGTTGTCTTCATCCTTTTCCCATACATTGATCTGTACCTATGAAGAATCATTTGATGTTCATCTTCAACCTAAGGACATTTACCAATGTGAGTTACCAGTTTTCAGAGAGGAAAGATATTGAACCTTGTCTGAGGGTTTCCTGAATACCTTGAGATCCATCTTATAAGCATAGATTATGCTGAACTCACCCTTAGTAGGTTGCCCCAATCTATCTTCCACTAATCTAACTGCTTCTCCATTTTTAATCATTTTTTTAACTTTTTGTTGTGAAATAAATGCCTTGTCTGTAACAATGAGATTTAACTCCAAGATTAAATTTCATCAATATATATGAAAAGCAGTGATCCAAATGTGTTTCACATGATTTTTTAATTTGGTATCAGTTTTTAATTTAAAAAATACTCAAATGTAACTGATGGATAAAAATTAATAAACTTGAAAATTAACATTAATTTTTAGAATGTATTTTATCTACTGAATGCAAAAATTTTCATTCAGTTAAATAGTTGAGGTAAAAGGTGATGATGAAACTTAAACTTTGACTTGAGAAATAATGGGTGAAATTTAGGTAACCCTATTCCATAATTAATTATAAGAGAACATTGAGAAAATATCTTATTTTGATGGAATCTTTTTCAGTATGTTAAGATGTTAATAAAACCTTTTCTCATTCATTCAGCATCAGTGACAAAGTATGGCCTGCAGGCCAAATCTGACTGCTTGTTTTTATAAATAAAGATTTTCTGGAGTACAGCCACACCCATGCAATTTGTTCATAGCAGCAGAGTTGAGTAGTTGCAAAAGAGATTATCTGGCCTGAAATATCTACCATCTGGTCCTGCAGCAAGTTTACAAATATATGGTTTGCAGTGTTATGCAATGGTCTGTTACTTTGAAATAAAAGATGTAATCTTTTTTGGGGGGCGGGTGCTGGGGATCAAACCCAGGGCCTTGTGCTTACAAGGCAAGCACTCTACCGACTGAGCTATCTCCCCAGCCCCAAAAGATGTAATCTTTAAGGTTAATTTTCATTAAGGGTTAATAATAGGTAAAAACTTAGAAAAAAAGGGTCACTTTAAAAATGTAATTTTCATCTTTATATTTTCCAAAATGAATTACTTAGTAACTTTAAGGCTGCATAAACTTTCTATATGATTTTGTTGTTTTTGTCAGACAAGGCTAAAATAATTCTGAAATCAAGAGAATAAAGTGACCAATGGATTTGCAGCTTGTAGACCAAACAGGGCTAGCCTTAATCATAAATAATGTCTTACATATTTATTGTACTCTACTGTTTGCAAATTATGTCCACATGCCCTATGGCATGTGATTCACAGAACAGGCTGTTTCCATTTTCTAAGTGGAGTAAGCAAAGCAGAGTGTGATTGGTAATCAGTTTACACAGTAAGTGGAAAAATAGGAACTAGAACTCAGATCTGGTATTACATACTGAAGTCTTTCTTCTGTGGCAGTATGCTGCTTTCATTTTCTCAATCCATATAAATTGCTTTGGTGTTGAATTAGAAAACACTGCAGGGAAACTAATGGGGTTGTTTTAGTACTCGTTAAAACAGTATGCTTGTCAACTCTTAAGAATGTCTTTGGACTGGGGCTGTAGCTCAGTGGTAGAGCACTTGCCTCAAATGTGTGAGGCATTGGGTTCAATCCTCAGCACACAAAAAATATATATGTAAAGATATTGTGTCCATGTACAACTATATTAAAAAAAAAAAAGAAAGAAAGAAAAGAATATCTTTGCCCCATGTGGTAACGCATGCTTATACTCCCAGAGGTTCGGGAGCCTAAGGCAGGAGGATCGCGAGTTCAAATCCAGCCTCACCAAAAGCAAGGTGCTAAGCAACTCAGTAAGACCCTATCTCTAAATAAAATACAAAATAGGGCCAGGGGTGTGGCTCAGTAGTTGACTGCCCCTGAGGTCATCCCCGGTACCCAAACTACAACAACAAAAAATACAAAATTCTTGTCAAAGCATTTACAATTAAAATGACCTCTAGATGGAGATAATATACCACATTGTTAACTTTTTTCAGAGTTCCCATCAACCTGAAAGTTTGAGAAATAAAACATTGTTTTTTAAAAATTATATTTTTATTACAACATATAACATTGCTATATTACAACATAGCAAGGCCCTAAGCAACTTAGCAAGACCCTGTCTCTAAATAAAATATATAAAAGCACTGAGGATGTGGCTCAGTGGATAAGTGTCCCTGGGTTTAATCTTCAGTACAAAAATAACAATATTAAAAAAGGCACATAGGTAGAATTGATTGAAAGAAAAGAAGTGACTATGTTTTGGGAGAAGATAGCCAGGTGACCTTGAAATTATAATATGTAAGAATATAAATAATGTTTTAGATTCGAAAGAAACATTTCAAAGAAGACCATGAAAAACAAAACTCTAGTGACATTTTTTAAAAGGGAAAAATGTATATATTTTATATAATAATATTTATGCAAATCATGGGTTTTTCATTTTCTTTTTTCTTCACTTGAGTAACTTGGAGAGAATGTGTTGAGAAAGCAAAATAAGAGCTTAGAGACATGCATAAGTAATTCTGTTTTTCAGAAAATACAAAATCAAACCCACCTCTCTAAACTATTCCTTTAATTTTAGTGCAAAGAGGTGGTTGAGCTATTTTTTGAATCACTAGATGAGGAAGTAGACTCAACACAGATAAACCTAAAATGCAACATGATTTTTTAAATATTTCTGTGCCAATAGATGAAGTGGAGAAATCTGCCTAGTATACATGGATTTAAGCAAGGCATTCTACATCCTTGTAGACAAGAAGTAGGTATGTAGGCAAGCTGATGAGTTATTCATGCTGCCTGAAGGATTTGAGTACAGTTTTTTAAAGATCATGTGAATTTGGGGGTGATTCTAGGTGAAGTCTATATCTTAGACCCTAATGTGTTCATAAATTTTCTTAGTAGATAAAGATGTAGAATGTATGCTTGCAAAAGTAGCAGATAACCTAAAATAAAGGAACAGAGTATATGATGGATAGCAATAGTAATTCAAAAGATTTTGACATGCTAAAAATTATACCTAAGCTATATTTCCCTCTGGAGTTATCCCACATTCTCCCTTGAATGTGTATTTCTCCCTTTAACCCATAGGCATCTCTCTTCAGATTGCCCTCATTCTCCCTTGAATATGTATCTACTTTCTTAAATAAACCTCCATCTATGTCTGTGAAAAAAATCAAACATCAAAAATTTTAAAAATTGTATCTTGACAACTGCTCTTGGTTGGAGCAGGAAGATGGTGGCCACAAACTTGACAAAAAAGTCTCTGGAGTGGATCAACTCTAGGCTCCAACTCGTTATGAAAAGTGGAAAGCATACGCTAGGGTACAAGCAGACATTGAAGATGATCAGACAGGGCAAAGCGAAATTGGTCATTCTTGCCAACAACTGTCCAGCTTTTAGGAAGTCTGAATAGAGTACTATGCCATGTTGGCCAAAACTGGTGTCCATCACTGCGGTGGCAATGATATTAAATTAGGCACAGCATGTGGAAAATACTACAGCATGTGCACACTCTCATTGATCTAGGTGATTCTGATATCATCAGAAACATGCCAGACAGACTGGTGAAAAGTAAAACATACAAAATTTTTCTTTAATAAAACTTGGCAGAACTTGTTTTAAAAAAAAAAATTAATTATACCTAATAGTATGTGAATCAATAGAAATGTCAATGAAGGAATGGAAAGAATGATATCAGAAATACCTAATAACATTAGAGAAAAACCCAAATTTGAATAAAGTGTGAAGTTTAATTAGTAATTATATATTAATATAAATAAATTGTGACAATTATCTATCAACATTGCATAAAATATGGGTATAGTTATTGACAAATGTACCATAGTTATGTTAAATATTAACAACAGGGAAAACTAGGTGTGGGGTTTGTGGAAACTATCTATACTGTCTGTAAATTTTCTGTAAGTCTAAAGCTATTCCAAAAGAAAAGTATATTTAAATACGAAGTGACCTAAGGTTTAAGTGAAAATAAGTTGGAAAATCACAATTCTCATAACAAAAAAGGGAGTTTTTATAGGAAGTTGTGGGAATTTTGAAAGGATTGAGATTATTCCATAATCTCGAACTCGTTGCAGGGTATGATAACAGAACTTCGGGGGGCATTTCAAAGGAACGTGGTAAGAAGATAATCTGAGTAAGCCTATATCCATTTTTAAAAATGGAATAAATAATAACCTTCCAAAAGAGAGATCACTAGACCTGGATGAGTTCATTGATAAATTCTACCACATATTTAAGGAAGAAATTACTTCAATTTTCTACAACCTCTTTCAGAAGATAGAAGCAGATTATATATTTTCCAACTCATTCTGTGAGGGCCAGCACAACCTAAATATCAAAATCAGCAAAAACATTATAAGAAAACTACACATCAAGATCTCTCATAAATGTAGATCCAAAATTTTCAACACAATATTAGCAAATTGAATCCCAACAATGTGTAAAAAAGAATTATATACTACAACCAAGTGAAATTTATCCCCAAGGATATGCAAGGTGGTGATTCAGTATTTTGAAATCAGTTAATATATCACATTAACAGACCAAAGAAGAAAAATCCCATGATCATGTAAACAGATTCAGAACATTTGACAACATCCAACATCCATTCATGAAAAAACAAACAACAAAAGTCTGAAAACAAACAAAAAAACAAAGTCTCAGCAAATATGAATAGAGGTGAACTTCCTCAAGTTGATAAATGTTTTAGTCAGCTATTTCATCACTGTGACTAAAAGACCCAACCAGAACAATCTTAGGGAAGGAAAAGTTTATTTGGGGGCTCATGGTTTCAGAGGTCCCAATTCATAGATAGCAGGCTTGAGATGAGGCAGAACATCATGGTGGAAGAGTGTGGTGAAGGGAAGCAGAGAGAGCGATCTCCAACTTGCCAGATACACATACATACCCCAAAGCCATACCCTCAATGACCCACCTCCTCTAGCCACACCCCACCTACCTCCAGTTACCACTCAATTTAATCCCATCAAGGGATGATTCACTGGTTGGGTTAAGGCTCTCACAACCTAATCATTTCCCCTCTAAACATTCTCACACTGTCTCACACATGAGCTTTTAGGGGCACCTCACATCCAAACCATAACAATAAAAAATATCTACAAAAATCCTACAGTTAACATCATACTTAAATGGGGATAAACTTGCTTTCCTACCATTAAAATAAACTAAGATTAGGAACAAGGAAAGGATGCCTCTTCTCACCACTGTTTTTCAACATTCTACTAGAAGTTATAGCTAATGCAATAAGACATGAAAGGAAATAAAAAGTATATAGGTTGGAAGTGAAGGAATAAAACAGTATTTCCTGATGATGTGATTGTCTTTATAGAAAATCAAAAAGAATTAACAAAATATCTCATGATATTAAGCAGGGTTGCAGGATATAAGGTTAAGTACAAAAGTAAATCACTTTCCTATCTATCCAGGAATGAACAAATGAAATTTGAAATTAAAACACATTAACATTTGTACTAGCAAACCTAAAACTGAAACATTTTTAAAATTTAACAAAATATGTAGAAGATTTATATGAGAAAGACTATAAAACTCCAATGAAAGATATCAAAGAATGAAAAAAAATGGAGAGTTATTCCATCTTCATGAATTGAGAGACTCAATGTTGTCAAGATGTCAGTGTTTCCCAAGTTGACCTATAGATTCAACACAATCCCAGCCAAAATCCCACAAGTTATTTTATGGATATCAAAAACTAATTTATATGGAGAAGAAACAGACTCAGTTCAATATCAAAGGAAAACAAAGCCAATGGACTAACACTTCTCAACTTCAAGATTTACTATAAAACTATAGTAATCAACACAGCATGACATTGCAGGGTCTGGGCAGGGCGGGGGGATTGGAACAGAATAGGGAACCCAGAATAGACTCACATAAATAGAGTCAGATAGTCTTTAACAAAGGAACAAAGATGGTCTTCCAGAAATAGTGCTGGAACAACTGGATATCCATATGCAAAAAGAATGAAACTCCAAAGTGATCATAGACTTCAATGTAAAATGTAAAATTATAAAACTCCTGGAAGATAACATAGGCAAAAAACCTAGATAACCTTGGATATAGCAGTGGCTTTTATATATAATACCAAAGATACAGTCCATGAAAAAAATAATTCATAAAACAAGCTTCACTAAAGTTTAAAACTTCCATGAAACACAATGTAAAGAAAATGGGAAGACAAGCCACAGACTGGGGGAAAGTATTTTCAAAAAAATATATCTGAAAAAGGACTGTTATACAAAATATACAAAGATTACTTTAAACTCAACAATAGGACAACAAACAACACAATTAAGAAATGGAACAAAGGCTTACACAGTATGGCCGGCGACATTAGCTAGCGCTCGCTCTACTCTCTATAACGGGAAAGCCGCGGACTACAGGAGACTGAACTGTATCTGCCTCTATTTCCAACAGACTCACGTTCAACTTTCGCTCACACACACACATACAAAGCTGGGAAAATTTTATTAATCCTTTTAAAACAATTTTTAATATAAAATCATAGCAAAAAAAAAAAAAAAAAAAAAAAGGAACCTGAACTTTAGTAGCAGCTGGAACAATCCGCAGCGGCGGTGGCGGCGGGAGAAGAGATTTAATTTAGTTGATTTTCTGTGGTTGTTGGTTGTTCGCAGTCTCAAGGTGATGGAAGCTGCACATTTTTTCCAAGGGACCGAGAAGCTGCTGGAGGTTTGGTTCTCCCAGCAGCAACCTGACGCAAACCAAGGGTCTGGAGATCTTCGCACTATTCCAAGATCTGAGTGGGATGTACTTTTGAAGGATGTGCAATGTTCAATCATAAGTGTGACAAAACTGACAAGCAGGAAGCTTATGTACTCAGTGAAAGTAGCATGTTTGTCTCCAAGAGACGTTTCATCTTGAAGACATGTGGTACCACCCTCTTGCTGAAAGCACTGGTTCCCCTGTTGAAGCTTGCTAGGGATTACAGTGGGTTTGACTCAATTCAACTTCTTTTATTCTCTTAAGAATTTCATGAAGCCTTCTCATCAAGGATACCCACACAGGAATTTCCAGGAAGAAATAGAATTTCTTAATGCAGTTTTCCCAAATGGAGCAGCATATTGTATGGGACGTATGAATTCTGACTGTTGGTATTTGTATACTCTGGATTTTCCAGAGAGTCGGGTAATAAGTCAGCCAGATCAAACGCTGGAAATTTTTATGAGTGAGCTTGACCCAGCAGTTATGGACCAATTCTACATGAAAGATGGTGTTACTGCAAAGGATGTCACTCGTGAGAGTGGAATTTGTGACCTGATACCAGTTTCTGTCATTGACACCACACTGTTCAATCCTGGTGGGTATTCAATGAATGGAATGAAATCGGATGGAACTTATTGGACTATTCACATCACTCCAGAACCAGAATTTTCTTATGTTAGCTTTGAAACAAACTTAAGTCAGACCTCTTATGATGACCTGATCAGGAAAGTTGTGGAAGTCTTCAAGCCAGGAAAATTTGTGACCACTTTGTTTGTTAATCAGAGTTCTAAATGTCACACAGTGCTTTCTTCACCCCAGAAGATTGAAGGTTTTAAACATCTTGATTGCCAGAGTGCTATGTTCAATAATTACAATTTTGTTTTTACCAGTTTTGCCAAGAAGCAGCAACAACAGCAGAGTTGATCAAGGAAAATGAAGAAAAAATGCAAAAAGAGAACACACATAGAAGGTGGTGGCTGCTTTATAGATATTGATTCTGGGGGCCATGCTTTGCATAACCACTACCTTGTAGTTGCAGAAAGCCCTAGATGTAATGATAGTGTAATCATTTTGAAGTGTATGCATTATTATATCAAGGAGTTAGATATCTTGCATGAATGCCCTCTTCTGTGTTTAGGTATTCTATGTCACTCTTGCTCTGAAATTGAAGTGCATGTAGAAAAAAACTTTTACTACATGAAACTTTACAACACTTGTGAACACAATTCAATTTGGTTTATGCACAGTGTAATATTTCTGCAGGTATCGTCCAAAATTCCCCACAGACAAGGCTTTTGTCCTCATTAGGTGTTGGTCTCAGCCTAACCATCTGGGACTGTTCTATGAAATTGCTGCCAGAACTTTGCATCCAGTTACCTCCACTTTCTAGAACATATTCTCTACTGATGTTATTGAAACCAGTTTCTACTTCATACAAATGTTTTTTGCATAAAAAAAAAGAAATGGAACAAAAACCTGAATGGATACTTCACCAACAGATATATAGATGGCAAGTAAGCATATGAAAAGAGGTTCAACATCATATGTCTTCAGGGAATGGTAAATTAAATCAACAATGAGATGCCAATATATACTTATTAGAATGGCCAAAATCCAAAATCCTGACTACACCAAATACTAACATGGATATGGAGCAATAGGAACTCTTATTCACTGCTGGTGAAAATATATAATGGTACAGCCATTTTGGAAGACAATTTGAAAGTTTCTTATAAAACTAAATTCTTGCCATAGTATCCACGGTCATACTCCTTGGTAGTTATCAAAGAATTGAAAACTTATTTCTGTACAAAACCTGCACATGAATGCTTTTAACAGCCTTATTCATAATTGCCCCAAATTGGAGGCAACCAAGATATGTCAGTAGGTAAATGAGTAATTAGATTGTGGTATATCCAGGTAATGGAATATTATTCATTCATCACCAAAAAGAAATGGTCTGTCAAACCATGAAAAGACCTGGAGGAAGGAGGAACCTGAAGTACATATTAATAAATTTTAAAAGGCTATCTAAAAAGACTGCAGACTGCATGATTCCAGCTATATGACATTCTGGAAAAGGTCAAACTTTCTGGAAAAGACAGAAAAGGAATGGAAGGAGGGAGAGAGGAATAAAGAGAGTATGGAAGATTTTAGGGCAATGAAACTATTCTATAAGATAATACAGTAGTGGATACATGTCACTGTACATCTGTCACCAAGTGTGAACCCTAATGTAAATTATTGACTTTGGGTAGTAATGATGTGCCAGTGTATCAAGAAATCAATGTTCATTGATTTTACCACATGTAGGATGTTGCTAATGGGGGAGTTTTTTTAATTTTTGTTTTTTACATGAGAGAGTATTTGGGAACTATCTGTATTTCTGCTCAAGTTTGCTATAAACCTAAAATAGGTATTCTAAAAAAATGTGTATTAGTGTTTTGAAAAGATTATGGCAAAAAAAAAACATATTGAGGCCTCAAGTTACCATGGCCGTTTTGTAAAGGAGTTTTGAGAGTCTTTTTCTGGGAATCTACTTTTCTTTTCTTTTTTTTTTAAGAGTAAATAGGCAAATTGCTAAACAAATATTATGTCTGTTTTTTAGTCACATAATCATTTATGTAAATTTTGTATTTTCAGTAGAATAAAGTACATCATTGATGGGATGCACAATTCTAATAACACTATTTCCAGGAAGGGTTGAGGGAACTGATGCCTCACGTTAATGTTAAATATTGATTATTTTTCATGCCTTGCACCTGTATTAATGCTTTTTGTTAAATATTGATGAATGATTTGGCTATGCTTTTTAATTTTTTGGTAGTATTTGATTTAAAATTTTACTTGATAGCCACTGTTTTGATCCCTTTCAGGTATGCAGTTTTGTGTGGCCAAGTGTCTGAGTTTGAGGGCTTACAAAACAAAGTCAACTATGGACATCACTTTAAGGTATTTATTAATATTAAAAATGCTTTAATGTAGTTGTATATTTAATTAACTGGTGTATATCAGATTATTCAACAAATTAAGCTCTGGGAACATTTATGTTGTTTAAATTGAAAGTAGGAAATGAAATGGCACTTTTTAAGCTACAGTGTGACAAAAAAAAGAATCAAACTATTAGGGTGATTAAATATTATTACTATTCCAAATCCTGAAATAAGTCACATAGGAAACGAGTGCTATTTTTTCAAAGACATAGGGTTAACCTTTTAGTTGTGAGCTAACTTACTAACACCTTAAGTAGCTTGGGCCTAATTACAATCTACATATGAATTTGGGTAGGGGCAGGTGGGGTCCAATGTAAAGTTTAAACTTGCAGCAATGGATGAACAAAATAAGTAATTCACATACACATCATTTATTATTTGCCTTTAGTTATCATAGCCCAATAAATAACCCCTCAGGGTCATCACTTAATTATATTAATGATGGGGTAGGGAAGCCTCTGAGACAATACTATAAGTCACTGTAGAGATTACTTTTACTAGGATTCAGTGCAGTTCCATTCAGCAATATCTAAAACTTAGAAGATGACTTTTCCTTTGGATGTTTCTTTCAGGAACATCTAGATATAGCAATCACACTTATACCTGAAGAACCCTATTTGTATTACCTCAAGGGAAGATACTGTTATACTGTAAGTTGAATGTCTGTATTTATGAATCTGATTTAAATGCACTATGAATATATGATACATCTTAAATAATTTATTCATTATATATTTTACTGGATGACAATTGTAGGGAGAATATAAAATCAGCATAAATTTTGTATGAATGCTTGTGTTTCTATAATTGTATATAAATGTATAATGTACATACTATTTTAAAATTATAATGTGTATATCTTATAACTTAAAAACTTATTTTATATAGTGTATGCAATATCATATGCATTATTATAATATTACAAAAAATATAATATTATAAACATGCATGTTTTTTTCAACTGTCGTACTTTGTGGTCTCTCGGGTTGGGATCAGCCATCCATATATATGCACTTTGTATATAGGTACACTACTCATGGTTCTGTGAGACTTCTTTTCAGTGTTGATTGAACATAAATTATGTTCTGACTAACTGACCAAAAGATGAATAGAATACTGTCTTTGTTTTCAAGGAACTTAATTTAGAAGGCATATAAGACATAGTGCTCAAAGAAAGCAGCTGGTCAGCCAGAACCCAATGTCTTAACCAATGCCATTAGTTTGCAGAATGGCACTGTATGCACAGAATGTGGAACTGTTTCTTAAGAGATGCATGGAAAAGTTAACATTGAAAGGGAAATGCTATTCATAAATGTGAAAATTAGGGTGGACAAAGGAGGTGCTCTCTTATTAAAACCGAACAAGGAATAGAGGTAAAGAAGTGTGCTTTTATTGCCCACCTGCTATGGGTCAAATATATATTTTATAGTTTATTTCTTGTTACCTTGAATCCTTAAAGCAGTCCTGTAAAGCAGTTATTATTCTAGTTTGAAACAATTCAAAATTTGAGGCTTTATGATGTTAAGAACCTTCCCAAAGTCCTAATTAATTAATCTATAAAACAGCCAACATTGAAATTAAAATTTGCTTAATTCCCACATTCATGTTCTTAATATTTTATGACATAGGAAGGGAACTTACATTTTAATAAAGAAAAAGGAAAAAATCTATTTTCCCGTTTTAGCCTTGTTTTGAGACTGCAGAGTCAAATAGAATGATTATTAGCATTCATGCTTTTATAATCAATATAATATTTTAAAATACAGGATAATGTCTCCTTTCTCTGGAGTACTTCACTAGTAAGTATACCATTCTTTTGCTAGGCTTTCAACAACTCACATTTTTATTTACTATTTATTTTCAATTGGTCCTAAGTTATTTGAAAGCTCCTTGAGCAGAAAACCCACATTTTACACTTCTTGATATTCTTTTCATCATCAAGCTCAGTTCTTCACACTTAAGCTTCTGTACAAGTTTTTGTTTTGATTTTGTTTCTGATTGGAAGTAGAGAAAAAAAAACAGAAAACCAAAAATATTTAAAAGCAGTAGTAATAATACTAATAATTGTGTGGCTCTTATAAGCATTTTATATGTTTATAAACAATATATTTATTGTAGCTTGCTTATTTCTTCCAACACCCTATAAGGTAAATGATTTGTCCAAGGCCACTCAGCTAATAAGTGATACAGAACAGGATTTGAACAGAGGCAGTTTGTTTCCAAAGTCTTTGCTCTTTACTAGTATGCTTTCCTGCAAATTGTAAGTATAGATGATAAATATGAGCTGTGCAAGAGGAAAGTTAGAATTCATTCCAGCAGGAAAAATAGAAGCGTGAATAAATGTATAAAGATGATTTCCAGCATGTATAGACTAGAGAACTTAAAACTTTCTGGACACAGTGTGTGTGTGTGTGGGGTGTGTGTGTGTGTGTGTGTGTGTGTGTGTGTGTGTGTTTCTACTCAGATTGGTAAAAGAGTCAAAGGAAAGAGAAAAAGTGAAGGGGAAAGGGAAGGGAACAGCCAGGGTCTGGGAACATCAGTTCTCAAGACAAGTGAAGCACTCATGAAACCTCCTGACAGCCAGAGGTATTTACTAAATCTGGTAAATGGATCTTTGTTGGGAATTGAGGGACTATGGGTCTAAACAGAGTAGAAAGTGACGTGAAGACTACCACAGTATATCTAAGACTCAAAACACACTTTTCATAGGGAAAATAAAAAGGTAAACATGACTAAAACTGACTCAGTAGAAGCTTATAGCAATGACTATTCATTCTCAGTCTTGACAATGGAGAAGGGGGAAGTGAAGGGAGGAAACTCCTGAGATTTACAAGTCATTGGCTCAACCTCACGTGCATCTGGGGCTTGAATGTATAAAATTTGTTTAGCCTTAAAAATCCAGAAAAGAAACTTTAATTCAAAACAAGCCCTCATTCTTAGTCCATATGCCAATGTCAGAAGAAAGGCTCCTCCTCCCTGAAAAAATGTGCCTTCCCAGAGAGCTTGTAAAACTTTCACAGAAAGTGTCCCAACAATGATGAGCTCACAGTCAAAAATGACAGACTATGAAAGGAAATAGGTCAAGAGGAGTAACAGTCAATGGAAACAAAACAAAACAAACAAAAACCAGAACAGATATAGACCTAAAAGGACTTCAGATTTTGGAAACATGGAACACAGGATATTAATCAGCAATGTACAGTGTATTCTTTTTAAATAAGAGGAATTAAAGGGAAAATGGATGTGCAGCTTGAGTAAAATTCAAAGCTATATTCTGAAAATAAGCTGGGTTAGTTTATGGCTTTGCAATAAGACAAGCTAGAACTCACTAAAGAACTTGATAAATCTTTTCTCTTACTCCATGACTTCAGGACGTTTGTATAACATTACCTGTTCTAATTACAACATTTCATCCAACACTGGATATTTAATTTTAGCTATAAAATTAAATAAAAAATAAGTTAACTAAAAGTGTTCCCTAATGCACTAGAAATGCATATGTTTGATTGTTTTCTGAATCAAATTTCAATTAAATCACTTTATAAGGATGTGTTACATAGGAACTTTGGATTACGTAGAGGGAAATGAGAAGAGGGGTGGGGGTATGAAAGATGGTGGAATGAGACAGACATCATTACCCTATGTACATGTATGATTACACAAATGGTGTGAATCTAAATCGTGCACAACCATAGAAATGAAAAGTTGTACCCCATTTGTGTACAATGAATCAAAATACAGTCTGTAAAAATAAAAAAAAAGTTTTAAAAAGAATGAAATGTATGGAGTAGCAGGTAAACACATGAAAAGATGTTCATCATCATTAGTCCTTAGAAAAACAGAGAACCTCTCTACACACTCACTTAAAGGACTCAAATTAAAAATAAAGGCAATAGCAAGTGTTGGCAAGGATATAGAGCAACTGGAACTCTCACATATTGTGATGGGAATATATGAATAATAAAGAAATTCACAAATGAATAGTAAAGCAATTTTTTGTTATTTAGCAAGACATGAAAATATATATTCACAAAAATCTAATACACGAATATTCACAGCAGTTTTAGCATCATAACAACATGGATGACTCTTCAAAGAATTATGCCAAAAAGATTCATAAAAGACTACATGATGTATAATTCCATTGATGTGAAGTTCTTGAAAAGGCAAACTATAGTCAGATCAGTAGTTGCCTTGCAGCAGGAAGGGGGTGAGAGTGACAGCAAAGGGACCTGAGAGAACTTTTGGGGTTGATGGAAGCGTCCTATATATTGATTGTTGTGGTGGTTTAGGATAATATGCATTTATCAGAACTCATTGAATGATATAACCCTAATAGATGAAATTTTAGTTTATTTAGCTTGTACCTCAATAAAGCTGCTTTCATTTTTCATTGTTTTTTTTTTGTTGTTGTTGTTGTTGTTCTTGTTTGTGTTTTGTTTTTGTTTTGTTTTGGCACTGAGAATTGAACTCAGGGGTGCTTTACCTCTGAGTTACATTTCTAGTAATTTTTGTTTTTTATTTTGATTCAGTGTCTCACTAAATTGCTAAGGCTGGCCTCAAACTTGCAATCCTCCTTCCTCAGCCTCCCACATCACTGGGATTACAGGCATGAGCCACCACTTTCAAAGCTAATTTTAAAAATACATATAATCACAAATTGTAGAAATTAAACACATGCAATAATATATCAAATAGTAATCAAAATAAAACTGTTAAACATGCATGTGCATACACACACACACTATATAAATTTTAAGGCTCAATTATCTCTAGAGATAAAGAGGATAACTATACAATAATTAAAAAGTTCAATTCACCAAGAATTTCTAAACTAATATGCTCCTAATGACAGCCTCAAAATTATAAAATGAAAATTGACCAAATTATAAAGACAAATATATAAACCTACCATATACTAGTAGACTTCATCAACCTCTTTTGATAATTAATAGAACAAGAGCACACTCAAAATTATTAGCATGTAAGCATATTAAACTTCACATTAAAAAGTTATTTAATGGACTAGATTTCCATTATACTTATCAACATGGGTGAAATCCTAAAACTGTAATCTTAAGTGAAAAAAAACCACATAACAATAGGAAATAAACAAACAGTATGATATCTTTTTTTTTTTTTTTTTTTTTTTTTGTGATGCTGTGGATTGAACGCAGGGCCTTGTGCTTGCAAGTCAAGCACTCTGCCAACTAAGCTATATCCCCAGCCTGTATGATATCATTTTTATAAACTTAAAAACAAAGTGAAATAAGCATATCAATAAGTAAAATTATATAGAAATGCAAATATTTGTTTTTTAAGTAGAGGGTAATGGCTACCTAGAATCTAGAAGATGGGAATGAGGAAGAATTTGCTCAGTGGGGTTTAGGGGTTATCAACTGCATCAATATCCTTTTAAGTATTCATTTCTGAACCAACTTAATCTTTAAAAATAAACATCTAATATCCATATTTGAAAAAATGAAAAACTTTTAAGAGAGAGCAAGAAACAGATGGTAGTATGAACTTTAGTTTGTTTGGTCATTGGTTTAAATGTGTATACTGGACTCTTCCTCTGCACCATCTCTGAGTTAAGGATCCTTGTTCTGTTTCCATTCTGAAATGCTGCTGCTGATTCAGGAGGCTGGTTGGCACCAGAGATTAGGAAGGAAGAGAACAGAGCTGGGCCTTTTAGCTAGTACATATTGTGAAGACGTACTCTGCAGTCATCTCAGAATCACAGATCAGATGAATGAAGAGGATTGGTATTCTTCTCCAACCTACTCCTTTTCTTCTGATTGGACACAAATCTTATTATGAGTATTCCAGTTTCATTTCAAAACCAATGCTTCTGGAACTCATGACTTGTTAGGATTATGAAAAGGGGCTTAGACTGTAGCTAAATCTAAGTCTGTGGTAGAGCACTTGCCTAATATGCATCAGATCCTGGGTTCAATCCCCATGCCTGCCCAAAAAAATTTATTGGAAAGGGAGACAAAAGTGTGATGTCTCTCATGTATTATTTATAAGTATTTTTATTTATATATAATTATATATGCATGCATATACATATACACATATAACTGAGGAGAGATTGACCATTCAAAAGGTGAACAACTTTCTGAGAGCAATGTTGTTCTGTATTTGCAGATCTCAAAACTCAGCTGGATTGAGAAGAAGATGGCTGCTACTCTGTTTGGAAAAATACCATCTTCAAATGTACAAGAAGCTTTGAACAACTTCCTTAAGGTATATTTTATCTATCTGTTATTTTGGTATCAGACTGACTGCCATCTGTACCGTCCTTGTGATCCTTGTCAAGGAAGTCTTTCTCTTCTCCATGTGTAGATCTCCAACCGAAGCCCCCGTTTGAATCCTAGACTTGGCGTGTTCTATTTTTAAGCCTCTCATGGTTACATTTCTAGTCAAACTTTTTAAAGCAGCTACATATGCCCTCGATCCTAGTAATGATAAGCCACTTTTTAAACATAATTCAGCAGCTCAAATGAAGGTTTAGGTATAGCAGCCTTTACTACCAAATTCAGAGGCAGCTCCCCAAGTCATGTGAGATGTGCAGAAGCTGTCATGCCCTTATTATCAGACTTGTTTCCAGTACTCCTGGTAAGCCTAATATAGAACCAGTTTCGTCTCAAAGCACTAAAAGATGCCAAAAGGAAGTTACTTTTTAAAACCACCTCCTAAGTTGCAGACACACTTCTATGGAGGATTCTTGGGGCATCAGATCCAACCAATATTTTTATTCCCATATTACAATGTATAGTTGCTATGCTTATACAAATTTGAATAGTATGTAAGTGTGAAGACATGTAAATGTGTAACATATCCACTCATATAATCAACTTCCTATAGGCTAATCCTTTGCCTTTCTTCAGAGTGAATTATAAATCTTATAGTTACAGGTTGAGCATCTCTAATTTAAAACTCAGAATTCCAAAATGATGCAAAATTCAAAACTTTTAAGCCACCACCACGTCAGTTCTCAAAAAGTTCCAGATTTTGGAGAATTACGGATTTGGAATTTTTGGATTTTGGATTTACTAGAAGGTAAAGCCTATATGTATTTTCCAAAATTTAAAAAAAAAATCAAAACTTCAGTACTCCTGGTCCCATGCACTTTAAATATGGAAAACTCAGCCTGTACTAAATGTTTTTTGTTTCTCCACCAACCTAATTCGGGATCTATAAAAATATAAGTAAAACCAGGTTCTGAACTGTGTTGTCCAGTGCCAGTATTTGCATTGTATTTTAGAGATCTGCTTTGTAAAATGGAAAGGGAATTTAGACATCAGGAGTCTAAGGTGGCAAATAGACTTTCTCTCTCTCTTTCCATCTCTGACCAATGGCCACTGGCTGCCTGGAGGACTTTGTGAAAAAATAAGTGTTCTAAGATCAAGCATAAGCCCAATAAAGAGAACATAGGAAATAAAAGCACAAGGACCATATTTTTTAAATTTTTTTAACTTAATGTGATCTTTTTGTTTTATGAAAAGGGAATCAAGGAACAACTAATTTGTTCAGTTTCACACAATGACAATCAAAGACTTGATTTAATATATGAATGAAGTCAAAGAATACAACATCTTCATTTCTTTCATATTTTTCTATCACTGAGAATTAGTTCTTTCATTTTAAATTCTACAAGAATATGGATCATAGTAGATTTAAGATAAATGATTTATACAAAAAATGCCAAGTTAATTAGAAAAAGGTTATTTAAAATGAAAACTAATTTTCTCATAATATCACAGTTATGGTTGGAAATTAGATTTTTCAGAACACTACAGAAGTTCTTAAGATGGTAATATGCCTGAAATAATATAAAGATAAAATCAAACATGGTTATCAGCACAATATTAGAGGTAATTAGTGGAGATTCTGGAATCAGACTACCTGATTCAATCTCAGATCTACCACTTACTGACTGATTAACATGGGATGAGTTAGTAAACATCTGTCTCTCTCAGTTTAATCAATAGCATGGAGATAACGGTACCTACCTCATCATAGTGGTATTGTGAGGACTAAATACATTAATACAAATAAATTGCTGAGAGCCTGTCTAGCACTAATATGTGCTTAATTTTAAAAACTCTCAGAACTTTAATCTTATTAAATTTTAAACGTCTTGGCAAACTATCTTGGCAATCCCACCACTTGATCATTACTTAGATTCTATCTGAAAAGTTTTCTATGGTGTTTGTCAAAAAGAAGGGAGAAAGCACAAGGAATGCTTCTCTCCATATTTACTGCAACAGCTGAGGGTACTAAAGAGCCAGGAGAACTGAGAGGTAAGCTGTGGAGGAAAGAAGAAATCTGGGAGTGACAGGAGGACAAAATAGCACAGGCCTTGGATTCTACATCTAAGCAGAGTCTGCAAACCCCTGTTTCCACAGGAGTCCATGTTGTTGAAGTTGCTACCCCCAAACCATCCCTCCACAGAGGGTTCACAGGGGCCAGGAATGGGTCTCCAGAGCCACCCAGTAGGGTCCAGTAGAGGTCAAGAACACTGACTTTAGAATCAGACAAATGAAGTTAGGACTCAAGCCTTTTCCTATATGCTTGAACTGGACATGCTACTCTCAAATTCTTCATCTGTTAAGTGGGCATGGTGATACCTGCTTTGTAAGGTTTGTACCTAAAATGATACATCTAATGACCTTGGCCCAGGGTCTAGCATGTTAAAGATTCTAACTATAATATATAGTATACATATAAGTATATAATATAATATAATATAATATAATATAATAATATATTAATGTTAATATATTAATATAATAATAGTATATAATATAAGTATCAGCTGCAATTATTTTATTCTTATAATGGGAAATCTGATCCATCTCAGCTTCAAGGAATCTTAGACTGATCATCTGTGAATCCTTGCTGGAAATTCTTTCAAGCTATAGGACGTTTCCCACCTCTTCCAAAATTCTGGAATGACTTCCTTGGGCAGTGATTCTTATCCTGGGCAATGCATTAGAATCACCTGAGAGCTTTGAAATATGTATCCAATGCCATGACTCAGACTATTAGTTACAGAATCACTGGGTACGTCAAGACATAGTTTATATACAACAAATCACATCCATTTTAAGTGTACAGTTCAGTGACATTTGACAAATTTTTATCCCCATATGGCCATCACCATTTTAAAACATAAGAATTTCCATCACCCTAGAGAGTTATCTTTGACCTTTGCTGTCAGTTTTCCCTTCCCCTGCCCAGGTAATCACTGATCTGCTCAGACAACTTGTGATTTTGTATATATCTAGCTTCTTTCACTCAACAGAATGTTTTTAGAGTCATTCATTTTTATTAAGTATATCAGTAGTTCCTTTTCATTGCAGAGTAAAATTCCATTATATAGATATACCACAACTTGTTAAATTCACCTATGGGTAAACATTGACTTGTTTCCAGTTTGGGGCAAAGTTTCTGTAAATTTTTATGTATAAGCTTTTGTGTGGACATGTTTTTTTATTTTTCTGGGGTATGTACCTCTGGGTAGACTTTTTGTATCAATTGGTATATGGTTTTAAAACTTGACCATTTTTTAAAAAGTTTTCAAGGTAATTTCAGTAGCAGCCTATGGCAGGGTTGGGAACTACTAAAACCAGAAGATGAGTATGAATGGTCAGGTGTGGCAATATTGATGAACAGACTGCCATGGTTTCATATACTTTTTGCAGTCATATGATCCCTGGGTCTTTATTAGTTGTTTCACCAGCTAAAGAGCTTTCTTCTGTGTCCTGATATGGTAGAAGTCTTTTCCTTGAGATTATGAGGTGTTAAAGCAAAATTTATTTACTCAACA
This sequence comes from Sciurus carolinensis, assembly GCF_902686445.1. Classification (NCBI taxonomy): domain Eukaryota; kingdom Metazoa; phylum Chordata; class Mammalia; order Rodentia; family Sciuridae; genus Sciurus; species Sciurus carolinensis. The sequence continues at coordinate 63,756,817 of NC_062225.1, read as the reverse complement.
ATGTTTATTAAGCATATAGTAGTTAACATATTAGTCAAACACACTAATGTCAAACACAGTCAGACGTAAGGAATACAGAAATGGCCAACACAGTTCCTGCCCTCAAGGAACTTGGACAGCCAAGTAAACATGTACAGCAGCAGTCTTTGCCAAATGTTGTAATAAAGAGTGTTCTCAGAGCCTCTCTAGAAACTTCTGCTTAATTAAAACATTATACTGAATGCTGCTGTCCTTCCTATAATTCATCTAAGGGCTTTGGTAAACAGTCAGAATCTATTCCACTTTAGGAATTCAGTGTTGCCAGCAGCTTGTATTCGTTTGGGTTTCATTTGTTTTTAGCAATGAGAACAGAAAAAAGTATTCCAATTTCTAATCAGTTTGGCTAATTATACTCAGGTGTTAAGGTATCCATGCAGAATTAAAATGCGAGCAGAAATAAGCTGCTGGAGCTGGGGAGATAGCTCAGTTGGTAGAGTGCTTGCCTTGCAAGCACAAGGCCCTGGGTTCGATCCCCAGCACTGCAAAAAAAGAAAAAAAAATAAGCTGCTTACGTGCATACTTTGGGGCAAGTTGTCCAGATATGATTTGAACAGAACTGGTGCAACTACTGACCACAGGAGGAGGTACAGCTGGACAAAGCTCATTCTGTCCTTGTTAGCGTGGTTTAAGAAATGTACTTACTAAACTAGAAATGTCGAAGTGGAAATGATTAAACAAGAGAAGAAGCAGGAGAACCAGGATCCATCCGCACCAAAGTTCTGGCTAGAACTAAATTGACAACTTCCTTTAACCTGTTGTTAGCTGTGCTGTCTCCCTTCCACACAGGTCCACACGTTGGTCAGCAACTTGGTCTTAAAGAGTTGCACCCGGGCTGACTTCCCAACCCAGGAGGTACTGTCCTCCTCCTCCCAGAACCCTGCACTTCTGGAGTAAAATGTCTTTTACAAGGGATGTGCTCTTTTAAGGTGTTAGAACACTCTTCAGCACCCTAACTTGAATTCCTATTCATATGTTTTCTTTCAAAAACCATTTTTCCCTCAACTTGACAGAAGGTCTCATAGGATGTGTGTCAACTGTTACAGTGAATTGTTGTTGGAAGCTGAGATTGAAGTTGAGAATAAAAGTAGGAGGAAAAAAGTAGACTGGAGAAATTCACTTTTTAAATTTTGGAAATGTCTGAATTGTTTGTATCTTATAAAACAAGTATTTTTGTGAATTTTCAAGTGACCCTCTCAGGTTCTATATCCCTTTAGGGTGGGGACAAGGGTCAGGTATGGTGCTTATATGCCTCAGCCTTCACCAGGGCAAAAGTGGCTCTGAAACATAGACTGTCTTGGGTTCTAAGGAGAACTCTTTAGGAGCATTACATATGCCTGAAAGATAGCCTCATGTCCCAGAGACAAGGAACTGGTGCATAAACGCACAGAAGAGGAGTAAAGTACCTTCACAATACCTGCTTATCTAGGAAGTCTTCCATTAGGACTAGTGTTTCAAGGATGTGTCTTTCCTTCAAAAGTACTCACTGTATGAACTTCAAGTATTATCCAACTCACCTGTAATGTGTTGACATCATAGAAAGTCAAATATTAATCTCACGGAAGATGCTTGCCATTGTTACCAATCATGCTCTTCTCTCATTCCCTGAAGTTTGTGAAATGCGTAGGACCTGAAATGTTTATAGCCCTGCAGTGAATATATCACCAGTTGCTTTTGTTCTTGAAAGGAGAAAAGAGGGCATAGAGAAAAAAGAGTGGGAGCAATGATTATATAAAGGAATATCAAAAACTTAAAGTGTCTCACTGCTTTGTAAGCTTTATGACCATAGTAAATCAATTTCATTTTAATGGTTAAATGCAAAAGCTATGTTTATGCCCAAAAGATGCTTAAGTTGATAAGATGATTCAAATGTGAAACAATCAGCCTAAGTTCTTAGAGCAGTTAGGTTGCTAATGTCTTAATTATTGAAATATATCCTCACCACTTGTGGATGCTGTTGTGATACTGTCCTGTTATCCTCTTATCTGTTTTCTCTTAAATCAGGCTGAAGAACTACACCCTGGTTTCTCAGTACCCAATTACATGTACTTGGCCAAGGTAATGAAGACCACTATTTAAAGATGACTTCACATCCATCACATAAAAATGCAATTATCTTTAAAATGACTATTTTTCATTTCCAGTCTTATATAGATCTTGATGAAACTCAGAATGCTTGGAAGGTCTGTCATTTGGCATTACTACTTCCTGTTGTTACCAATGAGGTAAGTCTAGTGACAGTGAGTGATGGTGTCTGTCAATACTATTCAAGCTTAGTATATTTGGAATTTTTTCATTTATTTAATTTGACACTTTAGCTTTATTGAGGTATAATTGGCATATCCAATTATTTGTATGTAAGGTGTACAACTTGATGTTTTGATATATGTGTACACTATGAAATGATTGTCACATTGAGGCTGACATATCCAGCACCATACGGTCCCTTTTTTATTATTGTTTACAATTCTTAAGATACGCTCTCTTAGCAAATTTCAAGTGTACACTACCATATTATTAACTACAGTCACCAGGCTACGCATAAGATCTCCAGAACTTACTCACTTTCCAACTGAAAAGGTACACATTCCAACTCTAAAGGTATAACTGAAAGTTTGTACCTTTTGACCATTCAGAGAGGAAATGGGGAGATGCTGGCAATCACTCTTACATTCCCAGCTTCTATGATGGCATTTTCTTTTATACTAAAACGTTTTTACCTGGATTTTCCATTACTGTGAAGTTTTAAAATTTGCAATAGTTCTGTAAGATGACCTGTCACTAGAAGAACACTTGAATCTTTTAAGGGGCATGCAAGTCATGGGCTAGCAGATAAAACATCCTGATGCTTGTTAGGTGTAAAACTGCAGAGAATGGAACAAGTCCCACTGGGAAGGAGGGCAGACAGCACAGGAGCTTGGATCGAACTGTGTGGGAGTCAAAGGAGCAAGATGGGTTGCCCAGCTTAGAGCACAGTGCAGTCATCCAAGGCCATAAAAAGCATTAAAAGTGTGTATTAACATTTTCTTTGTTTTTGGACACCTTCCATTAATGGAAAAGAAAATACTACATTGCCTCTTGCCCCTTTATTCTAAAATTCAGATTTCTAGATTAGGCATGCTTCAGGGTTTGCAGCTCAGTCCATGTTCCTCTGAGCCATTGTCAGGTGGTGTGGGAACAGATGGAAATAGGTAAATGTATTCTTGCTCCCTTCTCATACCACCAAACATCATCATCTTCTGATTCATATCAAAAAAGAACTGTCTCAGGAAAAGCTTTCCTCTTCCGTGTTGAAGGAGTGCAGGCTCCATTGTTGGTTGTGATCTGGAATATAAACAAGTAAGACATACCTGTTGCCCTTTAGGAGCTTATGGCCTGAGAGAGCATCTGGTGTACATCCAGATGGCTGTGGTTCAAGGTAGAGAGCATGAAGTTCTAAGAGAGGTACAAATGGTTATGGAAAGTTTGAAATGGGAAAATTATTTCTCCTAGAAGAGGTTAGGTGACCTTAGGGGTGGTCTTTGAAAGGTTTATATAACAGGGAAGTGTGAGTAAAGCACATTGCATGTCATGAAAAGAGGCAAGGATATGTTTGCCTGGGGTGGAAGGAGTATGCAGGGCATTCCTAGGAAACGAGGCTGAAAATGGGAAGTGACACAATATCTAACATAGAAGCTTAGGGTTGGGGGATGTCTGAGTCTCTAAAGAGCAATACCGAGTCCCTTCCACAGACACACAAGCAAGGTCTTGAGCTGCTGATATGTATCTTCTGGGTGTTTGGAATTCCCAACAGGGTTGATTGCCCTTCTGACTCAAATCCGTTATTAGGTTCCATTAGGTAATAGCAGGTACAAAACGGCACACTGTCAGTACAGGAGTTCTCCAGAAGACAAAATTTTAGGTAATTTTTTCAGCAGAAAGCATATTTTGTCCTTCTAGTTGCTTACTCTGTGTTGGTGATGGGGACCCTACTGCCTTTCACAGTTTTCCTGAATGATATCAGTTACATACAATCATTTTTAACTGATTCTATTCATTCATATTACAATGTAATATTCAAATACAGTATGATAATGCTGTATAACACCTGGTTTGACATACAAATTTTTTTTTTTGACATACAAATCTTATGCATGAAATTTAGAGCTCTCACAAGAGGGCTAAATATTGACATTGTTCAGGGTTTGGTCCTTGGTCTGTAAGGCTCTTGTCTTCTCTTTCTTCCTTTCCCCATATAGATGGCTTCAAATGACATCTACATTCCAGGGATCCTCAAATTTATATCTCTAGACCTCTCTTCTGAGCTTTAGTACAGCTTCCCACTTGACCTCTCCACTTGGATGGCCCTCAGACCTCTCAGAATCAACTCACCATCAGGCCTTTGCATCTTCTTTTCTTCCACCTTTCTTCTTAATAAATGGCACCTGCATCCACCTGACAGGAGAACAGAGAATCATTCCTACTTCCTCCTTCTCCCTATCCGCAAGCACACACATATCCCCAGGTATCAAATTCTCAGAATTCTTTTTTTAAACCACCCACTATTGACTCTCTTTGCTGCTGCTGCTCAGTGTGCCACCTGGCCTTCAAGGCATGAGAGCCTCCTAGCTGTCCTCTCACAGCTTCCTTGCCTCATGCCAGACCACTCTTGGCTCCCAAGAGCAGCAGATTAACACTGAATCTCAACCTGTCACTTCCCTACTTCAAACCCTTTGCTGTGAGAGTGAAGTTCCACATTTTTAGCATGTCCTTCAAGGCTCTGATTCAGCCCCTATCGGTCTCTCAGGCATCACATGTCCCCCCTCCCTTTTGCCCCGTGTTTATCCCTGCCTTACACCCTTGGAACATGCTGTTCACTCTTTCTGAAACACTCACTTCCTGCCAGGCCCTCACAGCTTTCACTGGCTTTCCTCCTACTCATCCTTCAAGCTTCACCACAAATACAATTTCTTCAGGAAAGATGGCCTGAGACCCCCTGGCAAAAAAGGCCCTCATGCTTTTCCTTCATATCACTTAGTGCAATTGTGATTATGTTATTTGTTGTTTGTGTACTTGGTCCATTAAAGTAGCACACAAGTCTGCTTCATTCACCACTTTATTCCTAGTGCTGAGTACGCTGCCTAGTATAGCATCACTCATTAAATATTGGCAGAAAGAATCAAAACACTAATTCTACATGAATAAAAATAATAGTGTGAACAATACTAACAAGTAGGACTGGTAGTAAATGTAACTAAGAAATGTGGATACTATGTAATTATTTCTTTAATAAGCAAGATATCATGAACAGATATTTTCCACATTACCTTTTTTTTCCAATGATGTCTCCACTTGTAATCTTAGTAATTTTTTTTCAATTCTTTTCCAAAGAGATAAAAATGAAGTGAATTATATATCGAACTACCTATCTCTAAAGAGATTGTTCATATTGAAATATAGCCCATTATTGATTTTGTGGACCATCAAATGTTTTAGCAATGTCATAAATTAATATGAAACCTGGACGTTAGTTTCCACTCCCTCCTGAACTTGCTTAACATACTTGCCCCCCCTTTCTTGTAGCATTTGTATCTTCTTCCTTGCATTATAGTCGCTTATAGACACGACTTTTGTCCCCTACCACAGAGCTCTAAACCCATCACACTCCTACTCGAAATTGGGAATGTCAGCCATTTGGTCTCTAGAGCACAGTTTGGCATGTGTAAGCAGCTTTACATTCCCAGAATTTTAAATTGCAGTATTTTTATTATTCATGTGGACTTTTCTTGACCCTAAGGAGGTAATCTCAGATCCTGAGAAACATTTCTTTTTTTTTTTTTCAAAATAAAAGGGATTCCTATGTCTAAGGCAGTGTAAAAATATTGCTGAATGAAATAATGGCTTCATCAGTAGCCTGAAAGTTGTTTGCCTAAAGGCAGTATTCATGTTCATTGTCCTGAAGTGTACTAAGAGAGCTCAAATATAGAAAATATTGTGTAATATTTTTCAACAATGACTGATGTGCTAATCGTAGGAGAGGCTATTTTTTTTTTGCTTGTTTAATATTGCTGTAATATTTTGAAGTGGCATTAATCACCATTCTAAAACAGACTCATAGGATAGTTATCTCCAAATATAAGTAAGCTACTTCATAAAGTCAATAATGTGTGTGTATGTGCACGCACACATACTCACACACATTTTTCTGGCTCTTAAGGTAGAATCTCAGATTTCTTCAAATCCTGCTGGTGGGGATAGGGCTTCTACACATCTCATAGTTGAAGAGGAAAACAGTAATATGTTAACATGCTGGTGGATCCATTGTGTCAGCTTGCTTGGAAGACTTCCCCCTTCCTGAATCCCACCATTCCAAATCTGGTTCAGGAAGATCATGGGAATAACTCTACACATTACCCACATCCTCATAGATCTGGATCATGCTTAGCCATTAGAAATTCACAGTTTCTTTGTAATGGTCTTTCAAAAAAATATGCCTACACTCAACAATAATCTTTCAAAGTACCAAAAGTATCAGTAAATGTGTTAAATTTCATTGTACACTTGTATTTTCTTTATAGGACAAAGAGGCAATCAAAGAGGTGAAAAAAATAATGACTTCCTTGAAGAGGTAAATAAAAGAGCTTATTCTTCAACAAATCCAATGTGGTCTACTAAAATTTAAGTTTCTCAGAGTTGTGTTTTTATCATTTTTTTTCTTTTTTGATATAAGTATAATGTGTTCAGATTTGAAGGTAAAACCATGTTCTGCAGAATTCATTCCACTAGTAGCACTACAAAACAAATCAAGTTATTTTGAAAGTCTGTTTACTATAATGTCAATACATAATGATCTATAAACATGTATGCTTTGTATTTTTCCTATCAGTAAACTATAGCTTTCAGAACATTTCTTTAAATAAAATATTTAAATCAATCCAATAAAATTAACTCTAGTGCATATTTTATTGTGTCAATGGAGACTTTACAAAACAAAATAATTTAATTAAGGTGGATGGAAAATGGAAACAATAAGCACAATTGTGATAGAGAAAGATAAAAAATACTCGATAGAAAAGGAAAATATTATTTACAGAAATATGAATAATGTTATAATTAAAAATGCTGTTTTGTTATCAAATTTATAAGAACCCTTCTTCTTTCAGGAAATACTCAATGTTGGCAACATTGCCATGAGATATAATATTCTCTTATACTGCTAGTGGGAATGTATTGGGGGCACCAACTTTTGATAAAATGTCTAGAGCCTTAAAAATATATTAACACTAATATTGTAATTCCATTTCATAGAAGTAATCTTAAAGAGAAAAAAGTATGAATAATTTACAGGCAAATGTTCATAGCAACATAAGACTATGTCCAACAATAAGAAAAATGTTAATCACAATACAATTTAACTACAATCTAATACTTATTTTGACATTAACAGCAACTATTAAAATGATACAGAGAAATGCACAGAACATTTTAAGTACATGACAAAATAGCACATACATATAATCTCAACCTTATGAAAATGTGTACAAAAAGTTACCTAGTAGGAAATAAATTAAAATGGTAGTAGTTTATATTTCTGTGAGGCTGTCCTTATTTCCCATATTTACCAATTTTTGATAATAAATTGCTATAATTTTTTTTTAAACTGAACTAGCTAACAGTAATTTATAAAGATTCCCTGATATCCTTTAACTAACGTCATCCTGGAAATCAGACCAAAACTTGAATACATGGATACACACACACTCAAAATTTCCAAACCCTAGCTTAAAGATGCCAGTGAGTCAAATTAAACTTGTTCCTTCTCATATTTTATAAGGGTTAAGAGAGATACTAAATCATTTCAACCTCCTTTATAGCTGGTGTAACCCTAGACCAGATGGGGTAGGAGTATTGCAGGTCCTCCAATGGATTTACAGAGCCTGTCTTGCTATGGATATCTCTGGCTAGCTCTAAGCCACTAAAGAAATATGCAAGTTGAGACAGATTATTCCAGCTAGCCACAAATGGCATGAAACGAATCATATTGTAGGCCTCATGGAAGCAACTCATTCCAACAGAAGGCAGTACAAAGACTTTCTCTAGGAATTGTGAGGAATATAGAGGATCACTAGTAGAAATCAGTGGAACTTGTGAATCATAACTAGAACATGCCAGTGTTCAATTATTTTAACAAGATTCCTATTTGGTCCCTGTAATCAACATGTCTTCAATGGACAAGTTGATGTCTATTCATGGGATAATCAGTAGTGGCCTGTGGATACAGACATTGCCTAATAGAAGGGTAACACTCCATATATCAATCTTCAGCATATTAGGAATTTCTGCCATATTGAGCAATATTATGGTCATATACCTTCAAAATAACACCAAATCACATAACTACAGAAGCATGTGTGATGAGGTCAACTAAAAACAGATTCTACCTTGTACTCTCCCACCTTGTAAAAGCTATTTCTCTTATATGACAATATAATACGTAGAATACTAAACTTACTTCAGGAAATTTCACTCAGAGTAAGTCATGAGGACTCTTAATTTTCTATGGTTACTTCACTTACCACTCAGGTTGCTTGACATTGAAGAAGCCAGAAAAACTACTCAGTATCTTGATTGAGGATTTCTGCTGCTGGGTCACTAAGGCCAAGCTATAATGGTATTCTCCCTTCACTCACAGAGGAAGTACATGAACTACTAACCTCTCAAGAGACTCCAGGGACAACTTGGGAAAGGGGGGTTTGGATGGAGAACTTTGAACACATTCAACTTCAGGAGATAGGAATCAAACTGTATGCTACAATTCCTCATAAAGCATTTAAAGAGTAACTTAAATTTACTTTAAATGTTCCACTAAAAATTTTAACACTTGTGATGTCCATGTAACTGCTTTGTTAGCTATCCTACTTAGCAAATAGTTTTCATTTTAACATAAAAATCCCATCTCAGTTGCACCTAAAAAGTTGTCAAAAGGCTTTTCATGTGACAATATTTTTATAGTCTCGAATTACAAAGAGCAGTGGTAAAGGCTGGAAGGGACCATAAATACAAACTCCTATACCAAACCTCTTATTTGCTCTGATGTATAAGTAGCATGGTGAGTGAGGGTCAGAGAATTGTACTGACTGAGCCAGGCTGGATCCAGGCCTTGGAATCTTACATCTTCTGCATCCCACTTTGAACCTAGGACTATTTACATGTAACTGACTGGAATCCAAAGTGCCTGGCATAGAGTGGGGACTCTCAGAATGGTGACGTACTTGGTGACTACCTATTCCAAATGCTTTTTCTATCTCATCCTCACAGCCAACCCGTGAGGAAGGAACATTCAATTTTACACCATTTATGGAAAAAGGAGCTAAAGCAAGATTTTGAATAACATGTCTAAGACAGTGAGCAAGGGATTTGAAATCAAGCAGTCTACTCCTGAGTCCATGCTGTAGTCTGGGCCACAGTGCAATCCTGCCAGCCAAATCAGGAAATTAGGGATTCAGGGAGGAAAAGATAGAGGGTGAAAGGAGAGCATAAAATAAGGAAGGAAGGGAAAAGTAGGAAAAGAGTGTCTTTTTGTAAGTAGAGGGGATCATAAGGAAGAAGGAAGAGAAAGGTAGGGAGAAAGGTAAAAGAAAAATCCTATATTTATATTTTTGATTTTAGCATGCATTTTCTAGTTTCACATCATAAATTTCCAACACCCTACTGTGTATTTTTTTATACTAAATCTTTCTCATATGCCCAGTGTCTCCTTTCCCCACCCACATAAGGAAAGAGGGGGAAAAAAGAGGGTGGAGAAGACTAATTTTAATGACATGATCTACATGGTCTGTTTATGTTAGGAGAATCTCATTGTGGACTTTATAGTCAGTTGATTGGGCAATTAACAGAACTAGTTTATTTCACAGAGATAAAGTACATTTTAGAGGCAAGTAAAGTTAGTATCTTGAAGTTCTGTGATTTTGGAACTCCCCAACCTATATTTTGCTATAGGTGCCTGAAGCGAAAGCATTAAGGTTGAATTTTTTAAACAGTTTTATTGAGATGAAATTGGCGTATAAATAATTGCACATATTTAAGTGTATAATTTTGATGAATTCTGACATATGTGTACACCATGAAAACATCACCATGATCAAGATAAACTTTCCCATCATCTCGTGAGCTTATTCACACCCCTCCACAATCTCTTCCTGCTGCCTCTCAGCATCCCATCCTCAAGCAACCACTGATCACTGTCACTATAGATTGTATTTTCTAGAATTTCATGTTAAAAGAATATCCTTTTGTCTAGCTTCATTCATTAAACATAATTATTTTGTGATTCATCCACATTGCAGCTGTGCCAGTATTTAATTCCTTCCCTTAATTCTGAGTTGTACTTTTTATCACATGTCTCTGCCACAGTTTGTTTCCTAATTCCCCTGTGGATAGATATTGGGGATGTTTCTGGTACTTGATTATTACAAATAAATTTCCTGTGAACATTCATAGAAAGTCTTCAAATGGATATATATATTCATTTCTCTTGAATAAATACCCAGAAGTAGGAAGTATGGTTGATGTTATGTCTATCATTTTGATAACTGTCAAACTTTTCCAAAGTGGTTCTGTCATTTTACATTTTCACCAATAGCACATGAAAGTTTCACTTGCTTAACCTACTTTAAAAATCACTTGGTTTTATTTAATGTTTTTAATTTTAGCTACTGCACTACATTATGTAGTAATATCTGATTGGGGTTTTAACTTGTATTTCCCTAGGGACAAATTTATGCTAAGCCTTTTTTCATGTACTTATTTGCCATTCATATATCTTCTTTGGTGAAATGTCTATTCAGTTTTTTGCCCATTATTTAAATTGGGATGTTTGGTTTTTGTATATAGTTTGGTGTATGGCTTTGAAGTTCATTTGTTGTATTATTTGGAGACTTAATTATTCTAGCACTATTTGTTGAAAAGACTATTGTTTCTTCACCTGATTACCTTTGTACCTTTGTCAAATATCAGATAGGTATGTATTTAATATATGACCATTTCTGGACTTCCTATTATGTTGCATTGATTTATTTGTGGATCTTGATGCTAATAACATATTGTGTTGATATGGTAGTATAAACCCTTCAACTTTTTAAAAAATTGTTTTGGCTATTCTAATGTCTTTTGCATTTGCATATGAATTTGAGAATCAGTTTTTTACATTTCTACCCACAAAATCATGGCTGATATTTTATTGGTATTGTATTGATCAATTTGAAGATAATTCACATCTTATTATTGAGTCTTTCAACCCATAAATATATTATAGCTCTTCATTTATTTATGTCTTCAATTTCTCTTGCAATGTTTTGTAGTTTTCAATGTACAGGTCTTTCACATTTTTGTTAAACTTATCCCCAAGGATTTCATGTTTTAATGCTATTATAAATTATAATGTTTTAAATTCAATTTCTGATTTCATTATCTACAGAAATACAATTGATTTTTGTACAAAGGTATATCTTGCAACCTCTTTGAACTCACTTATTATTTCTAGTAGATTTTCTCTAAATTTTATTAGATTTTTCTTCACAAATGATCATGTTGTTTGTGAATAAAGACATTTTACTCTTTACTCTGGATGGTTTGGTTTTGTTTTTACTTTATTTTACCATCTATAACTTTGAATACACTGTTGGACAGAAGTAGTGAGAATGAACATTCTTATTTTGTTCCTGATCTTAAGAGAAATCATTCAGAATTTTGCCATGCATTATAATGTTACCTATAGATATCTTGTAGATTCCTTTTCTTAGGTTGAGAAAGTTCCCTTTTTATTCTTTCTTTACTGATTTTTTTTTGGAATGAATATTAATTTTTGTCAAGTTTGTGTTCATTGAGGTGATTGTATGGTCTTTCTGTTTTAGTTTGTTTATATGATAAATTGATTTTTTAAATATTAAGACAATGTTGCATTCCTGGGATAAACCTTAGTGTTAATATATAATTATTTTTAAGTACTAGTAGATTTGCTAACACTTTGTTTAGAATTTTTGCACAAATATTTACAGTGGGTATTGGCCTGTGGTTTTCTTGTAATGTTTTTTCCTTTGGGGCATTGGAGTAATCCAAGCCTCATACAATGGGTTGAGAACTATCACCTCTTCATCATTTTTCTTAAAAACTTTGTGTAGAATCAGTATTATTTCTTCCTTAAACATTTGGTATGATTCATCAGTGAACTCCTCTGGGCCTGGAGCTTTCTTTTTTGGGGTATTTTTACTATAGTTTCAATTCTTTTAATAAATACAATCAACAGGGATATTTAGATTATCTTTCTTGAGTGAGATTTGATTGTTTGTATCTTTCAAAGAATTTCACCTAACTGTCTATTTAGGTGTCTGTTTCACCTCAGTGGTCAAATTTATTGACAAAAATTTAGTAATATTCTCCTATCCTTTACTTATCTATAAAATCTATAGCAATACTACCTCCCTCACTTCTGATAATGATAATTTGTGTTCTCTTTTTTTCCTGACCAGTCTAACTAGAGGTTTCTCAATGTTATTGAGCTTCTCAAAGAAACAACTTTTGGTTTCATTTATTTTTCTGTATTTTTCTATTTTCTGCTTCATTTCTTCTACTAAACTACTTCCTTTCTTCTATTATCTACTTCCTTTCTTCTTTGAACTTTAGGTCTTATTTGGTCTTCTAATTTCTGAAGGTGAAACCTGAGGTCACTGATTTGAGACTTTGTATCTTTTCTAATGTGGGCTTTTATTGTTATTAAGTTCTCCCCAAATACCACTTTAGCAGTATACCACAATTTTTAATATGTTGTGTTCTCATTTTCATTCAATAAAAAATAATCTCTAGTTTCCATTTTGATTTCTTCTTTGACACATAGGTCATTTAGAAATTTGTTTGACTTGGAGTGGTTTGAGGATTTTGCAGCTATTTTTCTGTAGCTAATTTTTAATTTAATTTTCTTGTGGTCAGAAAACATTTTGTGTGAATAGAATATTTTTAAACTTATTGAGGCATGTTCTATTCCCAGAATATTCCCTGACTTGGATAATGTTCATTGCATACCTATGCCCAGCAGGTTCAAAAACCTAGAAAAACATGGTGTCCTTTGACTAGGAAGACAGCATATAAGAACTCTCCAATATCCTTCAGTTTAGTCTACAAACAGGATGTAATTCCGACACAAATATTAACCAGATTTTTTTGTGTGTTCAAATGGAAAAACAAACCAGTAAAAGTAATTGTGAAAATCCTGAAAAAGTCAAGGAAGTCAAGTAATGCAGGCAATCACATCTACTAGAGAGGAAAAAATGGGAAAAACTAATATTCTAAGAAATACTGTGGAACTGGGATGCTGCATGTTGGTATCCGGGAGTGGTTTCTTGTAACTGCAATGTGTGATTGTAGAGGGACTATTTTATGTAAGAGGAAAAGGGCTGACTGATGAAAAGAAGTTGTTGGAGGCCATGGAGGATATAGTAAAAAGAGAATTTAAAGTACCACCAGCTGAAAGAGGCTATTGGAAGTGTGTTTGATGCTAGGTCTTTGCAGTCACTCATTTTTCTGTTTTCTTCATGGTCACGTGGAACCTCTTTTGCCCCCATAAGCAGTGGGTACAAATGACCCATCAAAATGGAAGTGAATTCCCCCCAAACAGGAGTACCTGCTGGCACTGAAAGGTCCTGTTCCCTCTGATTTGACAAAGAGTCAGTCTTTTAATAATAAATTACGTTCTAGCTCTGAAGAGTTCGGCTAAGAAATTTTGTCTTCATTGAGAGTAAATGGATTATTGCATAATGATTACAGAAGTAATATTACATTATCCACCATACCAAAATGATCCCATATGATTTCCAAAAATTGCAGAAAAATCAATTCAAAACTTCTACTCATCATCATTAAGATCTGTTTTGGTTTCCAGATGATGGGTCCAAAGCTTCACTCCAACCTAAAGGATCACCACGTGTAATTCTGGAGAGGCAGCTGAAGATACCAAACAGTACTTAACCATTTCAGAACATTACATTTAATCACAGAGTTATGATTACACAGTGAGTCTTTTGTACTTTCAATCTAGTTTGAAAAAGCAGCACTTAATCTAGTCAGACACATTGTATGAACAGACTAATTGTGGAAATTTGGACCAAAAAAAAACTCAGAAAAAGGGGAAGAGGACAAGAAGAAATCTTGGAGTGTTTCACTTGTCAACAATAATTATACTGAAAATATTTTCCTTTGTCTAAAAAATGCAATATAGTTTGAAGGCACTAAATTTGTACTCACTCTACAGAGCAAGAGGGACAATAGAATACAATGTAACAATCAAACCCTGGAAGACATTTGGGCAAAACTCAATCGAATTATCAGGAAATTTCATGTAGCAGTGCTACAATGCAGAGGCATTAGGTCAAACGTAAGAGTTCTGTGATGTTAGGTATTGTGAATATGTGGGAAATGTTCTTAAAGGAAAATTAGCTTTTAATGGAAAAATTATTTGTGCATAAATGTGTTCTTTTCAATAAGTAACAAATTCTATCAAAAAGAATATTTGGAATGAACTAAGCATGGACTGAAATAGTGAAATTAATAAATTTTTTACTGGTTTTACATTTTGATGACTTTTTAAAACTTTGATGCTTCCATAATATGGCCTATTTATTCTTTACATTGTGGAGAAATTACATTGTATGGTAATGTATGTATAATTTATGTCCCCCAAATGAATAAGTATTCAGTGAATTCCTAAACTTCTTAATTAAGTCAAGAACTTTCTAGATTATACTTATTAGCAGTATTATTTTTTAAATTAATTGTAATAAAGTATTATTTATACAGAAAAAATAAATATGAATGAATAGGTAGATAAATTAATGACATAAAAGAAAAAAGTTTATAAATGTATTCAAATATATAGGCAAACTTATTATATGTTAAAAAGTGACACGTAAAATGAATTATTCAATGAATGTGCCTCTAAAAGGTAAGGAGGGTGGGAGAAATAATAGATCACAGAGTTATTAAATAATTGGCTTAGATAGAGGTTAATCAGCAAGAGTCAGGAGCATCTTCAGTTCAGACTTCCAAAGCACCCATGTATCTTAGCCATCATTACATTCCAAGTACTCACAACTGCATCTGGTCACGGCAACTGTACCTGGTGACAACACAATAACTACTCCTACTCAGCAGAGGTAACAGGTGCATACCCCACAGCAAGGCAGGGTATGCCAACCAGGAAGAAAATCAAGAAGAAACGAGGACAAGTAGGGAAAAAGAATGAGAGGAAGAGAATAGCCTAGCTGGGCACATACTCAAGGGAACCTTATTGATGTGGATCAACTTGAAGATAAAAAGGCACCTATGATCAAGAATCACAGAGATCTCATCAGAGAGATGCCTGATGTGTCATCTGGGAGGCACAGCTGCCCTGCAGAAGCACCACACCAGGAGCCCAGAGGCATGGTTCTTCGTGATCTTGAGCCCAGCTCACAGGGTTCACACAGGAATGACACAAAATGACAAATGTGAGTACACTTTTCAAACTCTATTTGGTGGTACCCAATCAAAGAATACTTGTTCACTTGGAGTTGAGCCTTGTTCATGACATGCATTCACTTCACCATTGTCACCTTTTATTTCCACAGGAGCCCTGGATGACATGGTCTGTGTAGACCCAGCCAGAGTCCTCATACGTACCATCAAAGGAAGTTAAGGCTGGGAACCATGGAATAATCTGTATCATCTTGCTGTTTATTCAGATGCAGGTCATGGGAAGCAGAGTTTTGTCTGTGAACATCCTGCCTCATTTGTATTCATCTTGGCAGGCAGTGGTGCATCTTGGGACACCTGATGAAAGACATTGAGCTAAGCCAGATTGCAGCAGCAGCAAGGCTTTCCCGGATGCTGGGCTCACATCAAAGCTTCTGTGCTAACATGTGTAGCTCTTTAGCTGGTTTGATACAGACAGGCAAACCCTTAGGTACCTGCCAGGGAGAAAACAGGGTCAAAGGTGTGCTATCATGAGCTGGCAAATACAGCATCCTCTCTGCTGAAGTCTCATGGGGTAGCAAAGAGACCAAAATCCACTGTACTCACTCTGATGCAAGATGACCAAGACTACCTCAGGTATCCTGGTGGCTTCAAGGTCTATTTCTAGGGAAAGTAGGCAGGGGTCAACAGCAAAGAACACAGGAGGAAGTGCTGCTTTCTCACTGAGGTCCATCTATTTCCTAAAAATCTAGGCTTGTAAACAAAGGCTGTATGATATAAAAGAGAAATAGGTACTGGATTTGTAACCTGATTCAAATCCAGACCTGGTACTTGCTCTCTGTATGAAAGTAGGTAAATGACAAGCTCTCTGAGCCTCAGTTTCTTCATCTGAAAAAATAGTTATAAAGATTCCTGCTATGATACGGAGTAGAGAGATAGCTCAGTTGGTAAAATGCTTGCCTGATAAGCATAGGATTCTGGGTTCGATCCCCAGCACCAAAAAAAAAAAAAAAAAAAAAAAAAAAAAAAAAAAAAAAACCTGCTGTGAAATATTTTGTCAGAAGATTAAATGTATATACATAAAACATTGACTCCTTGAAATGGGTACTATTTTCTCAGCTTCCCTCCCTGAGGAACAGTGACTACTTACTTGCCAGATTTTTCTGCATCTTCTTATATTTCCAATACCCCTGCTGTACTGCTAAAGTTGTGCACATACTAGAACTAGGCAAATGCATCTTGACTATTCCCCTAGATTCCACTTGTTTAATAAATATCTACAGAAACACATTCAGCAAGCTCACTACCCAGAATTCCAGAAGTGCATAAAAATAGAAAAAGAGCTTGGGGTGCAAATCCCAGGAGAGGAGCTGTCACTCAATGCTCATACATTCCGTTGCCCAGCAATGTGCAGCATACACACTACATGATGAGTGGTGCTGGTTTTCTTGACTCAATTGAATCTCAAGACAGAGTTCAGAACCCTGGGGATACTTTCCTGAATTTACATTTTTAGTATGGCAAGAGTTCTCAACTTCCCATTTGCTACCGAAAGCTTGAAAGAAATTCAAGGACTGAAACACCCAAACTGCTTGTAGAAGACACTGTGTGAAATGCTTTACACACTTGGGCTTTTAAAATCCTCTCATAGGTCCTGGTGCCCATTTTACAGATGATGAACACAAGCTTCCTGAAGTTAAATAATTCATACGGCTTGCCAGAACCACAGTCTGCCCCAGCGGAAATCCACTTGCAAAGAGATAGCTGAGAATGAGTAGGACAATGAGAATTTTAAGATTAAAAAAAAAAAAAGAAAGAAAGAAAAGAAAAGAAAAAGAAAAAAAGTACTCTGAGGGGATTGTGTAAACCTGGAAAAGCTTGTGAAGACTGGTATTCGTTTGCTCATCACCTCCTTTCCCTCTTCTCATCTCCATTCTCCCCATTTTCCCCTTTCTTCCTTTCTTCCCCACGAGACCATAGGAAGGCGCGCTTGCAGATTTCATTTTCGCCAACTGAAATCTCAAACCCAGGGGCAGGACTTGGGGACTTTCCACTCTAGTAGTCCTTAGGGAAGGCGAGCGCAGCGCCCCCAGGGCGCAAGGGGGATCCAGCCCTGCGAGGGCGGTAGACGCTGATTGCGACTCTGCACAACGCTTTGCCTTTCTCTCTTTGGGGTGCTTTCGGATTTTCCCAACAATCAAGTTGAGTTCTGAGTTACTGACTCAGTTATCTTGATGCATAGGGGAAAGGGTCAAGTGGAAACCTGATCCCCCGCGTTGAGTAAGCTCTTTTCTGGGAAATTCTGAAATGACTGCTGAGTGGTTCAAGACTGGTTACCGCTGCATCCCGAGCCGCGGAACTGGCGGCGCCTTTAGCAAACACATCTGCGAGGTTTGCGTTCTTTTCTCTTAGGCGATAGCCAAACGAAAACTGCCCATCTTCAATCTTTGCATCCACAGCGTGTAGAATGAAACTGCCACAAGGCAGTCAAATAGTACATCTTTTGGAATCAGAATGGAAGGTGAGTTGAGGCCCTCTCACAAATCCCCAGCGTTGGAATTAACAGGTGTACAGTGGATAGGTAGGGACAGAGACACCTTGATCTTGCCAGAGCTTATTGTGCAGTCTATACCTCAGGACTGCAGGGTCATTTCTTGGTATCTGTCATGCCAGCATTGTTCTCTGAGGTCCTGCCCGTTTTGCCACTAAGAGGTCCAGGTCATGGGTTCCCTTTGAGGTGTATCCCCAGAAGTCTCAACAAGGGGCAGAATTCCCTTGTGCTCAACTCTGATTTGAGTTTTATAAGTGACTCTGAAAATAATCTTATCTTTGAGCAATATTTAAAAGCCAAATAATATTAAACACTTCATATATATCATTATGATCTGTAGAATGGTCCTGCAAAGACAATCTTTATTTTTAGGATTGTCCTTTAAGATTGCAGTCATTTGCATTTGTCTTTATTTTACAAATGAGAAAATTACAGCTCAGAGAGCTTAAATAATGCTGAGTAACAGAAACAGGATTCTAACTCAGACCTGGCTAGGTCCAAAATCCATAGACTGGAGACAAATGGAGGCTGACATGCAGTTAATAAAGTTTTTCTTGGCCCCTTTTGCAAAGAACACATTTTATTACTTCTCCCCTGAAATACCACACTCTTCCTTTACTTAATAGCACAGTTCCTGCTATCTGCATCCCCTGCTCCTCGGGGAAAGCATGAGTACTTCTAACACATCATTTCTGCTTTGATAGGAGCATGCGCCTTCACCTGGATTTTGTCATGTCTCTGCCTTTTCACCCTTATCATTAATCTGATTAAATTAGAGGACAGAAAAGGATAGAACCCTCTCACTCCGCTGCCAGAATCAGCCAATGTCAAAGACTGAAGCACAGGTTTCCCTAAATGCGTGCAGGACACACACAAGGTCAAGAAGAACAGCAGGAAGGGTACGAGACCAGGCTCCTCCTCCCATGGACATGACTTTCAGGTTTCACCATCCGCCCCAGGATGCCAAGGATTGGACCTTACTGTGAAGATGAAATGAAGCAGATGTAAAGGTGCCCAGCACAACATCACAGCTGCCCACTGCACCCCCACCTGCCCCTCTTACCACTTAGCATCTCTTCCTTCTTGATTTTCTCCTTTCATCTAAAACTTTTACACTTTTGTGTTTCATTGAAGTCCACAATGCATTTTGAATTAATGTATGTGACCAGTGTAAGGTCTGTGTCTGCATTCAATTTTTGTATAGGCATGTCCACATTCCAATAGCATTTGTCAAAAGACCAGTCTTTCTCCACCGAACTGCTTTTACTCAGTTGACTACACTCGTAGGAATTTATTTCCGGACTGTCCACTGATCTATGCATCTGCTATTTTATCAATACTATGTTGTTGTGCTAATTTTAATTTTATTGTTAGTTCTTGCTATGGCCTGAATGTTAGTGTTCTGTCAAAATTCATATAGTGGAACATAATACCCAAGGTGATGGTATTAAGAAGTGGGAAATTGGATAAATGATCAAGTTGTAAGGGCTCCACCTTCATGGATGCGTTTAGTGCCCTTATGAAAGAGGTACCAGCAAGTTCCCTTGCCCCTTTTACCATGAAAGGACCAATAGAAGTAACCATTTGTGCACAGAGCAAGCCCTCATTAGACACCAAATCTAATGTCACCTTCATCTTGGACTTCCCATTCTCCAAAACAAATTAATAAATTTCTGTGGTTTGTAAATTACTCACTCTAAAATATTTTTAATAATGGTTACATGGACAAAGACAATCCTGAAGTCAGATAATCTATTAGTCCTTAACTTTTTTTTTTTCTTCAATATCATATTGTCTATTCAGGATTTTTTCTTTTTCATATAAACTTTAGAATCAGGTTTTCAATATTCAATCCTAACTTGCCCAAATTTTGATTGGAACCATTACAGATCAAGTTAGGAAGAATTGACATCTTGGCAGAGCACAGTGGCACATGCCTGTAATCCCAGTAGCTCGGGAGGCTGAGGCAGGAGAATGGCGAGTTCAAAGCCAGCCTGAGCAACTTAGCAAGGCTCTAAACAACTCAGTGAGACCCTTTCTCTAAATAAAATACAAAAAAGGGCTGAGGATGTGGCTCAGTGGTTGTGTCGTAGGTTCAATCCCTAGTACCAAAAAAAAAAGAATTGATATCTTAACAATATTAAATCAATTCATGAACATAGGGTAGCTCTTTATTTATTTAGATCTGCTTTCTGCCATTGGAGTTTTGTACTTTTGGACATATAGATCATGTATCTGGTTAGATTTATATCTAGATATAACATACCACTTTTTGATAGTGAAATGTATTTTTTAATGCTGTTTTGTTTTTGGTTTCAAATTCCAATTGTTCTTCATAGGTAACAATTGAATTCTGTATATCATCTTGTATCCTGGTAACTTGCTTATTAGGTTCAGAAGATTTTGGCATAGACAATTTTATTTCTTCTTTCCTAATTTGTATGCCTTTTATTTCCTTTTCTTGTCTTATGCTAACTAGGACTTCTGGCATGTTGTTGAATAGGAGTAGTAAAAAGAGACATCAAGGCCTTGTTCCCAGTCTTAGGGAGAAACTGTTTCAGTCGGCTTTTTTGCTGCTACACCAAAAGACCTGACAAGAACGATTAGAGGTGGAAAAGTTTATTTGGGTGCTCACCGTGTTAGCGGTCTCAGTCCATAGAAGGCCAGCTCCATTCTGCTCAACAAAGACAAAATACATACCCCAAAGGTACAACCTTTGGGACCCACCTCCTCCAGTTACAACCGACCTGCCTTTAGTTACCACTCAGTTAATCCCTATCAAGGATTAATTTGAAAATTGGGTTAAGGCTCTCATAACCCAATCATTTCACCTTCAAACCCTCTTGCATTGCCTTACACATGAGCTTTTGGGGGGCACATATCTAAACCATAACAAAAAGCATTCAGTTTCTTACCATGAATTAGGGTCTTTTGTAGATCTTTTTTATCAAATTGAGAAAATGCCCCTCTATTCCTAATTTACCGAAAATTTGTCATGAGTCATTGCTGGCTTTTGCCAAATGCTTTTCCTGAATCAATTAATATGATCATATGATTTTTTTTTTTTTTTTTTTTAGCCTACTGATGTGGTAGATGACACTGACTCACTTGTGGAGTCAGCCTTGCATACCTTGAATAAATGCCACTCGGCTGGGGTGTATAGTATTTTGTATACATTGTTAGATTTGATTTGATTATATTTTGTTAAGGATTATTGTTATCTATGTTCATAAGAGATATTGGTCTATAGTTGCCTTTTCTTGTACTCTCTTTGGTCTTGGTATTAGAATAATGCCAGTCTCACAGTATGAGGTGGGGCACTTTTTCCTTCTGAAAGAGATTGCAGAGAATGAGTGTAATTTCTTTCCTGAATGCTTAATAAGCTCACTGGAGAAACAATCTGAGCCTGGTAATTTCTGTTTTGGAAGATTAACTTTGAAAAATACTGGCCTAATTCTATTTTCTACCTGATTATCTACCTCTGTTTGTGTCAGTTTTGATAGTTTATCATTCAAGGATTTAGTCCATTCACCTAAGTTATCTACTCTGTAGACATAGAGTTGTTCATGTCTTTATTGTCCTTCAAGTGTCCAGGGATCAGTATTGATCCCTTCCTTGATTTCTCATATTAGTAATTTGTATTTTCTCCCTTTGTTCTCTTGGTAAGACTTACTAGAGATTTATTAACTTTGTTTTACCCTTTCAAAAAAGAAACAGTTATTTTTTGGCTATCTTTTTTTAAATTACTGGTTCTTTTTAGTTATAAATTATGATATAATTCATTTTGACATAATTATAGAAGCATGAAATATAATTTATTCTAGTTCAGTCCCCATTACTTCCCCTTCCCCTTCCATCCCTCTACCTCCCTGTTTCCTTGCCTCTACTCTGCTGATCTTTCTGCTATTTACTTATAGGTTTTTTTTTTTTTTTAATTAGTGTTTTGTGGATGTACATGATGGTGAAATTCATTAAAGTATACTCATATGTGCACACAGGAAAGTTAGATCAGATTCATTACAGTCACTCCCTACCGCATCCCACATCCCTTCCCTCATTCCCCTTGTCTTCCCCACTGATCTTTCTTCTATTCTTTAAAAAAAAAACAGTTTTTACTACATTGATATTCTCCATTGTTTTCCTTTTTTACAACTTTGTAGATTTCTGCTCAAATTTTTATTGTTTCCTTTCTTGTGCTTTATTTAGGCTTTTTTTCCTTTATATTGTAATGTGGAAGCTTAGACTACTGACCTGAGATCTTTATTCTTTTCTAATGTATGCATCAATGCTATAAATTTCCCTCTAACAAATGTTTTTACAGAATTCACAAATCTTGACAAGGTGGCTTTTCATTTAGTTCAACATATTTTTTTAATTTCTTTTGAGATGTCTTCTTTAATTCCTGTAAGTGGTTTTGCTTTATCCCCAAGTATTTGGGGAATTTTCAGCTCTTTCTCTTCTGGATTTTTAGTTTGATTCCATTGTGGTCTGAGGATATATTTGTATTATTTCTAATTTTGAAATTTTAAGATACATTTTATTCCCTATAGTGTGAATTCTCTTGGCAAGTGTTCCATGTGACTAGAGAAGAACGTTTATTTCATTGTGTTGGATGGAGTTTTCTAGAAATATCCTTTAGATCTGGGTATTTGCTAGTGTTGATCCAATCAACCATACCCTCACTGATTTTGATTGCCTTTCCATCCATAAGTTGAACAATCCAACTATAAAATTTCTATCCAATTTTACCTAAAGTATTTGCTACTCTGTGGTTGGATGTACACTTTAAGAATTGTTATATCTTCTTGAATAATTGATTCCTTTAAAATTATATCCATCTTTATATCTGATAATTTCCTTTTTCTTATATTTGCTTTGTTTGGAGTTTAATATAACTACAGCAACCTTATCAGTGTTAGCATGGTATATCTTTCTTTATCCTGTTATTTTCCACCTCTCTGTGTCTTAATATTTAGCACAGTTTTCTTGTAGAAACAACATATTTTGGGGTCTTCTTTTAATTACTCTGACAGTGTCTGTATTTTAACTGGTATATGTAGAACATTCACATTTAAGGTGGTTATTGATATAGTTGGATAGATATCAAATTCATGACTTTTTATTCATTGTGTTTGCTCTTTGTTTCTTTTTAAATATATCCTCCTCTTCTTCTGCCTTTTCTAATTTTAACTGAGAATTTTATGTTATTCCATTTCCTCTCCTCTTTTAGCATATCAATTATACTTCTTTTAAAAAAAGAGTTTAGTGGTTGCCTGGAATTTGCAACAGGTGTTTACAATTAATCTAAGTCTACTTTCAAATAACCCTGTACTATTTCATGAGTATGGCAGATATCTTATAGTAGCGTATCTCAAATTCCTCAGCTGTCCCTTATAATATTGACATCGTTCATTTCCTGATCCATATGCTATAATCATCCAACACATTTTTGTTATGATTACTTTGAATAGTTATCTGCTAGACAATTCAGTTATTCTTTTTTTTTATTTTTCTTCTCTTTGAATTTAATGAGTTTACATCAAAAATTAGGTAGTCATTTTACATTTAAGGAATAAAATCTTTAAAAAAATACAAAGAGTCAAAGGATTTTAACTAAGTTTATAAGTTTACACTTCTTTTTGCTGCTATAGTTTTTAACAATACATCTCATCACATCTTATTGCAATGTGCAAATGCATTTGCAGCACCCATTACAATCATGAAAACTAAATTTAAGGAAGTACATATACTGTTAACAGTGGCCCTTGGAGGAAACTGATATACCTTCTCTTAAAAACTCTACAGTATATACAAGCATTACATAATAATGCTATTTCACCATCTGTTGTCAAGAATCATCACCAAAGTTTTCTAGAAATAGATCCACATAATGAATAAATATTTAAAAGGTAAAGTGTTCCTTATTTTAATTTTAGCAAGATCTTTTACTTTCCATTGCTAAGAAATGCTTCAATACTTTTAAAGCAAAAGCTGTTAAGAGTCTAGATAGCTAAACTGTACTCCTGAGTTCAAGCTTACAGAGAAGTCTTTTGTAAGTAGTTCTCAATAAAATATCCTCCCTCCCATGCCCCTGCCCCAAATTGTGTATTGTTTCTTACAAAACTTTGGTCAAGAGTAGAAATATATCCAGGCAGATGTATATACCATACAATAGCAAGAACAGTAGAGCCCAACTAATGACTTTGGGTTTTAAAATAGAAGGCAATTAAAATGTACTCAAAGTTACATTAAGAAAAACTTTCACAGGGTAATATTGAAACAGTCACAAAGGTTAAGAAAATACTGATATCAAAGTACAAATGACTACAATGTTAAAATAGACAAAAACTACTATACAAGAGCCTCTTTTAAAATTAAAAATAAAGAACACAATGCATGAGTCAGGATGATTTTCCTGTTCTACTCATGGATTTTAGTCTTGTGTTTATAAGGTTGGTTATGTTGACATCTGGTAGTTTTTCTTAGGACATCTGATGAAGTCTCATTCCAACTTCATAGGGTGGATCTTCCCCAAAGAACCTCTAGATCTTGGTTACATCATGGTCATAGTACAATTTCAAAGTAGTGTAAAATCGCCATGATGTGCTGGGGCATGAAGACGTATCCGGTGTACAGTGCCATCCCCACAATCGAAACCAGCATGGAATTGAACACAGTCCGCTCCCAGGGCTCCAGCATGTAAAGCGCTGTGACCTGCAGGTACTGGTAGTAGAACCAGCACATCTGCTTCCAGGCCCGTGCCAGCACCATCCCCGCCATGCGCCTCCTGTGATGCAGCCACCTCAGTTATTCTTTTTCCCTCCTTTTACCCTTCCTTTTTTCATACAGATCCAAGTGTCTTTATATGGTTTTCGTTTTATTTGAGGAACTCAAAAAATATATCTTACAAGGCAGGTCTACTGACTATAAATAATCATAGTTTTTGTTTGTCTGAGATCAT
This sequence comes from Sciurus carolinensis, assembly GCF_902686445.1. Lineage (NCBI taxonomy): Eukaryota > Metazoa > Chordata > Mammalia > Rodentia > Sciuridae > Sciurus > Sciurus carolinensis. Next base: position 63,731,789 of record NC_062225.1, on the reverse strand, counting down.
CTTTATTTCTCCTTCACTTTGGAAGAAGAATTTCACTGAATACAGAATTCTATATTGGTAATATTTTTCCTTTCAATATTTGTTTCTTTGTTTATTGCGGCACTGGAGATTGAACCCAGGGACTCTACCGCTGAGCTACAGTGTCCAGACCATTTTATTTTGTATTTTGAAACAGGTCTTGCTAGTTTCCCATGCTGGCCTCAAACTTGTGATCCTCCTGCCTCAGACTCCTTAATAGCTGAGATTCAAGGCATGTACAACTGTGCCCAACTTCTTTCAACACGTTAAATATTTCATTTCACTCTCTTTTTATTTGATAAGGAATAGGAGATAGTTCTAATCTTTGTTCTGTAGGTAAGATATTTTATTTCTTTCCTCTAACTTCTTTCAAAAATTTCTTCGTCTTTAATTTCTTGCAGTTTGAATATGATGTTCTATTTGCAGATATTTCGGTATTTTTCCTTCTTGGAAAGTCCTCCGGCTTCCTAGATCTGTGGTTTTGTGTCTATTGTTATTTGTGGGAAAGTTTCAGTCATTTCATTTCAAATGTTTCTTCTGTACCCTTTGTTGCTTCTCTTTTCAGTATTTCCATTATGAACATTTACAGTTTTTGAAATTTTCCATAGTTCTTGCAGATTCCATTTGGTTTCCTTTTCCATTCTTTTTTCTCTTTGTATTTCAGTTTGGAAGTTTGTGTTAACATAACCTCAAGATCACTGATTGTTCACTCAGCCATGTCCAGTCTACCAATAAACTTATTGAAGGAATTCTACATTTATGCTAGTGCTTTTTAATTTATAACACTTATATTCTATTCTTCTTAAAGTTTCCTTCTTTCTACTTATATTATCTGTTCTTACATGTTGTCTACTTTCTCGTTTAAAAACCATTGTATAAACATTGTGGAACTCCTTGGTAATGTAGGAGTAACACTCAGGTAATACTTAATCCTATTATAGTAGGTGTTATTTATTAAAGTTGTGTTTTGGTTGCTTGACTTGACAGGTAACATATCTAAATTTGTGTAGAAAAAAAGTTGTAGCATAGTATACTCCTCTATACAGCTCTGACTCATTTTAGGTAATTTTTAAAAGTAGCATTGTTCTGTTTTATTGTGTTTAACAGTAATTGACATGATTGTGCATCCTTATGACTTTCTTTTGGTCAAAAGTAGGCTTCCATAACTCTGTATATCCACTTTTGAAAGAGTAAGGTCCTGGTGTACATCTAAATCTCATTTTGAAAGCAAAGCAAGAAAAAGTATGAATAAGCTAAATAGGTAGTGACTTTGGAGTTCCCTGCTGAAAATTTCTGATTTTTCTCTTTTTATTTGTTTGCCTCTAGAAGAAGATTAGTAAGGGCTCTGCAAGAATTGAACCAGGTTTTGTATTTTATGAGGATCGGAGGAGACGATGCCTGTAACTCTCAACATAACATTTCAGCATAATGATAGAGCAGAGGCGTTGGAAATTCTCTCCCCATAAAATAATGGTAAAACAAAACAAAATTGTAAAAGGAACCATCTCAGAATAAAATTATCATGGAAGTCAATCAAAGGCAAATAACAAATTAAAAAACATTAGTTGAGGAAAATTCCACTGAATCTTAGCTAAGAACAGTGGTAGTCAGAACTACTGCCCATCTGCCCTCCATCCCACCCCACCCAGCTCAGCTGGTTTGGTGGTTCTACTAGGGTGTGGCAAGTAATGAAAACGAATAGTTTCATTTGTGAGGCTGCCGACTTGATTTGGAGCAAAGCATGGAAAAACCCAATGCCACTGAGGCATTGCCATAAACAACAGCAGTCTCTGTAGGAAAGAACTGGGGAAGGCCAACATGGCAGCTAGCTTGAGGTTGTAAGCCTGGTTGAGACAAGGAACACAGAGACAGATTGCTGGGCAGGATGATCTAGGAAATGAGGTAGCCATAGTGCCCGAGGTGGGCTTGTAGAATTTGCCTGAACTTTGAGTGCCTTTCCCAGCCCCCACAAAGATTCATTTACCAAAGAAGTAAAAGTATTTCAAAGCAACTTCTGACCATGCACTGGCTAATCTGTCACAGGGGAAACTCCAAAGGATACCAAACTTAAATTGTAAAAACAATAGCAACAATAATAATACTTTTTAAAACTAAGCAGAGATAGCAAAGGACACAGAAGTATTTGATGAAATAATGACTAGAAATTTCCAAAACTGATGAAAAAAATTAAACATTAAAAAGCTCAAGAAACGCCAAATAGGATAAATACAAAGAAAACCACACCTAAGGACCTCATAGTCAAACTGTTAAAAGCTAAAAAAATGAAGAGAAAAATCTTGAAAACAAAGCAGCAAGAGGAAACAAATTATTGTATTCAGAGGAACAAAAGTAACAGCTGTCTTCTCACTAGAAAAAAAAAGTAGAGGGAGATAACTAGCGAGGAGTGAAATCATCCATGGATTTATATCCAGAAAAACTAACCTTTAAAAATGAAGGTAAAATATTATATTGTGTGCACCTACAGATATGTAACAACAAATCCCATCATTATGTACAACTATAATGCATCAATTTAAATGTGAAAAAAAAGAAGGTAAAATAAAGACACTACTAAATAAGCAAAGACTGAGAGAATGCATTGCTCACTACGCTTACTAACAAGAAATTCTGAAAGTTCTTCAGACTGAAAGAAAATGATGCCAGATGGTAACTAAAATCCACACAAAGAAATAAAGAGCATTCCAAAAAGTAAATGCTTAAATAAAAGTAAGTCTGAATAAATATGTTCCCACAAAGACTTGTATTGAATACTCATAGCAGCAATATCTATAATGACCAAACAATTCAAATGTCTATGAACTTGGTGATATGAACAAAATGTCATCTATCCATGTAATGGAATACCATTCAACAATAAAATGGGCTACTGACACATACTGCAACATAGAAAAAACTTCAAACCATTATGCCACGTAAAAGGAACTAATTACAAACAAACCACAAAATGTGTATGTCTTTTTGATTCTTCCCACTTACTTAGATTTTCTTTGATTTTTTATACATTTATACATGTTTACACTTCTTTTGTTAAATGCATTCCTAAATATTTCTTTTTTCTTAATTTTTTTTCCTCCCATCGTGGTACAGGGGACTGAACCCAGAAGTGCCCTCTCACTGAGCTACATTCTCAGCCCTTTTCACTTTTTATTTTCGGACAAAATCTCTCTGGGTTGTCCAGGTTCTCAAACTTTCCATCCTCCTGTTTCAGCCTCCTGAGTAGCTGGGATTACAGGCGTGCAGCACCCTGCCCAGTTTAAATATTTCATTCTTTTTGATGCTATTGTAAATCAAAACAGAAGTTGACTTGCTATTCTCTAAACTTTGTTCAAGCAACTGTCCTGTGACTATTGGCTCCTACTTGTAAATTCTCAAACTACTGAAACTAAGTCTTTGTAGTAGATATATGTGGCTCTTCTTTCTCTTTTCTCATCCTACTCTCTCCTCTATTTTCCTCCATATCTCCACCTCACTTCTTGTTTATATGTTCATTGTTCTTGTTAGGGACAGGAATTATGTCCACTCTTTCTTACAAAAAAAAAAAAATGCTTGGCTCACTCTGAGTTTAATCAGAAAATTCATGGAGATGAAAGACGGTGCTAAGTGTGCTAGTTAACTGAGATACAACACAACCCCCTTTTGCTGAAAGAAAAGATTCAAATGGATCATCCTGAACTATATTTATTCTTCATTTGGCAGATCTCTTTGTGTGCATAATTCCTTTCTAGGATGGTGTGCAGTAAAGGTAGCTTTGATAATCCTCCCTGCCTGGGATCCCTGTGTGTATTATTTTTCCTACATTTCCCCCCTTCTTCCTAAAGGTAGGGTGGAACATTTGGATTCAGTCTGGTTTTAGTCTCTACAGCAGGTGCTAAGTCATGAGCCCACTCTAGGCCTGGGATCTGAGCCCCCGTAGAGCACCAGGCCTTGCTGAAGTGGCTACTCTTTTGGCAGGATCTTACAAACTCCCCCTTGGGACCTCTCCTGTCTCCTCTATGACTCCCAAAAGAGAAGGGTTAAAGTCAGCATGCAGGGAGTTCAGGAAGTGTGCAGGTTTTCATGTGGCCTCATTTTCTAGAGGGAGGTATAGGAGGACCAATGTGTCCCAAAAAATAGGTGGTTATGTGAACAGCCCTGCCTGTGGTACAGAAGGCCAGCAGTTGACCTGTGAAACCTGGAACTTGGTCCCAGTTGTAAACAGAAATCTGAGAATTTAGAATCAGAGCCAACATCTGGAAGAGGGTCTCTAACAGTGACAGAACTACCGGATGCCAGAAGTCCTGACTGAAAGCTGCTACCTCTGGGGCTATCTGCAAGGAAGAAAGCCATAGAAACAAACATCTGCAGTGTGTGCTGACCACCCACATGGACGATGGGCTGGGGGGCTTTATTAGCATTGTTGCAATTTAAAATGCAGGGGAAAGTACAGAGCTATGAGTTGTCAGGCCTGAATTCCATTTGTAGTGTCACAAGAGATTTTTATGTGTGTCTCTAACAATTAATTAACTCATTTCCATCATTCAACAAAAGGTTATTGAATATCTGCTTACTTTCAGGATATGTTAAGTAATAGTATAAAATGACTAAAATTTAGTCAATGCTTTTGAGGAACTTGCTTTTGACATGATATATGTGGTTATATTATCTATTCTATAAAATATGAGAACACGGGCCCAGCCTGTTTCCCAGGAAACTACCTATCAAGGGGGGTAGTTCCTTCACAGTGGGAAGGATTACTTATAACGCTTCATGTGGGCTGGCCTGAGTTAGGGCTGGAAAGTTCGTCTCACTGTCTCACTAGCCTTCTCCCTCAATGGGGAAGAAAGAAGCGGGAGGAAGGAGGATGGGAATGGAGAGGGAAGGGAAATACAGGGTCACAGAGGACCTGCAAGAACCACAAAACACTCACAGTGGAATGGACTATCCTGCTGTGAAGGGGTAAGCAGGAAGGACAATGGACACCTGGGAGCCCAGGCCCATGTCCCGGGATTCCTACAGGCCTCCAAATCCCTGCTGAGAGGGAAGGTTCTGGAAGCAGTAACTTAGTTCTCCCTTATACCTCAGCCCACACATTTCCCTCACACACTGCATTTTCAAATCCTCAAAGGCAGACCATGGCTTATACATCTCATATAATAACTATATAGCATAATTATTATTACAGTTAATCTTTGCTACATGCTTCTTTTATTCCATGTACTGTGCTAAGCTCATACATGTATTATTTACCTGAATATGTACCATGGTCAACAAATTTGGGACCTCATCACCTCCATTGTACCCATGAGTGAATGACCACTGACAGGTTAACAAATCCACACATTTCTACAAATTGGCAGGGACAGGATTTGAACCCAAGATTTGAAGAAAGCCTATGTTACATGAGCTCCCTAAACTTGGCACTGTGTCTCAATGCGCTGCATATCTGGTCCTTTCCCTTCTCAGGGACTTCATTCTTAAAATCATCTCTTCTGTCCTGCCTCAACCTTTTCTCTCTCCCTATTGGACCATTCTCGCCTGTATACACACATGCCTGAATATCACGTAATTTAGTACAAATACCTCCTTTGGCCATGTGTCCTCTTCCATGTGTCTCTCCATGAATAACCCCAGTTTCTCTGGTTTTGTTTTCATGTTCCTGAAAATTAAATAAATGTCCTATTACACTTATTTCAGTTCTCAGCCATGTTTGAAGAACCTTAAAAAGTCCATAGGACCTGTGCCCAAGCTTCTGTTAAGAAATTAAGTAGGACAGCGGATTCTGGATAGACACCAATAGCATCCACCCTACTCCCTCACCTTGAAAACAGACTGAATTTGAACACCCTGACCGACCCCTGAACTTAGGAAATTACAGATGCTCCTCCCAGGCAGTCCTGGCTCCTTTTGATGTGATAAAGAGGCTCCAGGGACCTAAAGGAAGTGTCCCCTGAAATTCCTGTTTTATGTTCTAATGCACCCCTTTCCACTTCTTTTTTATTTTTATTTTTTTATTTACTTATTTACTTATTCTGCTTTAGTTGTTACACAGCATGGGTCTGGATATCGCCTTCTGTTCAACCACTGTGTTTGCTAGTCTATGATAAAATATCAACATGTTTAAACAATCTGGAATATTGCTTTCATAGGGAAAAAAAAAAAAAAAACAACTTCGACCTGGTTTTGTTCCCTGATATCTCATTTGAGGTCTTGGCTTTGCGGGTTCCTGTCTCTCTGTGAAGCTGCATCAGCCCGCCAGGGCTCTAGAATAGTCCAAGGCCCTTCCAGTCAGGAATGATGCATGTAGAAGTGTTCTGTCAGCCACAAAGTGATTTAGAAGCATGATGAGGTTGCTGTCCTTGTTAGCAGGTTCCTTGGGTAGTTGATAGTAAAGACCAGAGTTGACAAACTTTCTCTGTAAAAGGCCAGATCATAAATATTTTAGGTATTGCAGGCCACGTGGTCTCTGTCATAACTACTCAACTCTGCCATTGTGGCATGAAAGCAGCCATAGGCAATAAGTGAACAAATGAGTGTGTCTGTGTTCTAACATAGTTTTATTTATGAATATTAAAATTTAAATTTCTTAAAGAGTTCATGTGTCATGAACTCTTCTTTCATGTGTCTGAATTCTTTTAAAATGTTTTTCAACCATTTAAAAATGTAAAAACAATTCATACCTCCCAAGCTAAAGAAACACAGAAGACCAGATTTGGCCTATTGACCATGGTTTGTTGACCTCTGGTGTAAACTATAGCAGATTCATCTACCAAGATGGCTGGTGATCATGGAGCCCACTGAGGCTTTCTGAACAATAACAGAGTAACCACTCAGAAAAGTGTTCAACTTATACTGGCAGCATTAGAGACTCAGCCTCACTCTTGGAAATTTAATTTTTTTTTTAAAAGTGGCCCTCATATGCCTTGTTCTTTTGACTTGAGTTTATTTCCCATTGGGGATATTGGCCCTTCTGCCTATGGACGAAAGTCAGGTCAATATGGGTCAGTTCTATGGGCTAGGAGAAGGGATGAAGGAGCCCAGGGTGGAAAATCTTAGAAAAATCACTTTCAACCATTCATCATCACTCAACCTAGCTCTTTAGGTCAAGGTCTCACACTTAGGAGAAGCCCCTCTTTAGGATTGCAATTCCCAGCCCTGGTGGGGAAGGACTGGAGAAGTAATCATCCAAATTCTGGTAGTCCCATCTGTTTTCCTAAGTCCTGTTCTTCCAGGGTCATCAGGACAAGAAGTCTTCATTGCTACAGATGTGGGGACTGCTCGCCCCAAAGAAAAGGTGAGGGAGAAGCAAGATTAGAACCCCAGAGACACAGAAACCGTAACTTTGAATCTCCTCTTTTGGAGTTAACTTTTTCACCAGAATATTACTTTTTTTAGGTCCTCGCTATTATTATCTCCAGATGTTAAGTGTTCTATGCTTCAAAATTGGGGCAATGGGCAGTTTTCTGTTTCAGATTCAATTCCTCCAGGAAGTTTTCCTTGATTGCCTCCCCTGAAGTGGAAAACACAAATCTCCCCTTCCTTGATTTCCTGGAGTGCTTCATCTGCACCTACTTAAGGCTCTTGAATATGTATTTTTCTATTATATTTATCTTCAGACCCATATGCTCAAAAAGGCCAAGTCTCTGAATACTCCTTGAAAAGCTTTTATTTCTTATCATGGTGTCTTATGCAAAGTGGATTCTGAATAAGTAGTTACCAATCAAATAAAAGTGAAACACCCAATAAATGGACAAACTGTTTCATTTATAGCAGAGCTGTCCAATGGAACATGGCTGTGATGGAAGTATCTATGTAGTTCCCAATGATAACCACTGTCCCAGGGAGCTACTGAGTACCCGAAATACGGCTGGTATGACTTAGGAACTGAATCTTAAATTTTCTTTACTTTTTAACTCATTTAAATTTGAAGAACCATGTATGACTCCAGGCTACCATACTGGACAGCACATGTCTGTGGGACAATAAACAGCTAGTTTAAAAATTGGTTTTCCAAGTGTGGACTATTCATTTGGGCAGTAATCAGATTCTTGTGGGGTTCACATTCTGGGGAGCAGAATGTGGAGAAGAGTGGAGACAGATAATAAGGGAGGAGGGGCAGAAACAAAAATTAAAGCAAGGTTGGGGGTGTTGAGAGAGACCGAAAGAGCAAGCTAAATATTAAGCAGGGTGGTCAGGGCAGGCGAGATCTAGGCTCAAGCCAAGCAGAGGTGAGTGTTCGGCAAAGAGCTCTGTAGAAGTAAAAGGAGTTCTGTGCCAACCTGACCCTTCTGACACATTGTCACAAAGAAAATGAGCCCCAGAGGGTTTGGGGGCACTGAGGAAGGAGGACAGTTTTTGTTGGGTTTTGTTAACAAAGCCTTGATGGATGTTTCCAGAGCCTTATCTTGAGCCTTAAAACAAGGGCCAGGTGTGGCGGTGCTAAGCAACTTACTGAGACCCTATCTCTGAAAATAATAATAATAATAATAATTACAAAATAGGACTGGGGGTGTGGCTCAGTGGCTGAGTGTCCCTGAGTTCAATCCCTGGCACCAAAAAAAAAACCAAAAAAACAACAACAAAAAAAAAAGAAAGAAAGAAAGAAAAAGAAAGAAAGAAAGAAAGAAAGAAAGAAAGAAAGAAAGAAAGAAAGAAAGAAAGAAAGAAAGAAAGAAAGAGTAAAAAAAGAAAGAAAAGAAAACAAGGGGCAGGCAGGCCGACCCTGCTTTTACAGCAATAGGTTCCTGGAAACTATGCTAGAAAACACACAGTGAAAAATCAACCTTATTCTTCCAACTGCTTGGTCCCCTCTTCCTCGGTGCCAATGCCAAGCTCTTGCACAGCTGCATGCCAACTGGATTTGCTTGGAGCCTGTGGCAGTTGCAGAAATGGAGTCATAAAATAGTGATGGCTGGGAAGGGCAGTTAGAGAACAGACTGAACAGAACCAGTGGTGAACTGTGAGCCCGGAGGGAAACAGGGAGGCTTAGGAAAGGGCAAGCGCGGAACAACCTGCATTTCCTGAGCATCCACCAGATCCAGCAGAACAGCTCTCACTAAGTGGCCCCGAGCCAGCTAATCATGTGACTCTCAAAGCTGGGTAACCTGACGCCTGGGGTCCCCAGGTCCAGACAGCGCACGCAGGAACTGTGTGGTGGAAACAACAAAGCAAGTCTCGGCAAGGAGAGCTTGCTGGACATGCAGGGTGCCACCAGGACATGAGGTCCCAGAACAGTAACTCCAGCGGCCTGTGCTTCTCAGCAGCCCCTCTGAGGAAATCCTTTTCAACTGGATATAAGAAAAGCTTTGTTCGAGGGCCAGTGGTAGAAGTCTACGAGATATTTTAGAAGCTCCTCTAGGTGTTTCAAAGAATCAACTTGGAGCTGCTTGGTACGCGTGAAAGAATCAGCAGGACATTACAACACATTTCAAAAGACACTGTTGAAAAGTATGTTAGCTCCAAGAGCCTGCTCTCTGGTTCTTCCTCAGGAGCAGAGTCTGTGCTCCAAGAGGACACCATCAGGAATGAGGTTAGGAATCAATGTCAAAGAGTGGTCTGGACCATATGAATGCCATTTGGCAAAACCAGAAGCCAAGGCAGATTGAGGAATTGCCCACAACATCTGCCATGGGGTAGGCTGAGATGATTTTACTTCTGTCTACCCAGACTTTAAGTGATCATGAAATCAATTTAATGGGTTGCAACCAAACCAGTTTTTTTGCTAATTATTGTTGATGATTCATCATGATCTGCTAACTCAGTGCCAGTGTTTTCTTCACATAGGGAGGATGTAAGAGGACACCTATTCTTAATATCTACTCCTTGGTGTTGCTGCCTTCAGAAAGGCTTCCTTGACTACTCATTTAAATCATTCCCCCAAAACACACACACACACACACACACACACACACACACACACACACACCACTGTTTTATCGCTTTTACGGCACTTAAAATTAACTGAAATCTTGCATATTTTCTTTCTTCCTACCCATCCCTCTAAAATATCAGCTCCATGAGCTTAGGGCCTGAACATTCATTGTTATCTGTTCCCCACCACAGTACCCAGAATAATACCTCCACCTAGTAGGAGCTCAATTAAAATTGCTTTGGGTGGGAGGGTCCAGCCCATGGCTTTAGCTGTTATTGCTCATTCCATAGGCTGGTGGTCTATTTCCTGTTGTGCCCCAAGAATCTGACACCACCTTTTCCTGCCTGGCCTACAAGGATGTCAACACAGGCCATGTTTTATTCACACATCTGGACTGACCTTCCTTGTTCAGTGTTTCTGTCTTGTTTCCTTGTTGGCCAGTAGCCACTGTGCTACCTGCTGACCCCAGGTAAGCTTCATTGAAGCTTAATTGCACTAATTACTTTCAAATGTATTTTCAAGTTTTAATCACATCTTGATGTAGATTTATGAATTTTTCACACAAGTATACATTCATGTAAACACAGTCACAATCAGGAAACTCCTCCTCCAAAAAAACACTTCATCATGCATTCTCTCTCTGCTCTAATCCTTGGCAACCACTAATCTGCTCTACATCACCAAAATATTGTTTCTTTGAGACTGGTACAGCACATGATCTATTGAGGCTTACTTCTTTTACCCAGCATAACTCCCTTGAGAATCATCCACACTGTTGTAGGTATCAGTTGTTCATTCCTTTCTGTTGCTAGGTAGTATTCCATTGTGTGGACCTACCACATTCTTTTTAGCCAATAATCCTTGAAATTTAGGTTGCTTCCACTTTCTGTGGATTCTGAATAGAGTTGCTATAAATTATCCTCTATAGCTTTTATGTGACTGTGTTTTCATTTCTCTAGAATAAATATATAGGGCTGGATCATATGGTACTATTTTGCACTCCACTTAGCAATGTAAGAAAGTTCCAGTAGCTTCACATCCTTGCCAAAACTTATCATGAGTTTGTTTGCTTTTTAAAAGATAAATTTCACTATAGTAGGTTTGCAGAGGTATCTCACTGTGGTGCAGGGGAATATAACAAAAAAGGTTTAAAAATAAAATAACAAAAATGATAAAGTGAAATTATAATAAAATTTAAAAAAAGAGGTATTTTAAATAAATTGCACCCTAAAAAAACAATGACAAATACCATTGGCATATACACATATGCTTATGTGCATGTAAGTTTATACAATCACGTATATAAATAGGGATTAATTCATAATACAAAATATACTTTATCCTATGGGTTGGGGCAAAAAGAAAAAAAAAATTTAAGCCATTATTCAAGAGAAGGAGACCCAAGGATTGGTTTTTTCGCTTGCTTCTTAATAAGTTAGCAGAAACCTGAAAACCTTGAATATGTTCAATACTGTGGCAGGAAGAAGAAACTGGGATTAGATCTAAAGGTACTGCTATACTTTAGGTCTAGAATGTCCCCAAAAGTCCAATCTGTGGTGCTGTAGGAGGTGGTGGAACCTTTAGGAAGGGGGTCTTAATGGATGAAAGTCAGCTCATTGGGCACGTGCCCTTGAAGGCAATATTGAGACTCCAGCTCCCTCATCTCTTTTTCTTTGTTTCTCAATCACTGATACTGCAGTCCTTGGGTAAAGGCCCTGGTTCTCAGGGTCCCAACAGACCAGGCTCTATCACCCATCTCAATGTGCCAATCAAAGAGATGAGTTATGGCAAAGGGCAGGAAAGGAACTTTATTCAGTGTGGTTGCTGAAAAGTGGATTTAGTGACCAAAGATCTGTCTTCAAGGGGTTGAAAGAAACTTTGAGGTTTTATAGAAAAGACGCACAAAGGTAAGGGTTGGTAAGAACTTTCATGGTTGGGAATTTGTATGGCTGGAAGAGCAGGCCATTTTGGTCAGGCTATGGTCTGATTGGTCTTTATCTCAGGATTGATTCTGCAAAGTTCTGGGATTTGGTTCCTACTGTGATTTGGTTCCCACTGTGAGATGACTGTTCCTGCTTAAAGGGACAGCCTCAGTTCTATCATTGAGTAATTGCTCCTATTTAGGGGGACAGTCTCATTATGAGGTGATCTTTGAGACTTTTGCTTCTTATTTTGATTGCATGTCATAAAGATGCTTATCAATCAGACCTGTTGTTCCTGGAATCTAAGGTAACTGAAGAAGAAAGTAGTTCCAAAAAAATAAAGAGGCAAACAGAATCAGAGAGGGACAAAATTGTCTAGGTCAGTGACTGGACTCTCCTTTACCACCATGAGGCAGGTGAGCAACTTCCTCCACTATGCACTCCCATCATAATGTACTGCCTCACCACAGGCCCAAAAGTAACAGGCCAACCACGGACTGAATGTCCAAAATTAAGAGCCAAAACAAATCTTTCCTTCGTTAGGTTGATTTTCTCATGTATTTTATCATAGTGATGGAGAGATGACTAACACAGGTACCAATTTGAAATTGAATCGGGATAAAAGTGAAGATCCTGTCCCATGCCACAAAGCATGTTCAATGAAACTCACTCTTTCATTACTCCTCTTTCATTACTCTTGTTTCTATATGTATGATATCATTCAGTAACAAAATGTTTTTCAGTGAATGCATCATTTAACAGAGGAGATATGTTGTAAATATGAATAAAATTTTAAAAAGTATTGAAAATTGAGCACAGATGTCTTTTTTTCCTGGTTAAACACATTTTTTAAAATTTAATGTATGCTCTCTCTCCAAAAAGAGTGTACTTCATGTAAAACAAAGAGGTCGTGTTGTGTGTTGGTGGAGAGGTAAGTGCAGGGGACCCTCATGCACAGCTGATAGGAGCATGGACCACTTTGGCAATCTGGAGGTTAATTTGAACTTGGCTGGTGCCATGGTTTTGCTCTCTCCCTCTGACCAGTGCTCAAGGGCTCCTAGAGAAGGAAATAAGGGTTCTGATTGGTCACATTAGTACACTCCTATCAGATGGACAGAGTTCTTACATCACTCCCCATTTCAGGAAAATGGATCAGTCCGTCGGTATCTTTTGGCTCAGGCATGGATTCCTGATCCAGACAGACTTTAGGATCTTAAAACAATGATGATTTTTAAAAAAATAATAATAAGAATAGCTTGAGGAGGCTTTTCTCAGAACGGAGCACAGTTGTGAATCTTTCTGGCCCTTCACAATGTCAGCAACTCTCAGACTGCCTTGTGGAATGTGCTTTAGACAAAGAAGGTAAATTGCTTGTGAAACTCTTGGGGATCATAGATCTTAAAACCTGATGACTGCCGGTATATCCAAACACAGGCAGGTTAAGAAGAAGTGACCTCTGGTACGAAGACAATGGGCTTTGAAGTCAGTTCATCGTTAGGGAAAATCGAGATGTAGATGTTTCTGAATAATTTTGACATAGTATCACCTTCCCCATAAGACCATTGTACAATAATGTGTTAGAGAGTTTATTTTAGTTGAGCAGATGACACATGCCTGAGGCTAAAGCAGGAGGATCACAAGTTCAAGGCCAGCCTCAGCAACTTAGTGAGACCCTATCTCAAAATAAAAAAATAAAAAGGGTTTGGAATGCAGTTCAGTGATTAAGCATCTCTAGTTCATTTCCCAGTATAAAATTTTTTTTTAATTTTTTAAGAGTTTAGCACAGTGAGTAATCCAAAAATCATAAGTGTTTAACATATTTTAATTCCATTTCTTCCTTTTGTACCTGGCACATATTGAGAAGTATTAAAGAAGATCTGTTTTCCCCAAAGCGTGTAAGTAACACGGCAAATAAAGGAACTACAAGCATTTTAGCTATGCTTTGCCCATATCTAATTTAACTAGATTATTTTTTCTTCTTGTTTTCAAGGCTCTCCCATCTTTTCTTCTTTAGGGGAGAGCTATTTTTTTTTCTCTTTCCACATAAACAATATGTAGATTATTTTCCTCCAGAGTTCCACCTCAAAAAGAATTGCTCTTGCATGTGTTTAAATATATGTATTTTTTTTTCCTTCTTTTCCTCCCTTTTCTGAGAAGGATAACTAAAAGACCAAAACTGGAGAGCAGGAGGTGAGAGTCACTGAGCCAAAGTGAGGGAAAGCTGACAGCCAGTTAATTTCTGCAGCACTAGTGCAAAACACTAGGCTGGCTTTGAGGTCATAGAAATGACCTTTGTGAGTTTCCAGTGACCACACCTATCTTAGTGCAAAAGTGCAAAGCTGCCTTCACATCTCACCTGCATCCAGACTTACACTCTGTTGGATTGATTGGGTTAAATTCACCCCTGCTTGATAGTTTTACAAAAGCCTGATCCCATTTAGATTTTTTAAAGGAACTTTTCCCCCATGAAAATATCACTTTCACTTGTGTTGACTCTATATGACCATTTCCAAGAGCTTTTGGAAATACATCTGAAAAACAAGCATTCTCTAAAACTAGTTCATAGCCATCCCTCTTGGCTGCTAAAGTAAAGTTCCCAAGCCAAAGTATCAATGGCATCGAGTGTGATTTTTACTCCACTGCTCCTTTTCCTGTTTTCGCGGTAATCAGAGCTATAGTCTGGAAGAAATAAAGGCCTTTGGCAGTACACAGCCTACCATCTGTGAGCATGGGGCAGCAAAGACCTGGAACCCCACTGTGTGGGGCCTGTATATCAGGTCATTTGCCAAGTACAAAGACCTGCAGAAAAATATTCCATGTAGTATATTGCAGAACTCTCTCGTCCGTTCTACTGTATTGAATTATTAATTGCACTTATTAATTAAAGCACATGTACCTTAAAAGTGAATGAATGGAACACTCAGAGGAAGGATTAATGTGCTGCTGAGGGGAAAAAATGTGCCCTACATTTTTCAGAGGAAGTAGAAATATTGGATCAGCATCTTAAAGTCTCAATCCATTCAATCTTTCAAAATTGCAAATTAATTCTTATTTTGTTTGGTTGTTTGCCATTGAAATTTAACTTCTAATTTGGTTCTTATAAATTAAAAAATATAGAAATCAGGAATTTGGTAGAAATCTGGATGCTTAAAAACTACTGGGAAAAAAAAAAGACAATGTAGATTGCCCTAATAAAATGTTTTTGGTGCAATTTTCCTTTCTCTCTCTCTCTCTTTCTCTCTCTCTCTCTCTCTCTCTCTCTCTCTCTCTCTCTCTCTCTCTCTCTCTCTCTCCCTCTCCCTCCCTCCCTCTCTCCCACTTTTTGGTACTGGGGATTGAACTCAGGGACACTTGATCACTAAACCACATCCCCAGCCCTATTTTGTATTTTATTTAGAGACAGGGTTTCACTGAGCTGCTTAGCACCGCACTTTTGCTAAAACTGACTTTGAACTCTCCATCCTCCTGCCTCAGCCTCCCGAGCTGCTGGGATTATGGGCATACACCACCACCCCCGGCTCTCTCTCTCTCTTTTTTTTTTTTTTGGTCACATCAATTGGTAATGTGCAGATGCCATTACAAGGTTTGAGGAAGGCACATCTCACACAATGGCATAAAAACGCAATTCACACTAAGGAACCACAAGAGGATCTTATGGTGAAATATTTTATTCAAGGATATATAGTAATAGTAGAAATAAATGGATGCATTAAACTATATTTGTTACAACATAAAATGAAATTTCATAAGATTTTGAAAGTGATTTTTATTATTTTGGTAATAGTGTCCCATTATAGATAATCACAAATATAGTGTTTTAAAAATTTGGTATATCAAACTGTAAAAGCTATATATTCATGCTACATCCCCAGAATCTATTTTGGTTACACCTAGGTGCCATATCTGCTGTGTATACACTAAAAGCATACAAAAATATGAAAAGGTTAAATAAGGAGTTGTTCTTGAGTTACAATCATCACTAAAGTATACCTTTCTATCTCACAGTTGTGTCACAGTTGAAAACATACAAATTAATATATCCTGCAATGCAACTATTTGATCTAATATAGATCTACTATGAAAATACTAAGGGTGTGGTAACATTTCACAGGTAAAGGCTAAGTTCTGGGACGTGAAAGCTTTTAGATAATACACAAAACACACCTGAGACATCTTTTTATTTTGGAAAAAAAATATTTCTTACATAGTCAAAGCTTTAATATGTAAATGAGGCATTTAATAAACAATATACTATAACTATTGTGATAACCTGAATTAGGTGTTCTGACTTTAATGGTGATCAGCAAATAACAGTCTAACGCTGGCTGAAATAAAATGAGGTTTTCTGATTAAGCCAGTAATCTGATTACCATAGCCTCCAAATTTGGTTATTTTCGTTCATTTTTGGTTTTATTTTCCTTCCTTTAACTAGATTATAGACAAACTAAATAAGGCAGGTAACCTCCAAGCACCCACTTTTCTCTCATATAAGCACAGCTTTCCCTTTGCCAGAAGCATCTGGGGACAACTGAGCTCAATACATAAAAGCAGGTTATAGCACATCTGGACCTGGTTGATAATAAGGCATCCAGATCGGTACATGAATATTTTTGCTATTACACATCTCTCAAAATAAATAGGCTGCAGGAACCCAAAGTTATTGTCTCAGCCCTTCTGGGGCATAACTTTTGGAATAGTCAGTGCCTAAAAACCTAAGTATATTGGGTAAGTCTAATTTCTTTAATTGAAAATACTGGCACAACTTTTCATCTTCAAGAAGTATAATTATGAAATTTTAAAATAAAAGTTCATATTAATACAATATTCCAAACTACAAAATAGATCTGCTATAGCATAGATTTAAAAAAAAAAAATCTGCCAAAAAAAATGCTGGCACACCAAACATCTTTTTCATCTTTTTTTTCTAAATGTTCAGACTTCAAATTTGTGCTTCAGTTAAATTAATTTGGAATGGGTGGGGAAATGCTTAGCCATCTTTCTTCCTTTTCTTTCTCTCTGTCTTCTGACCACCCACATATTCAACCACCTACACTCCTTCCTTTGTCATTTTGATTTAAAAATTCTAAAAAAATGCTTAATAAAATAGAGCAAACAGTAAGCTCTTAGGATTCTGTAAAACTTGTTTTGGAAGTTCAATTGCAATGAAAATAAAAATGTGAAGCTCCTGTGTACTTTTGTACTCTTTCCATCCCTTTTTAAGGGTTTTCAGGTTATTTTCATAACCCATACATTTTGTTCAAGTTTCCTTCTTTTTCAGTTCCCAAAGCAATTTCTCCCAGGGTTGCTTTTCCAAATAACACAACTGATGTGATCAGCTCCTCTGTCTTAGAGTGCCCCTCTCAAAACAGCCTCCCAAGAGGCCAATCCTGATACTGATGTTTTAAAAAACAAATATAAATCCTAAACTGCTTAATCACTTAAAAGAGAAACTAATCAGTTGTAATGGGAGTTTCCCCCTTGTTATCTAAGAAAGAGAACATTCAGATAATTCATGGTATTTTCACTCTCCTTCTAGCAGAGAAACGTTAGATTGTCTCACTTTCCACAGAGAAGGGTCAGATTCGTAGTAGCTTCAACTGGAACTCAATAATCAGAAAAGACTTTAAATTAAATTAAAATTTAAGCATGCCAAGAGTTTGGAATTTCAACATATTAACTGCATCAGTTTCAAAAGGAGAAACTCTTATGAATACAATTTTAATAAAAAGTAATAAAATAAGAACACATCTTACTGACCTAATTTTGAGATGTGACCATTGTCCAAAACTTGGATTAGAAAAGAAATCTTGCTTTGACTTGGTTTTCATGTCAAAAAAATAGGTGGTTGATTTAATCAGGTTTATTTAATGTACTGAAACAACAACTTGTTGAACTGTACTTTTTGATTGCAATTATATGGGACACATTATTTGACCTTTTCATAATCAAAATAATTAATATTAACATACTGCTTGTGAATGATTATGTAACATGTGTGTATATATATGTACATATATATGCTAAATACTATTTGGCGGCATTTTTTTTAGCTTATACGACTTGCTGACATCAATACATTACAATCATATAATTGAAAGTTTAGCTGGAATGATGAATATTAATTTTTTCTTCATAATCCAAATACTGTACCTTGGCAACCAAGAGAGAGGTACAACTTCAGCTTGGAATTTTGCAGTTAAATAATTTACACTTTAAATCTCATGATAAATCTCTGAAACCCAATACAATAATTAATTTCTTTTTAAGCAACTGACTTTATGTTTCATCCTAAAGTAGGGAAGCACATCAATAAAGCAAAAGTTAAATCTACCTAGAAGTACTACAGTCAATCTAAGCTATTTTGAAAAAGGTTATAAGAGAATTTCTGGTCTTTATATTTTCCCTTATCACCCTCAGTTATATACCTTACATTGAAATTACTTGCCTTTGCATCTTCAATATATCCTGAAATTTTGCTTAGTACAGTTTTCTATGAAAATGATTTCTGTACATAAAGGCTCAATCTTGATCCACTAAAAAGACACAATTGCTGAAATACTTCACTAGATAGTTGTGTGTGTGTGTGTGTGTGTGTGTGTGTGTGTACTTGTTAACGCCAAAGGATACTCCTTTAAGAAATTATTATTACCATGACCCAGTATATATAAAAAAAAATTCCTTGGGCCCTGTGACTCTATGATTCAAAAAATATTTCCCCGAGCTCCTGCGCCTCAGAAGGAGCTACTCAGTGTGGAACTCTTCTCACCTGCAGGATCCTTGGTTTATACACATCTTAGGGCATAAGATGGCACCAAAGGGGAGCTAGGGGGAAATCAAAACAAACAAACACACACTAAATTTCCCTCCCCATCCCCCGCAAGACTTCAATTTCAGCTTGCTTTCTGGCTTCTCACTGGGCAGCTTCCTCAGCTTGCAGCTTTTGGACCGTACTATCAAGGAGCTCCATGGACTCTCTAAGGGCGACGTGAATTTTAAAGGACTTGGGTTTAATGGTCAGGCCATAACTGAAGCTCATTTTCGAGGGCTCGGTTTGGTCGGCCTTGAAATCGCACTGGTGAGCTAGGATGGAGATGAAGAGAAACAGCAGCATCTTAGACAGCTCTTCGCCGATGCAACGCCGTTTGCCCACTGAAAAAATCATCACGCTGCTGGCCAGCTCCTTGTTAATGAAGCCGTCTTTGTCCAAGAATCGGGCTGGATCAAAGTCCTCCGGGTTAGGCCACTTCTCCGGGTCATGATTCACAGACCACTGGTTTACAAAAATCACCGTGTTCTTAGGGATGTAGTAACCCAAAACGAAAGTGTTGGCAGTGGTGGCATGCGGAATGGTGACAGGCAGGAAGCTGGAGAATCGCATGGTTTCGTAGAGAAAAGCCATAACGTAGGGCAAGTTAGGCTGGTCACCCATACAGGGTAGGCGGTTCCTCCCCACCACCTGATCCAGTTCGGCCTGCACGCGAGCCTGCACGTCAGGATACCTATTCCGTGTTTAATTCAAAAGCAGAAAATAAAGTGAACAAAATTAATTCTTCTTTCATTTAGAAGTACATTGCAATTTAATTTAATTCCACTGTCTTTAAATAGGCTTAATCAATAACTAAATTAATACTTCTGGGGAAAAAACTCTAAAACAGGTTGCTGATTTCTCTTTAAATTACGAAATAAAATTTAACAATTATATTTTCTGTAATAAACCCTATATAAACTAAAGCTCTCCCCCATATAAGTCAAAAAATTCTTCAATTTCCTTATCTTGAAAATGCACAATAATGGTCAAGCTGACTTCTCCATTAGACACTGTAGGCACAGTGCCCAGAGCTCACAATACCTTGGAGGGGCCCACAAAAATGTTTTCATGTCTCTTAAAATCTTCAGACCTAAAAAATAAACTTTTAGGTAGAAAAAAAAGTCTTAAGAATAATTTTAATGTGTTCAGCTTTATATAAATATAATTTAAAAACTTTTTATAGAGTAAGTAGCCTACAAAGACAAAAGTATCCAGGACTCACAAAAGTGATAATGCAGCTCTAAAAGTCGCTCCCTTTTCTCCCCTCATTTCCCTGGATAATTCCTTGTTCTGAATTCATAAAATATTTTTGGTATCCTGATTGAAAAAGTTGTAAATTTTCTAAACCTAGAAGCAAATTCCCAATGTTTGTAAGTAAAATTGTGGTACAAATAGTAGTACTTATGCACTGCTATTAATATAAAGTGGTACAATTATTTTAGAAAATAAAATCTTAGTACAAAACCAGCTTCACAAGGTAACCCCTCCCCCCTCACTTAAAACCCAATAATCCGTACTAATAATGTATTTTCAGAAAATAATTTAACAGGTACAATAGCATCATCACAACAATAGCTAAAGTTGAAAATGCAAAGTCAATGATTCATGTTAAAGCTCAGGAAATGATCACACACACATATATATACATATATACATATATATATATACTTACATATCCATCATTATGTAGCTATAAAAATTACTAAAATAAACATTAAAAGATGGGAAATGCCATCTAAAATAAGAAGACAAAAAACACATAACCTAGGCTGGGGATATAGCTCAGTTGGTAGAGTGCTTGCCTGCTAAGCACAAGGCCCTGGGTTCAATCCCAAGCACCGAAAAAAAAAAAATTCAAAACACATAACCTTTGTCGTAATTCTGAAAAAAATATTAAGCATGTATGGGAAGAAATTATGGGAAGTTTAAAAAAAAAACTCTTCAACATCACAATGCAGAGTTCTGCCAACTTTTTTCATAAAGGGCCAGATAGAAATGTTTTAGACGTTGTGGACCAAATCTTCCCTGTTGCAACTATTGAGTTTTGCCTGGGTAAGCTGTTTCAAAAAACATATACAAAAACAGGTATTGTAACTTGCCAACCCCTGTCATACTGTCTTTTTATGAAAAAGAAGCAAAAGAAAAAAACTATTTATAATCTTTCTTGAGTTGAAAGTAATCCCCAGATTGTTTTTATTACCTTTTTGCTGCCCAGTTGGAGTACATGAGTACAAAAATGAAAGCCTATTCCAAATGACAACATGCTTCTCTGGGGAATGTGTAGGATCTACTGCTCTCACTCTGGGGTGATCTTTTTCCTGGTCTCTGGTTAACTTTTCTTTATTCTATTTCTGACTCCCCCATCTCTCAATATGTGTTTCTATGATCTTAACACTGAAATGCTATTTTAGGTAGACAAAAAATTTAATTTGTGAAGGTACCTCTGCAATATCTAAGGAAATATAGGATGAGGTGAATTCCAAGAAGAAAAGAAGCCATCTCTGCCTTCCAAATTCAGGGGGTGCCAGCATGGCTATCTGGTCTCTCAGGTAAGGGTGACACTTACCTTTGGGATTGGGTTTCTAGATAAAATAGAAGCTGCCCAGTTAAATCTAAATCTCAGGGGAACTCATCTTTGAGAGTACTTTAAGTACATTCCCTGTAGAGTTTATCTGCAGTCTGGCAACCTGATTACTGGAGACCTGTTTTATCCCAGCGTGTAGGAGGAGCGGGGTACAGGTCACCCTTCCCAAGGTGGGCATTGGGTGCCAGCCAACCAAGCCTCCTAATGAGCGGCCAGCAAGGCCCACAGGCCTCTCCTGAATACCTAGCTCCTTCCCAGCTGCTATTTGCACTTGGCAAAAGTGACTGTTGAGCTTTGTCCTGACATTTGCACTCATTCCTAGCGCGGCATTTATGAACCCAGCACTGCCGGTTGATTTTTGGCCGCCTCTCGAAAGTTTCTGCATGGGTTAGCTCACGCAGGCTGACCTCCACAGTCTTCCTTTGTCTGGGAACAAAGCCCTGACAGGCAGCTCACTTTTAGTGCCAGACTGGGCAGCCTCCGATCCGTGCCGATTATGCTGCTGTGTTTATTTAACTTACTTGCTGCATTTCCCTTTCTTCTGGAACCGTTCCAAGGTTGCTTCTATTGCACCAGGGAGAGAGATATTTGGGCTGATCTGTAAGCATTTTAGAAATCTTGGTTTTGCGGGATCTAATAAATTTGTTCCCACTCGCAAGCGAGAGTAAAGGAGGGAAGAGACAAGATCCGAGATACTTAGAGATCACTGCAGCTCTAGGTGGAGTGAGCGCGCGCTAGTCAAAGCCAGCGCTATGCATTTCTCTGCGTCGCTTTAGAGACGCAGTCTGTTTTGAGAAAGGGAGGGGACCTGGAGAGAAATCTCAAACTTTACGCGATGCTTGTGACCTCAGCATATTGTAACCCACACTGTCTTCTTCAGGGGAGGAAAGAAAAGCCCAACCCAGGTCTCCTGGAGAATTTACCTAGTGAAGAGAATGAGCAGCCACAGTAACGCGGTGGAGAGGGTGTCCTGGCTGGCGCCAAAGATGTCGGTGACAGTGGCCGGCACTTTTTCCAAGTCTAGCCGCGCGAGACGGTCTCCTGAGTCCTCAGGTGCCTTCTTTTCTGAGGACAGGATGAAGGCGTCCATCATATCGCGAGGAGTGGAACCAGGCTGAAGACGTTCGCGGTGCCTCCGGAACTTATCCAGGACAAAGTTGCTGAAGTTGCGGTTGAGCTGCTCGAACTCGCGGAAGGTGGTGCGCAGCGGGTTAGGAAAGAGCTGCAGCCAGGGCATCACGTCCACCAAGCTGCCCGCACCCACCGTGCGCCCGAACTCCTCGTTGTGGCTGAGCAGCTCGAGGAACTCAGCATCATCGTGACTGTAGCGGCAGCCGAAGCACACGGCACTCATGACGTTGGCCACTGCCACGATGATGGGCTGCGTGGGGTCGAGGAAGGTGCCTCCAGCGCTGCCGCGCACCAGTAGTGCCACCAACTCGCGTGCCTCGCCCAGCACGTGGCCCTCCAGGATGAGTCTGCTGCGCGGCTGGCGCGTGGAAAAGGCGCGCATTATGCTATACGCCGCGCGCCGCTGAGCCTTCCACTGCTCTGAGTAACGGCCGAAAGCCAAGCTGCCGCCGCCCGACACCACGCGAAAGGACGCAAAGGGCGGCCGGTCAGCAAAGGTGGCACCCTGCTGCACCAGGGCCTGGTGGATGGCGCTTTCGCCATTCAGCACCACCACCGGACAGCTGCCCAAGCGGATCTGGAAGACGTTGCCATAGCGCTGCGCTAGGCGCGCGAACGACAGGTGCGACGCCCGGCCCACTGCAGCCGCGTTTCCGATCAGTGGCCACGGGAATGGGCCCGGGGGCGAGGACCAGGGCTGCCGCCGCCTCTGCCTCAACAGCCACTGACCCACGTGCACCGCGGCCAGCACGGAGAGGAGCAGCAAGAGCGTAGACTGCTGGACTGACAGCGCGCTTAGCTGCCGCGGGTCGTCCGGGCTGAGGCCCGTGGCCATGCTGGGGACAGAAAAGCAAAGGAGTGATACCCAAGTGTGGAGGGAAAGGAGAGGGCTCCCACGCTCCTTCCCCAGCTGTCCAACCCTTGGGTGAAGTGGAGGCATGCATAGGTCGGGACAGGGCTGGCTCTCTGGAGAAGTGGCGAAAGACACCTCTTCCCACACACCAAGCTCTGATAGGGAAAGAAAGGGGCGTGTTTCTCTCTCTTTCTCTGGATCCAGCACTAGCCTCTGCACCCCCAGTCACGTAACGGTTCCTATAATTCGGGAGGACACTGCAGGTATCCTGGCGATGACTCTTGCTTTCCTTTAAACTGCCTACCACCCCATCCCCGACCTGCAAGAACCCATCTGAGGAGGCCACTGGAAGGCGGCTCAGCGGACAGACTGACCTGCGGGGAGGTGCGGTTTCCAGCGGCGCGGGACGACCGGCTCCAAAAAGGGGCTGAGGGCAAGACGTCAACCCGAGAGTCGACAGGAACCTGAACGCCCTCCTTGGTCACCTCTTGCCCTCTCTGGGAGCTTTAGCACTCACTCTGGAGTCTCTTGGTGTCGTCAGAACCAAGAGCCCTTGGACTGGGATGGGACAGGAAAAGGTACCTCCTTTGCGGAGCCCTGCCGCACCTGGGGCTCTGGGAAAGTCAGGGTTTTCTCAGAGCGTTGGAATGGAGCAGAAGATTGATGAGTGGAGTCAGTTCCCAGCCCTCATGCCCCCCGGGAGGCTCTCACAGCTGGTGTCGCAGAGGTGTTTGCACACACTCCAAAGACTATACGCGCCATCCCGCTTCTCTGGGTTTTAAGGGCAGTAGAGCGAGGAGGAAGCGGGACCTGGCGGGGCGGGGCTTGTGGGGGCGGGGCTCGCGGCTAGGGTCTCCACTGCTGGACTCGGGTCTGCGCGCATGGGTGGTCCAGCAAGGCGTCTGCGCGGCGCGCTCCGACGGCCGTGGAGCAGTAGCTCGAGGCTTTACTGGGAGCGGCAGTGTAAACTTTTCGTTTGTGTGCTAACGGCTCTTAATCACGGTGAACCCCCAGCCGAAGGCTCACGGTTTCCCCCAGACCCGCACTGGGGGCAGAAAGCTCTTGGCACAAGCAATAGCCCGAGAGCGAGACCTCTTTTTCCTCTCGGTGACTTGGACTTGGTTCCCCGAGAGCAACCGCTCACGATCCTTGAGCATCCGAGCCAGGAAAGGAAACCTGTCGGTTTGGGAAGGAGGAAAGCTCGGGTTGTAGTGGCGGTTTGCCTTATTTTATTTATCCTACTTTTTCGCAAACTGATTGACCCCTCATTTGTGGTACTTTGACGCACAAAGTTCTCTTTTCGCCTCTTGCAAGATCAGAAACCCTCAGAAGCCGCGCTCCTTCTCAGGACCTAGATCTTCTAGGGCACACAAAAGCCGGCACTCAAACGGGGCACGAAGGCTCTGAGATTCCCTTGCAGAAAAGACGACAGGTGGCGCCGCCCGCTGGAGCGCACGGGGCGGCGTTGGCAGCAACGAGGTCGTTGGTGCAGGCCAGGAGCCAAGCTGGGGCGAGCAATGGGGGCGGGAAGGAGAGGATAGGCCCGGCGCACCGAAGATTCTTGGAGCTAGGGAGCCGAACTGGGGAGATGAGTGGGAGGAGGGGGAGGAGGGGGCGACTTTGTTGGGTTGAAAAGTTTCTTCTGCTGTCGCCTCCCCATTGCGTGCGGAGCTGTGCCTTGCGTGCGCAGCTTCTGGGAAGTCATATCCCTGGGCGCTCCTCGCGGCCGCCCCTCCCGCGCTTCTCACGGCACCTGACACGCCGAGTCGGCGGCCAAGGGCGGGGTGCCTGCCGCCACCACCCTCGGCGGCTCACGCACTACCGCGCCCGCGGTGACAGCCAGGAGGACGCTTGGGCCACCGCCCGCAGGCCGGGCCTCAATGCGACCCTGGGGCACTCGCGGCTCAGTCCCTTTTCCCCCGCGCGCTTGCACTCGCAGTGGGGATGCTTCCTTCTGGCTGGTGCGTAGGACCGTATTTTCAACCACATTGAAAGAGAAGTCTCCACTAGACCGGGGGAAAGGCCAGCCTAGGGCAAGAAGTGGGAAGTATCTAGTTAATAAGATAGGAATTGTACCTCTTAGCCTCCGAGATCACCAAGGGTAAAGATAAAAGTTGCACGTTTGCCACCAGACAACCCTAAGCTTTACGCTCTTCCCGCGCTTCAAATCTTGTGCTATTATTACCTCGTTTGCAGATAAGGAAACTGGGGTTCAAATAGTTTATCTAAGTCACACAGCTGTCAAGAGACTGAGACAGGATTTGAACCTACAAAATCCCACTCCAAATTCCTCATACAGATTTACACGGAAGAAAATCACAGATGCCTTCTTTCTTGCCTGCATTAAAAAAATAAAATAAAATAATAAAATAAAAACTGGAAGAACTTAATTGTTCTTATAATTGAGGATTCTGGGTATCACAAAGAAGAAATAGTATGCTCACATTTTGCAATTAAACTGGTTATGAGGGAGGCCTGGGGATAATGCCTCATAAGAGCCCTTGGAATAACTGTTTACATTATAAAAAACAAAGAGGTGTTTCTAAAAGAGCCTAACTCTTGAAAGATTGAAACAAAAAATAAAATAGCTAATCTACCTTAAAAAGGCATTTTTGTAAAAGTCTTCATTTGGTAACTTTTGAAAGTTCCTCTAGGAGTATTTCACACACAATGATGGGGTATTCAGCTCAAAACCGAAGTTGGTTTGGGGCAACAGCATTGGTTTAATAATAAACATTCATTTACCAGAGCTGCTTTGGTTATAAATAATAAGCATTGGTTTACCAGAGCTGTTGGTCTACATATTTGTCTTTGTCGATTTTATGTTGCTGTAACAAAATACTTGAGACAAGATAATTTATAGAGAAAAGACCGTTATTTTGGCTCCACAGTTCTGGAGGCTGAAAAGTCCAAGAGAATAGTGCCAGCATCTGCTCAACTTGTGGAGAGGGGCCAGAACAATCCCAAGTCCCAGAGGGAAACAGAAGGGAAATGGTCACCTGAGGGAGAGGGAGAACATGAGGGGCAGCAACCTTTTCAGTCCTGGCTGGAGCAGCGCTCACTGGAGAAAGGCACTAATACATTCAAGAGGACTCTGCTCCCATGGTCCAAATACCTCCCACAAGACCCCATCTCCAACACTGTGCACCGAGGAACTTTTGGAGGATGCTCTCGAAGCATAGCAATTCCTGTGAAGAGAGTTTCATGACAGCCTTACAGTGTCCAGCTCTAGCAAGACCCTCGCCTAAGTATTCAAGATTCTACTAAGAACATCCATCTCTTACTGAGGTTTTAATAGATGGGAATTATCAATGAGCTAATGGCAATTCTGAGCTGTCGGCATTCCTGAAAACTTTAATCACAGTATCTTTATTAGAATCATAGCAAATGGAAGTTGCCTTTAAACCAAGTAAATTTCTATTTTAAAAGCAGAAAATGAATCTGTTCCTATGACCTTTTGCTTAACTCCTCAATAATGCCCTATAGATTTTAGATCAACTAGATGCATGCCTTCCTGGCACGGCAAATAGTTAAGGAATGTCCTCCTTGGACTCAGCTCTTGTTCTAGGTCATGCTTCAAAAAGTAGAAAAACCTGTTGTGCAAATGCTGTCAGAAAGATAGGCCCTTATCAACGGCGGCCAACC
This sequence comes from Sciurus carolinensis, assembly GCF_902686445.1. Lineage (NCBI taxonomy): Eukaryota > Metazoa > Chordata > Mammalia > Rodentia > Sciuridae > Sciurus > Sciurus carolinensis. The sequence continues at coordinate 63,704,960 of NC_062225.1, read as the reverse complement.
AACAAGGCTGGCCTTGGTCATCTTCAGGTTAAAGGCTTTATGGTGTGTACCTCATTGTAGCACCCACTTGTAACGGATGAAGACTTTGGGTAAATCCAATGCAGCCTGTGTGTACCCCAGTCCAGCTCGAGATGAGGCACCCCCTGAAGGAAGAGTCCACTTCCAGCTTTTTAATGGTCACAACTTCTCAACCAGAGCAGGAATCCCAGGCCCACAAGTTCTCCTTTCAATCCCCATTGCAATATAGGGGGATTCCTCCCTTCCAAATCTCAAACTTGATTGTTTGCCATTAAATAACTTTCAAAAAGAACAGTTAAGCTAGAGGATACTTTAAAGTAGAGGTTTTAAATGCCTTATGTTGTGTTGATTCCAGGGAACAGTTTAAGCTTGTTTAAGCGGGACAGGAATGTACCGGCTCATGTGGCAGAGGATAACCGTGGTACTCACGGGATGGGAGGATCCAGACAGGCGGCTCTGCCCCTTCTGCTCCCGTTGGTCTTCACTTGGGCTTTGTTCTACTGTTCTCCAAGTGCTGGGGAAGCTGGCCACGGGCAGCCTTCAGTTAACAACCCCAAGGTCCTAGAAGGGCTCTGGTGGGTGAAGCTTGCATTGGGTTCCACCCTATGGTGAAGAGTTTGTTCTGATATCAGAAAGAGAGATGGTGAAACTGGTGACAAGCCAGGGAGCCCCACAGTCCACTCCGGGTGTGCACTGATGCCCGTGGCTCTCTTTGTCTTTACTATGACTATTATTATTTTAAAACAGAAGATAGATGCATTACCCCCCAAGCCAACAGTCAAGAAAGTTCTGCCCTCTGCTACCAGCATGGAAGCCAACTTTCTGCAGGGCACTCCTCTCTAGCACAACCCATCCCCCTCCAGACATGCAAACACATGTCCTGAGCGAAGAGTGGAGTGGAAGCAGCCATCTCTGGCAGGCCTTGGACTTTGGGGCGGGCAGGAATCTGTAACCAGACAATGGCCAATAAGCAGGAGGAAGAGGAATGAGGAGACCCCCAAAGTGTCCAAGATGACTGAGGATATGGCAGACAGAGGGGCCACAGGACATTGTGCAGGAAATTGAGAGGATTCTAAAAGTCGGTACACACTCTGTGCACACCTGAATTGTGTCTGCTTTCTTCCTTCTGGAAGACACAGGCTTGAGAACCACAGAGCTTAAAAAAATTAATCTAATCTCAGAAGCTTTGGTTCGTAAGATGCACCACCATTTTATGTACTAAGATAAGGGCTGAGCGGGGAAGCTCCAATTGTAATTGTGCTGTCAATTGTTAAAACATGGAGATTTCAGAGAGGTTAAAACATAAAGTTTTAAAGTGTGTTTAGAGTTGATGGAGCATTTTACACGCTAATGAGGCTCTTCCTAATTCGCCATCTTTGTATTTTTTTAATATTTTATTTTAGATGTAGGTGGATACAATACCTTTATTTATTTATTTATTTTATTGTAGGGCTGAGTATCAAACTCAGGGCCTCACTCATGCTAGGCGAGCACTCTACCACTGAGCCACAACCCTGGCCCAACCTATGTGGAGTTTTTTGGTTTTTTGTTTTAATATATTTTTTAGTTGTAGGTGGACACAATATTTTATTTATTTATTTATTTTGTTTTTATATGGTGCTGAGGATCAAACCCAGGGCCTCACGCGTACTAGGCAAGCACGCTACCACTGAGCTACAACCCCAGAACTCCATCTTTTTATTAAGCAATGATAATCCTGCAGTTTCTTGCATGAAGACAACAAGTGTTATCTAGCAAAGCTATCCCCACTTCCATTAATATTATTTGATGTAGACAACCGATATTTTCTGAATTCCAGGTGAAGGGTGGATAGCAGCTGCACTGGAAGATTCCGTTTTCTTATTGACCTAAGTAAATCTAAGAAGAGAACTGTTCAGTCAATGCAGCTTAAGAAAAGTTTCTCAACTCCTTCCCCTTCCAACCTGATGGCCCATCTACATTTTCTCTGCAGTCTGACATTAACCAAAGCTACACAGTGGTATTATGTTATTCTAGTTTCCCATCAAAATGCTTCCCTGAGTATTCAGAGGTAAAGGGGAATCAACATCTGTGGGTTATTTTTAAATGACTCAAGAGAAAAGAATGAAAGAGAGAGAGAGAAAGGAAGGGAGGGAGAGAGAGAAGGAAGGAAGGAGGGAGGAAGGAAGGAAGGAAAAGAGAAGCAAAGGATGAGGGAAGAAGAGAGAGACAGCATAACACGACCATGGCAAAATGTGAAGTGGTAATCTGAGTAAATGAGAGTTCTTTGCAATAATTTTGTAACTCTCCTTAAGTGGGCAATGTTAACAAAATTGCTCTTGTGTTGTCCTGGGGTAGATATGTAGTTGAGTGTCCTCCACTAGCCCCTGCTCTGTCCCAGAGTCCAGGACTAAGGAGGTGTACGCTCAGCTGCAGCTGCCCCTGCAACCACCCCCCTAACCGTCCTTCCTGGCCTTGCTCTTCAAATCGTTGAAGTGTAGCTGTGTCTTTTAAACTTCTTTCAATATCTTTTGAAAGTAGACTATAAGCAGTGTCCTGCCCTTATTCTATCCCTGTTTTAAGGACATTGTCCACTCCAGGTTTCACATGCCTCATAAATGTAGTAAAGGTATACCACAATTTCTTTATCCATTCACCTATTGAAGGGCATCTAGGTTGGTTCCACAATCTGGCTATGGTGAATTGAGCAGCTATGAACATTGATGTGGCTGTATCTCTGTAGTATGCTGATTTCAAGTCCTTTGGTTATAAACTGAGTGGGATAACTGGGTCAAATGGTGGTTCCATTCCAGGTTTTCTAAGGAATCTCCACACTGTTTTCCAGAATGGCTGCACCAATTTGCAACCCACCAGCAATATATGAGTGTACCTTTTCCCCAACATCCTCACCAACACCTATTGATGCTTGTATTCTTGATAACAGCCATTCTAATTGGGGTGAGATGAAATCTTAGGGTAGTTTTGATTTGTATTTCTCTTATTACTAGGGATGTTGAACATTTTTTCGTGTATCTGTTAATTGCTTATATAACTCCTGTGAAGTGTCTGTTCATTTCCTTAGCCCATTTATTGATTGAGTTATTTGTATTCTTGGTGTGAAGTTTTTGAGTTTTTTATAAGTTCTGGAGATTAGTGCCCTATCTGAAGTGCATGTGGCAAAGATTTTCTGCCACTCTGTAGGCTCTCTCTTCACTTTGTTGATTGTTTCCTTTGCTGAGAAAAAGCCTTTTAGTTTGAATCTATCCCATTTATTGACTCCTGCTTTTATTTCTTGTGCTTTGGGGGTCATGTTAAGGAAGTCTGGTCCTAAGCTGAAATGATGAAGATTTGGACCTACTTTTTCTTCTATTAGGTTCAGAGTCTGTGGTCTAATTCCTAGGTCCTTGATCCATTTTGATTTGAGTTTTGTTCAGGGTGAGACAGGGGTTTAATTTCACTTTGCTGCATATGGATTTCCAGTCTTCCTAGCACCATTTTTTGAAGAGGCTATCTTTTCTCCATTGTATGTTTTTGGCACCTTTGTTTAGTATGAGATAACTGTATTTATGTGGGTTTGTCTCGGTGTCCTCCATTCTGTACCATTGGTCTATATACACAATGGAATATTATTCAGCCATAAAGAATAATAAAATTATGGCATTTGCAGGTAAATGGATGGAGTTGGAGAATATCATGCTAAGTGAAATAAGCAATCCCAAAAAACCAAAGGCCAAATGTTTTCTCTGATAAGTGGATGCTGATACATAACGGGGGTGGGGGTAAGGGAAGAATGGAGGAAGGATGGATTGTGAAGAGGGAAATAAGGGGTGGGGAGGGGGTGGGGGAAATGAAAGATAGTGGAATGAGACAGACCCTATGTACATGTATGGTTACACAAACGATGTGACTACTTCGTGTCCAACCAGAGAAATGAAAAGCTGTACCCCGTTTGTGTACAATGAGTCAAAAAATAATTTTAAAATATAGAAATAATTTTAAAATAAATAGATGTAGCAAATGGTGCAACACTGTGGTTACTTTCCCCCATGCCCTCCACCCACCATCACCCCCACTTCGCCCTTTTCCCTAGGTTTCCGTCCTTCTGAACCTGTTTTCTTCCCCTTGCTCTCCTTCACTCTTCTCTCTTACTTTCCCTTCCCCTGGGTCCATTCCCATCTTCCTTGCTGGCATTCCCTCTGCGACCATCCTTTTCTCAAGCTGCACCCTCTCTGTTCTTCATCTCCCTTTTCTCTACTTTCCCTTACTAGCCATTTCTCTCTCACAAAAAAAGAGTGGGATCAGAGGCGAAAGGGAGCCAGTAGTGAAGGAAATGAGAGGGGTCAGAGAGACAGAGTAACTAAGAAAAAGAAAAGAGAGGGGCATGGCAGACACCCCAATAGTCATAGCTCCTCTGGAGGCTGAGGCTGGAGGATCCAAGTTTGAGGTCAGCTCAGCAGTTTGGTGAGATCCTGTCTCAAATTTTTAAAAAATAAAATAAATAAAAAGGGCTGATGACGTAACTCATTGGTAGAGCATTTGCCTAGCATGTGTGAGTCCCTGGGCTCCATCCCCAGCATCCTGCCACCCACCCACTCACCCACCCACCTCTGAAAAGGAGCAAAATGTCAAATCTGGGGCTAAACAACAACCTTAGTGGTGATTTTGTCTAGTGTGTCAGCCAATACGTGAGTCCTGCTTAATATTTGTGAGGTGACTCTTTCACAGACTCAGTGCAGCATGGATCCCCTAGGAAGAGAAAGGGTGCCACATTCTGTGGTGGCCTTTGCACATTTGCTCTCTGGGTTTCTACCACCACTATCCAGTTCCGACATTTGCTCTTCTCACAGTGGAACCGGGAGCCTGCTGTCCACGACTTTGGTTAGCAGACAAAATCTTTACTTTCTTAGTTCCACACAAAAAAAATCTTTAGGCAAACAGAGAATTTTTTTTTCATTTTTATTTTCATTTTCTGAAATTAAAAATTCACCAAGTTATTGAGAAAATACATATTGCAACAAGTAAAGTTCTCCCTCCACTGAGAGAGAGAGAGAGAGAGAGAGAGAGAGAGAGAGAGAGAGAGAGAGAGAGAGAGAGGAGCACTTGGATCCAGGTAAATCACAACATCTAGCCCTGGGCTGTTGACTGGTACAGTTCCAGGTTTCAGATGGTTTCTTAGTGGAAGATCCAGATTCCAGTCTCCCCACCCCACTCCATTTCCCATAGTTTTTAGAATTAGATCTGCATTTTCTCACAAGATTTTCTTCTTTTTTCACAAAAGGACAAAATCTCAGGTTAAAAAAAAAAAAAAAACTGTTGTCATATGCAATTTTGAAAAAAATAATTGGTAGTTAAACATAAGTGGTTATTCTTCCCCTACATAATCCCAAAAGAGAACAGAAGGGCAGGATAATTACATGTTAGCATTTTTGACGGCTGGCTCCCAGGAGGATTTTTCCCTTCTGCTGTTGAAGTGGTTGGTCATTTCTCAGCATGGCTGCTTTGGTTAGAAAGTTCTGGATGTTAGGAGATTCTTCCCAATATCTAGAAAAATCCAGAAGGAACTTTCCTGTCTTCTGCTGAACCTACAGCTACCCTTTGGAGCACCATAAATCAAGACCAATTTTCCTTTCCTGTAACGTGTTTGAAGATGGCTGTTGTGCTGCCTCTGAGCCATTCTTCCACAAATTAAAAGTACCCCCGTTTCTTTCTCATTGTTTGGATAACTTGATTTCCAGCATTTTACGCAGTTTTTCTGTGCCTTCTGCACAATGTAGTTTTTCAATGTGCCTATCTAACTAAGTACCTGCCTGAGAGTGAACACCACATCCCAAAGGTAACGTCTCCTTCAGCCCAAAGAGGTGTGGCTAGTTCCATCATGCATGGTGCTTCTTTTAATGCAGACCAAGTTTTTGGCCAATTTCAAAATATTTGCCACCCACTATCAAAATATGGATACTGCACTAAGATTAGATCAACTAAAATCCTCATCTTTTAATATAGGACCTAATGGAGCTGGTGTTGTAGCTGGGGTTGTAGTGGTAGAGTGCTTGCCTCGTATATAGGAGGCACTGGGTTCAATCCTCAGTGCCACATAAAAATAAATAAATTAAATAAAGGTACTGTGTCCATCTACAACTAAAAATATATATTTTTTAAAAAAGATATAGGAACTAATGGTTGGTTGAGGTTTTTTTGTGGGGGGTACCCTGGATTGAACTCAGGGGCACTCAATCCCTGAGTCACATCCCTAGCCCTTTTTTGTATTTTATTTAGAGACAGGGTCTTACTGAGTTGCTTAGTGCCTCGATTTTGCTGAGGCTGGCTTTGAACTTGCAATGCTCCTGCCTCAGCCTCCCGAGTCACCGGAATTACAAGCATGCACCACCTTTCCTGGTGATTGGATGAGTTTTTAATTGTCCTTGTGCAATTGATTTAAAAAATAAATAAATAAATATGAGACTTTACACTTATTACCACTAAATGCATCTTGTGTCCTTAGGACAGTGTTCCAGCCCAGAGAGATGTTCCTACTGTTGATAATCTTATTTCCTGAGGAACAGACCAGAATAGGACAGGAAAACCATATAGGGACAGCATGTCTGGCCCTCTCAGGTTTACTTCTAGGCAAAGACCTTTGGACTATGATTTGGGTTATACTGTGCACTTGCATTATTTTACATCCATAATATTATGTTTATTTTATTATTTTCTGTTTGAGCTAGATATAAGTTCTTAAAACACATTATATATATAATATATATGTATTATATAATATATATATATATATATATTTTAAAAAACTCCTGTTCAAAGGAGTCAGTCAATATATAATACACAGAAAAGTGGAACAACCCAGATCTAACCACAGGAACCATCTACCTTCTGTTTATGTATGCTGTGTGGTTTTACCTACATACATATTTTTAATACAAGTGAGATTATACTATAATTATTATTTGGTTACTCTTTTTTCTACCTTAATGATTATCTTGGTGAACTCAATAGAGAGTGTGATCTCCTCCTGCTTTTAAACTGTTTGATAGTCTCACTGTGACATAATTTATTTAACCATAAATAATGATTACGTGATTATCCCTCTGTGTTGTTCTCAACTCTGTTATTACAGATTCCACTGCAGTGACTTCACTTCTCTGTGTAACTTTGCATGCATTTGTGAGTGTTCAAGTAGAAACACTTGAATGGAGGGGACATGTGTGTACATTATGATGTCACCTCATTGTTGTCTGAAAAGGTGTACACTTTGTGTTCCCACAAACCTTGTTTTTTGTACAGGTGGCATGTGCCAACATACTTTCCCTTCTGTAGAAGACTGGTATTTTAATTTAGTTTTGTGCGTATAGGACAAAAACAGAACAAAAACACTCTGTGTCTTTCACATCTATTCTTTATTTTAAAGAATTATGTGTGCTTGTGTTGGGATCATCTCCTCTCCTTGACAAATGAGGGGATTTCCCAAATTAAAGCTAGTAAAATGTCGCATCGGAGAAGCTGGGGAGGGAGAACAACCTCAGCACATATACATGTCCCCTCTAAGATGATGACGATTCTTCACAGGTCCCTGGGCACAGGTCCAAATGCTTTCTGGGCTTGTCTAATCCTCCAGAGGAGATTAAAAGCACAGCAGGCAACCGGCATGCCCAATCACCTGGAGTTTGCCTCCTGGGGCCAGGCACTCTGGGTGTGAGGCTCAGCTCTCTTATTTATACACAGTCACCTTGGTCTTGTTATTTAGCTTGCTGAACCTGAGTTTTCTCACTTGTACACAATAGATGACATCCTACCTGTTGTGAGTGTTCTTGGGGATTATATAAGACCTTGATTATGAGAAAATAAATTCGTATAACTGATGGAAAAAGGCGTTCTCAGTAAGAGATAGCCACTACTTATCACTATTGCCATTGTTGTTGCTTCTCTCCTACTAAGTTCTTATTCTTGTCCAGTAAAACCAGAGTCATGGCGGGGACTTGGACTTGCCTCGCAGGAATGAAGGAACGGTCTGCAGGGTTCAGCATGATAGCTCCCAGGGCAGTGTGCCCTTATACGCCTGTAAGCTCCTGATAGCCCAAGGGGCCACCATCGCCTCTTCCTTGTGTTTCTAAGGCGGTGCCTCATCCCTCCAGAACCAGAGTGGCAGGTCCGAATCTGGCTCTCAGGTATAGCTGAGTGGCTTCCATAGTTATGAGCCATTTCTCTGGATCCAGTTCCCACTTCGGTAATGCAGCAATGATACCAGTGCCTATTTCATGGATCCAGAGTGAGGACTGAATGAGCTGATACACAGAAAGCTGTCAAAATGCAGCTGGCACATGCTCGGCGCTTGGACAGTATTAGCTATTGCTGCTCTTCTGCGGGAGGCCATTTGCTGCTGCCTTTGAAAGGCTGATCTCACACAATCATCTGCTCCTTGGCAGAAAAGTTCAGCACGAAGAGCCAATTCATGTTTTCCTCCAAAGCCCAGATGGCAGCTCTGCAGTAGTTTCTCCTTACCTCATTTCACCTTACCCAGATGTGCCCCGCCTCAGGACCTCTGGGTTCAGCAGCAGTTCTTCAGGCAGGATAGCCTGTTCCTCAAAGATCCTGGAGCAGTCATGCTGGGCTCCTGACCCACGCTCCTGCTGTCTATATGGATGCTTCGCAGCCCTGCAATGACACCAGCGAGGCTCCAGGACAGCAGTCCTGCAACCCTCCGCCAAGCAGAGCTAGGAGAACGCCACCCTACGCAGTGCCGTGGGAGGAAACTCAAGGGAGTGCTGTGGGGGACCTCCTGGGATGTGCTACCCGCTTCCCAGACCACGCCACCTTCTTTCTGACATTACAGCTCTGGGTGAAAGTGTTCCTGGCCTCAGACCTAGGGCACCGGGTCCCCCCATTACACTGAGGGAAGCTGAGCCTGTCACAGGAGCCCGTAGCAGAAGACAGGGCAGAGGAGTCATTCAGCTCTCCCTTCTTAAACGCCAGGAAGGAAATTGTCCAGAATGCACCCCAGTCCAAAATGGAAAGTGAGAGCCAATACTCTGTACTTTGGCACGGACTGACCTCTGGTTTTTCTTCTCCTCTTGGACTGAGTCATTCCCTAGTGGGTTGTGAATCTTATGGGTTTGACTGCAGAAGGAGGAGGGGCTGTCAGTTTCTGAGCCTTGAGAATATAGCACTGCAGCCTGTTCCAAGATGGCTGGGGCCTCTGACCAGCAGCCATGCCCTCAAGCACCTCGCTGTCCCATGTTGTTTCGGGTATTTCCAGTGCAATAAGGGTGTGTCTGAGCCTTGAGTCCCAAGGTTGCCAATCACATCTCAGTGGAATCCCTATGGCTATGAGTTAAAATGGAAACCCCTTCCAGAATAAGAGCCCACGAGGGACTATGGACCAGAGGGAGTCCATTTCTGTTCTCCTTTATTGCTGAGCTCTAAGAACATACTTGAGGTTCCCTGTCACAGATCAGAGAAGTGGAAATAAAATTTGACGTATCGTGGAACAGGGAATAAACACATTAATAATTTTGAGTGCCACAGGCAGAGCCCTGTGGGTGACCATCCTCTCCTCTGATGCCATTATCATAGGCCAGGGCCTGTGGCTTATGCTCCTCTATTCTTTTAGATTTCCCAGCACCACAAAGCCATGTAGAGAAAGAGAAAGTAAAGCATCTAATATCCCCCAAGGGCCAGGCACTGTGCTTTACCTATTTTATTTATTTCTCCTAGTCATCCTAAAAATATTGACTTTTTAGTCTACTTTATGTATATGGGAATTAAAGCTCAGAGACAATGAACTATTTGTCAGAAGTCACACTGGTTGCAATGTCGGAAGCCATCAAAACATTCTGTGCTGTTATAACAAAATGCTTGAGGTTGGATAATTTATAAAGTAAAGAACTTGATTTGGCTCACAATTCTGGTGACTGGAGCATCCAAATAGCACCATGCTGATCTCCCAGCAAGGGTCCCTTGGCTTTGTCATAACATGGCGGGGAAACAGAAAGGGAACTGACTATGTGGGCAAGGGCTGAGGGGAGTGCCCTTGATTTATAACAACCTGCTCTTGTGAAAATTAATTCAGTCACAGGAGACCTGGCACCCTCCTTTGAGACAACATTAATCCATTCATGAGGGTAGAGCCCCCATGTTCTAATTACCTCCCCCTAGTTCCCCACCTCTTAAAGTTTCCACCACCTTGACACCACCACCCTGGACCGTGCTTCCAGAACATGGACTTTGGGGAGACAAACCACACCCCAACCACAGCTGGGGCCAATATTTGAACTCCAATCTGCAGGCTCCCAAAACCACCCATACCACAGCAGTATTACTTGACTCAGGGCCCACCACCATGAATCTTCCAGAAGCCTTTCCTTTCTGACCCTACACTGTACTATTATGCCTATTAAGAACCTGGGTCACTCCAGTGCCCTCCCCAACCCAGGACCCCAGTAAGCAGAGCTCCCTTGGCTTCAGTGCTGGAAGTGCCTCAAGCTCTCTCCCTCCTCTCCCAGTAGGGAGCTTCCCTAGTATGTGCCCAGTACAATAATAATCTCCATAATTTACAACCAAATCTTGAGAAGTTTAGAAAATCCTCCTTCACAACAGTGGCTGGAACACTCAGCGGGTTGGTATGAGGCCTCCACATGGGCTTCATGACTAGCTCTGCTACACTCAAACCCATTATATTGAAATCACCATAAAATTCACACTATTCCAGCCCCCAGAAATGACAGCTTTATTTAGAAGTAAGTGAGCAAATCGATGATTTCATAGGCCCCAGTGCCAAGATCTTAGCTCAGTATTTCTCCAACAATTTGTTTTCAGGACCTCTTCATACTCTTAAAAATTACTGAAAGCCCAAAGAACTATTGTTTATTGAAGTCATAGCTATCAATATTTGTAATTTTAGAAATTAAAGCTAAAAATTTTTAAATATTCACTCCATTTAAAATAATAAACCTAAGCATATTATCATAAATAACATAGTTTAGGAAAAATGTATTTTCCAAAACTGAAATTATTCAACCAGAGGGACACCATTTCACATTTTTATAAATCTCTTAATTTCTGATTTACCAGAAGACAGCTGATTGATCACTCCTGTTTCTACAGTCCATCTGCTGTGATGTCAAGCATCTACCTGGAAGAACCCAGGTAGACTTGGGAGATGCTGAGAGTGAGAAAGGCAGAGACTATCTTATGACCATAGTTTTAATCTCATGGATCCCTGAAAGGATCTCAGAGACCACCCCACAAGGATTTCCTAGATCGTATTTTGGGAACCTCTATCTAAACTTAAGGATGTGATTTTTTTCCCCTAGGCATAGAAGTTGGCAAGAGTGGGGGTGGATTTCAGAAAGAGTGATGGTCCTACTATTAATTTTAAGAGAAAACTTCCCCAAGATTAGTGTAGGCACAGTCAGACATCTCTACAACCTGTTGGACTAGTGTAAAGGTACCACCACCAGGTATATGACCAGAAGAAGGGACAGAAAGCGGAGATACACCAAGTAGTATCCAAATCCCAGCTTCCCAGAGCCCTGAGGGTACCTGAATAGGGGGCTGGGAGACCCCAGCTCAGGGGAAGAAGTGAATGGGGCCCCACTCAGGTGTGGGGACTAGGAGACATCGAATCCACAGCCTGACACCACAGCAGTTATTTGGATGGCAGATCTGCCAAAACACCAGTGGTAATAATTACAATATATTACTAATAATGTAAGAATTATCTTGTAGTGAGCACTTCCGAGCCAGGCAGAGTGCAAGCACAAAATGTAAATCTTTTCATTCATATGAATCCCTCACAATCAACCCTTGGAGATAACTGTTATCCTAATCCCTTTTTCTTAGAGGTAAATAAAACACAGCAGGAAGTGCTGGAGCTATCCATCAAAGTCACAATGGTGGTTGAGCTGGAATGTGACCTCAGATCTACCGGGATCCAAAAACTTGACTGCTTCCGAGTCACTCCAAGTGGGCAGACAGTCATTCCAAGTGGTTGAGGGCAGGAGGCACAGACTCCTGTTGCAGGGGAGAGACTGTAGTCCCCGTTCAAGTCCCTACTTCTGATTGGAAGAAACATGTGGACAGGGTGGACGCGTCCTTCCTGCTCCAGTCAGCCTTCCAGAGAGTTCAGAGCTGCATTGCACTGGGAGCAGCACAAGACTTAGGAAGGTGGGAAGCCACAGGCCTCAGGGCATGGCCCCTTAGTCTTACGTCCCCTACAGCTCTCCTCCCCACTCGGCAGTCAGTAAGGATCAAGCTGCCTGGTCATCATTGCCACCAGCAGAGAGGTCTGTGGGATTGGCACCCTTACCTCCTCCACATAAAAAGCACACCCTTTAGACACTCTGACTTGGGGAGCCCTACTCCCCAGCAGACCACTGGCACAAGGCCATTTCCACATCCTGCCCCTGTGACCTCAGCTTCCCAGAGGTGTGAACCTCTCATAAACAGGCTCTATCTCCCGAGTCCCTGAAGAAATAAACAGAGCGATTGTGCGAGAATTCCATTCCGAGTCATCCTCCTGTACCAGAGGCTCCGAGGAGTTCAGCTCTGCACGAGCTTTTAATTTGCGTGCAGACAAGCACAAAAGGCCCAACCGGATATACCTGTTATTTCCCAATGACCTGAGAGCCCGAAGTTTACGTTAAGCCTTGGGTTATGGCAGAGCTTGCACGCAAGGCTCCGAGGCTCCCTCCCACAGGCAACTGAGAGGTGGTGGTGTGGAGGACAGAGGAGCAGCTCTGAAGTGACAGCGCATAATTTAATTCCCCCTAAGCTTTCCAAGTATGCAGACTGTTCCTTTTTTGTCAGCATATAACCAAAGTGATTTGTTCTACTCAGGCAAGAAATGTCTAATTTGAAACACATTGCAGCTAAGCCCTTCACCGAAGAAAGAGACTAGTTGCAGCTCAGCCAATGGCCGGTGGCAGCTGAGGAGCTGCAATCCCATGGGACCTTATATTTCTTACTCAGGTCATGACTGGGAGACATGTGGGTTGGGGACTTTAATCACCATACTCCCTCTTCTGTCTCATGCTTCATCCGTCCCTCGTGAATCGGTTTAATTTTAGCAAGAATGTTTACAGGACAGTCTTGGCCCCCTGTGTCTGACATCCTGGGTTTCAGTCCCAGCAGAGTCACCAGTAGGTAGGTAGCTAGGGGACTTCAGGCATACCTCTTAAACTTCAGCCGCTGTCTGCTCTCCTCTAAGAAACAGGACAAGTGCCGAGGGTGTGCAGCTGGACACATTTTAGTGGCAAGTGATCTGGCTGATGAAGAAAGAGACTACGTTCTAACACTGCTTTCCCCCAACCAGCTGTGGATTTGGGACTAAGAACTTCTCTCTGCATCTCAATGTCCTCATTCGTAAAATAGTGGTTTGGACTTCAGCCCGAAATCAATTGTGTTTGACAAAATAATAATAGTATTGGTTGGACATAGTGGCGCACGCCTGTAATCCTAGTGACTCAGGAGGCTGAGGCAGGAGGATAGCGAGTTAAAAGCCAGCCTCGGCAACTTAGTGAGGCCCTAAGTAACTAAGTGAAAGACTGTCTCTAAATAAAGTATATAAAGGGCTAGGAATGTGGCTCAGTGCTAAAACTCCCTGGGTTCAATCTCTGGTACCAAAAGAGGGGGAAAAAAGTATTATCATGACTATTATTATTATTATCAGTGATTCCCTCCTATATTTCCAAAGATTTCAGTAGCCATGAGAATCTTTTAATTTTCTACTTTAAGGGGCAGAAGGTATGGTTCAGTGGTAGAGGGCAGGGCTTGCCTGGTATTTGAGAGGTGCTGGGTTCCATCCCCAGTACAAAACAAAACAAAATTCTTCTCTACAACTAGTCTTCAAGAAATTAACACTTGTCAAGCTTTGTTGTTAAGGCAAAGAAAAATATCTATAAATATTAAAAGCTATTAAAATATTTCCACTTTTCTAGCTACTCAATATTTCAACAGATTGAACACAAAATAGACACTGTAAGAATTCAACACTATTCTCTTCAGGTAAATATTAAGACAGGCAAAAATGTAAAACTAATGCTACTTTATTGACTGGTTTTGGCTTGGAAAATATAGTTACTTTTCATAAAATACATTACTTAAGTTAACATATACCTGTTGTTATTTTCAAAAGAAATAATATTTTTTTAAATTTCTGAAAAAATATACTTTGTCTAACTGACATGAAACAAGGATTGTAGGACCTCATAAGAAAGGATTTGGCGTGAGTTTCTGGATGCCTCATTCCCCATTGAATTCTCGGATTTCCCCCATAGCCGTGCCAGACTGCTGAACAGTCCCTCAGTACAGCCTACGGTGCAAGGATGTTTCCTCCATCAAAAATCTCTGCTGCAAAGAAAGTCCTCTTCCTTATCTCCTCCCCTCTTCCTCCTGGAACATGTTCTCCTCTGGGCTCCCCTGAGTACTTTGCACTGTTATTCCATTGACTTCATGCTGTCTCACGTTATTTTTGGTTTCGTATTTAATAAGTCTCTGCTCAACAAGACCCTCAGGGACTTGGTCATCGGTACAGCCCAGCCTCCGCCTCCTCCTTCCTTTTCTTCCCCGGCACCTGGTGTGCATTCAACACTGAGAGAAGAATGAACCCTGTTGAACCCTGTGGATTTCATCACCATGGGGTGAGAGTGTTCCGTGGGGTTAGGATAGAAGTTCACAGCCCGGGGTGGGCAGCACTAACTCCACCTTCTAAGGAAGTCCAGTTAGGCTGGGGATTGGGCTGCGACAGAGAAAATTTCTTCAGGAAAGGATCAAGTTAATTGAAAAATGTATCTAAGCAAAAAATGTATTGAAAGAAGTAAGAGCTGAATGAACTACAGTATCCTTGGAGGAGCCTTTTTTCTTAAAGATTGTGAATTAGCTCATCAAGAGTACTTGAAGACCATCAGTAGATATGGTTTGTACAATGTACAATGGTTCCATTTCAGAAAATAAAAGAAACTAAAAAAAAAAAAAAAAAAAAAAAAAAAAAAAAAAAAAAAAGTACTTGAAGATAATCTGGGTGGCTGTCCACATGCAGTGGCCAACGGTAAAGAAACTTGGGCCGGGTCAGCTCTTCCAGGCTTGTGAAGTGCACAGGGGGACCTCAGGTTACTCACAGGCAGGAGGGTGCTCCGACTGATTCGGGGTTCAATCCTTGATAGTTCAGTGTCCTTTTTCTTTGAGATCAGCACAACAAATTCAACTTTTACAAAATGTCCTCAGAGAGGGAGAAGAGAGGCTAGAGTTGGGTCGAGCTAAGTGAACACCTAAGAAACGTAGCAGATAAAACCCACTTGCTACCTCCAGTGAGACCCCAGGGACAGCATTCTGCAACGGAGGCGAAATGAATGAAACCCCAAGTCCCAGAGGGAAAAGCAGCTCCCCGCTGACCTTTCCCCTCCTAGCCCGCTGGAATGCGGGCTTAAAGGAAAAGGAAGGGTCCTGCGTTGTTGTTTGGTTTTGTTTTTCCTAACAAGGCATCTCAGAAATGTTAATGAACATGGCAAAGCTGGCTTTGGGAGATGAGGAGGGGGGTGAGAAAGGTGATTGGAAGCTGGTAGTTGGAAAAGAAAGAGAACTTCTGGCCCTACGGAGAGTTGCGTGACCGGTGTGGGTGGACGGAATTCACGTAGGACGGATGGATCCGAGCAGAGCAATTAAAGCGCAGCAAGAACGAGAACCCGGACCAGGCAGGGCAGGGGGTGGGCGGGGAGGGGGCGCGGTTTTCCTTTCTGATCTGAGAGGAGAAACTCTGGTTCTGAGAAGAGTTTGGGGAAGAGCAGCGGGAAGGAAAGTCGCCCGGGCGATTGCCTGGAAGCTTGTGACATCTGACTTTGGAATTTCCCACCGTTTCTTTGATTGTGACAGCCTGTGTAGGTGTCCCTTCACCTCCATGAGATCAATGTCTGTTTTATTGACACTGTGAAATTAGCCTTGCGTGCTGAATTCTGCAAAACCCTTGCAGGGTGTAGGAGACACTGGTGCCTTGTCTGAGTCCCCCAGGGTTTGGGGTTCAAAACCTTCCCAGAGAGATCCTAGTGAAACAGGAGAAGAGAACGTTTATCTCAGAGTAAGAACAGCACAAACCGCAGCCTGAATAAAGCCCGGCAGGCTCCGGCGGCTGGAATAATGAGGCGAGGAAATTCATGATTCAAGATGTTCCCACAAAATCTAAAGAGAAAGCCAGAGCCTGTAGAACAAGAAAATGAAGCCTGCCTCACATGCAAACCTGTCTTGCTTGTGGCCGCCTCAGAGCAATGGCGATTTGAGAGTGGAATAAAGTATGTGTGTAACTTCATCGTATTTTTCTAGATACTTAGTGGAAGCAAAGCCTGTGTTATCTGAGAGCACCTCCGGAGCAGCCCCCGCCCACTCCCATCTTGTTTTCCTCCTAAGGGCAGTGTTACACGGACATCCAGATGTTCTGAGAGGACAGTCTTAAACACACAAAGGACTTCCTAATTCATCACCACGGGCAGGATGTCAACATCCAGCCAGCGACAGTGCAGAGTCGGATAAGGTCCTAGCGACTTTGACTGAACTCCAGGTTAATTCATGGCCGGGATCTTAGATTTCAGATATTATTGGCAGCAAATTAGGAAGGAGAAGCAGAATGGTAGGATTTATGACCTTATAAGAGCAACAACAGTTTCTCATTTCCACTCATCCTCTGCATCATGTGATATGTTTCAGAAATTCACTTAAAATTGAGAAAATAAGCCATTCCTAATTGTACTTAAGTAAGGAAATAGCTCATTTATGAATCTAAGAAGATTAAAGAATATGGCTTTGGTGTGTTTGTTTAGAATCTATGCCAATTTTTTTTTCAGAGGCGCAAATCTGGTTTTTCTGTTTTCTTAAAAAAAAACTTTAATAAAGTCAAAAATTTTTTTTTTCCTAAAAAGAGGGTTTTTTACATGCAATTGCAACACTCAGAGATCTTGACAAGTAATTCAGGTCTGCTTTCAGTGTAGGATTTTGTACTCTATCACATGTACTTTTGGAATGAATCGGTTTTTTTTTTTAATCATTGCATTATTGGAGTTCCATATGATTTAATATTAAAAATAAGACTATTCTCCAACTTGTGGTTTAGATTTCTATAAAATTCAGTTTCCACAAGTTAGCTCAAGAGATCTTTTTAAGATGAAATTCCAAGCATTTTAATGTTTTCCCAGCGGATTTGCAAGAAAGTGCAACCCCCTTACTTCGGCCTCATTGACTGGACCCTAATCCCCTTCTCCGTGAACTTCTCTAGCCAACCTGGTTTCCTTGCTGTGCCTTGAACATGAGTGTGCTTTCTTGCTTCAGTTTATGGGCTTCCTCTTCTGCCTGGAAAGTCCTTCCCTGGTCTTGGTGGGGCTGCTTTCACCATGCATTTCCTCTCCAAGTCTCATTCTTTGTCCTTGCTTTGTAGAGCAGTGCCCAATCCCAATTTTCTCTATCACTCTCTTTCCTGTCTTGCAGCCATCAAATATCCTCATCTTGTTCTAGGTTAGTTTACATCTGTGCTATGGCTTGTGGTTTGAGTTCCCTAAACCTCCTGTGTTGGAGCCTTTGTCCCCCGTGCAGCAGTGTTAAGTGGTGGTGAAATCCTTAAGAGGTGGAGCCAAGTGGGAAGTGATTGGATCTTTAGGGCATTGTCCGTCAAAGGAATTAATGTTCTTGAGAGACCCCTATTTGTTTTGTTAAGAGTGGGTTATCATAAAAAGGGAAATATTGGCCCCTTCCCACTCTCTGGCTCCCTATCTCCCCTTGAGATCTCCTCTGCCTGTGATCCTGCCATTGTGGTGCCATCCACCATGAAGCCCTCATCAAAATTGAGCAGAATCTAGAGCTATGTGTAAGGGGAAAAAATGCAGCTCAACTTGGGCCACCGCTGCGCACTCCCAAAATGTAAGGCAGCCAGGGCTGCGCAATCCCGCTGAACTGCGGCTCACTCGCTTGGCTCAGTTATGGCTCGCCAATAGCTCCCAGAAAAAATGCTCCCCAGACACAGGTCTCATGCAAGAGACTTTATTTATGCGGAGGATTAACACGTCCACTGGGGGCAGGGAGGGGAAAGAAGGGGCAAAAGAGAAAGATGGCGTGTGGCTTCTCCCAGATATTGGAATCTCGAGGGCTGGAAGGAACCAATAGCAGAGGAGAATTCTTGCAAGCTGACTGATGAACCAATAGCATGTTAGGACTTAATGTGGGAAGCAGGAAAATGAGGGCAGCTTAAGCCGGAAATTTCTGAAATGGAAGAGGCTGCGGAGTGCAGATTAACAAGTGGTGGGGAGGCCGGAAATTCCTGTAACAGGAGAGGCAGGCAGAGCGCAGATTGACAAGTGTTTGGGAACCCGACAAAATGGCTGTACCTGCTGGGCGGGGTAGTGGCTTTATACATTACACTGTGTACTTAGACCTCCAGAGCAGTAAGCTAAATAAACCTTTCTTTATTCTTTTTTTAAGCCTCAGATGTTTTGTTATAGCAATGGTAAATGGACTAATATCTATTTCTGCCATGAGATTCTAAGTTCTTCCAGGACAGAGACCTTGTCTATTTTGACATTCTTTCTCCTCAGTGTCTGACACATAATAGGTGTTCAATAAATATATAGAAAGTGCATGAATGATATGACATTGAGCTGAATCTATTTTTCTTTCTGGGCCATCTTTGTCAAGTTTGGTATTATTGTGTCCATTACTGAGTAGGAGAGATGTCCTTGAATATTTGGGTAAATGTGATTCAAGTATGATTTAGAAGAATTACCTTAAGAAGTAGGACAGAAAATTATGTAGCGGTGTATGATAAGAGTACAGTGTTCTGCTTCCATTTGAGCTTTATTATCATGAAATTGAGGCATGACATCGGTATTTGGGGATTTCCCCAACATTTGAGGTGAAAATGGAAATTATTATCACTTTCTGGAGGGCTATGTCCTCCCACTCAATAATCCCAACCTAGGAATTTACCCCACATAAAGATAGTTGGACAAGTTTGAGTAGATGTATATACAAAGATGTTCAACAAAATATAACTGATAGCAAATAGTTGGAAAGTACCTAAATATTCAGCAGTAAGTGACTGAAAAATAAATTCGGAGATATCCATGCAATAGGATATTTGGCAGCTATAAAGACTATATGTCTACATTTATTGATGTGATTAGAAAACAATGATGAATCATTGAGTAAAAGAAAAAGCAGTCTCAAAGCATCGCATAAACACATTTGGTTCAGTCATTTTTTTTTATATGTATGTATCTTAAGAAAGGAGTGATGGAGGCTGGGGATGTAGCTCAGTTGGCAGAGAGCTTGCCTCCCAAGCATAAGGCCCTGGGTTCAATCCCCAGCACCACAAAAAATAAAAATAAAAAAAAAAATTAAAAAAGAAGCATCAAAGTCCTTTAAAAAAAAAAAAAGAAAGAAAGAAAGGAGTAATATACATGTATGATTACATGAATGGTATGAATCTACATCGTGTACAACCATAGAAACGAAATGATGTACCCCATCTATGTACAATGAATCAAAATGCAGTCTGTAAAAAATAATAAAAAAGTAAAAGAAAGGAGTGAAAATATGTTCACCAAATATACCACAATAAGTGTTTGAAAAGAAAATAAAAAGGGGGGGGAAAGTCCATCTTTGTGGTTCTTTCCCTCTTTTTCTGTTAATTTTCCTCCTTATCCATTGAATCCATTAATTTCATGGAGTTACCAGTGTCCTGAGGACCCTGAAAGATCAACTCTCAGGGTTATTGCAGGACCAGGGCTAGTGATGCGGAGGCCTTTTCCAGCAATCCTGGAACTGAAAGCGAGAGTCCATCTCCCTTATGCATAAGAGGATTGGTTAGGGGTGGCATTGAAGGTCTTCCTCCCCTTTCTGGGGCATTGGTAGCAGCCTATTGATTGGTAGGGGTGGTTTCTTCCCTAAGAGGCTGAACTTAATACTTGCGAAGTTCCTGCTATATACCAGGTCTGTGCAGTTTTACATTTTAAAAGAACTTGTTTAATCTTCATACCTCTGCAAAGTAAAAATTGTCATCCTCATTTTTTAGAGAATACAAAAATGAAGCACAGTGAAACTAAAGGACTTGCACGAGATTCATACTGAGAATTTCACACAAAAGACAAGTTTATAGCACAAAAAGACAAGTTTATAGCACAGGATGTTTGCAGTGAGGGACTGAGTGGCCATCAGCAGCCAGTGCTGCTACAACAGGGGGACTAGTGGCTCTGCCCTGGGGAGGGGTCTAGCGGCACAGCACAGCATCAGCTGCAGACACGCAGTGAGTACAGTGAGTTCCCGCAGTGAGTTCCTGGGGTCTGTTTCTCCTCAGGTTGTGTGAGAGCTAATGAGATCGGGGATCAGAAAATGCTATAAGAACCGTGAGGGACTATCACTGCTGTTATTCATGACTACCTCTTATCTGTCCCTCTCCTGTCCTTTCCTCACCTTCCTGACCTATACATATCACATTCTTACTCCATAGCTTTATTCCTGAGTCATTAACTTGGGGTGGGGGGGAGAGAAGAAGAAAAGGCAGAGTAGAATTCTAAAAAGTAAAGGCCTTGTGCTTTTCT
The DNA here is from genome assembly GCF_902686445.1 of Sciurus carolinensis. Taxonomy (NCBI): domain Eukaryota; kingdom Metazoa; phylum Chordata; class Mammalia; order Rodentia; family Sciuridae; genus Sciurus; species Sciurus carolinensis. The sequence continues at coordinate 63,684,387 of NC_062225.1, read as the reverse complement.
GTCTTCTCAGGAATGGGGACCTCCCCTTATCTGAGGTTACAGTCCCTTCCCCAAGGCCAGCCTCCAAGCTGCAGGACAGTCAGGTCGGGAGCACAAGGAGCCCTGAGACATGGACTCAGGACTCTTCTGCCCTGAGACGAGGATTGAGATAAGGGAGGAAGAAAGGAAAAGCCAACTCAGCGGTTCAGGGCAGCAACAGGAAGTTGTAAGGGAAAAGGAAAAGGCCAAAGGTCAGAAGAAAATCTGAGGCATGGGTTAGAGAGACCACAGATGCCTATTTCAAGGAGGATCAGGATGCAGAAAAAACAGACTAGTTCTTGAACTTTTCTAAGAAGAATATTTTTTCCCTCTGAAGCTAGTAAACATCTCTTTAAAGAATAAGTGTGGCTAAACCAGTTGAAGAGCTAAGCAAATTACCTCCCTGCCCCAGATGGCTTTAAATGGTAGACAGGAGAAAGTTCAGGCTCTTCTCCCAGAGCACAGGGAGTAGCTTTTCCCAGGCCTCTCACTCTGGAGGAGTGAGGGCTGCTTTTCAGAGCCTGGGGGTTCCTGCAGCCCATATCAGGCTCTCCAGGAGAGGTTTGTTTCGCTAAGCACCGAGGCTACCCACCTCCTCCTCTTTACTAAGCCGCTCTGAGCCACTCAGATAAAATAACAGAATGGGAGATTCTAGGCAAGCAATAGACCACAGGGGAGCAGAAAGAGATGGAAAATAATCCTGCCGCAGGGGAGAAGAAAATGGCCTCTCTTTTCAGAAATACTCAGAAGACCAAGAACACAGCAGCCTGTTCTGCATGGCCCAAGCCCCCAGTGAAATACTGGAGTCGTGGGACTTTGGGGGTTACTGGGCCAACCATCTAATCATTTTTACATATGCCTTGAACCAAGTTACGAGTAAATATGTTCATTTGGATTGTAGTGTATTGAAAGTGTCTAGTCCGATCCACAGGAACGTCTATCTTTAACTTAAAATATGTCAACAGCACATTTTTCACATAAAGAGTGTATTAAGATTCCCATATTGAAAAGCAAAATAAAGAACTCTCAGTCTTCCAAGTACAAAGACCAGAATGCCACATGTAAAACGTTAAATGTTTCCCTTGGCAGTGACGGGATTACTTTCTTCTTTTCACTTTTCTGTATTTTTTTTTTAACTACAATGATCATATGTTTCTACTGTAATCTGAGAAATTAGACATGACAAAGGTTTGGTCAGATGACTGGTTCCATGGCTCTGATTACTTCTCCATAAATGCACATTCATATCCATACATGGGAGGAATATGGGAGGGGGCGGTCCATGCACACACATGTGCACACACATGAACATGTGTGCCAAAGCTCTGGGGTGTTCCTTCCATCCCACCAGGATGCTCCTTTCCTCTGGTGAGCTCTCCAATTCTTGTAAATTCAGACCACAGTTCTAGAGAGATGATCTCCTGGTATTGCACCTCCAGCCTTCTCCTGGGGGTTTCTGGCAAGCGGTGCCTCCCAGCTTAGCTTGGATAGGACCACTGAAGCCAGAATTGGGGACAGGCAGTTAAGGTAGAAATAGGGGATCAGTCAGATAGAGAAGATGGGGGTCATGAACGCCATCTGCCTCTGGAAGTTGGAGACTTCCCTGGGAGAATGGAATGTCAAGGGCCCGCAGAGCCCATTGAAAACCAAATTTACCTGCCCTTGTCAGGGACTGCAAGCAAGGAGCTGCTAACTAATACCCCTGGACCCTTACCTGCCTGAATCACTTTGGCCCTCCCCCTGCCCCATCCGCTTCTCACTTTTTACATCTCACCTGCAAAACCTGGTCTAATCCCGTAGGCAGGAAGGGAAGAGATAAGGGGGAAAGAACAGGAGAACAAAACCTATAAAAAGGACAAGATTTGCTCATCCTATGGATTCCGCCTTTGGGTCCCCTTCTTCCACCCGGAGAAGTCTGTTTTTACTTTTCTTTAATGAAGCTTACTTTCTACTCTACGTTTGCCTCGGTGTGCTTCTCTGGCGTTATACTTCAACACCCGAGGAAGCAGGACTCGTCACCAGTAAACCACCAGGGATCCTTACCTTTGGTCTCCACTGTTTCTCTCTCAGTATAGATGGAGGGAGGGGAAGAGGGTGAGACCAACACAGCTTGCTGACCTGGGACTTTGCTCATATGCCCTTTAACAGAAGGGACCACTAGAGGTGCCCGCATCCTATAGAATATATAGAGGACACCTCCAGAGAGCCAAAACCCCAAAACGGTCAAACTCCAGTCATATGAGAAAGGACACACCCTGCCAGGCAATCACCCACCGGCCCTTGGCACCAACTAAGAAATGGGACACCCTGCCTGAGACTGCAGCTTGGTGTTTCCGTCTTTGCTATCAGAGGTTCAGATGTCTTCTGACATTAACAGCATCCTGTTCTCAAAGGACTGTCATTCTTTTTCTCTACATTTCTAAAAAGGCAGTTTAAACCGAATAGTGTATCAGGCTTCAGTGTAAAGTTTGCACTCTCAGGCCCTTTCCCTTTTGGGTCTGGTGGAACTTCTCCCATTCTGCATTTATTCTCTTTGTAAAAGTCTGTGCCTTCGTCACCACCAGGGCATTGTCTTTGGGAGTGCAGCGCTATCCATCACCATCTACCTGCAAGTAATTAGTAAACTGCGTTTGGTTAATAAGCAGCACTCAGCTCTGATATTAATAACAGATGCTTAAAGCTAGATACAGCTGGTGACCATTTAGTGACACCAGGTCTCCTCTGTGTTTCAGAGCATTAGTGTGGGTGAATAATGACTGGAAGGCTGCCAGATGTCACCAAGCTAAAAAAAAAATAAGTAAGCAGGTCTTAGAAGGGGACCCTGGAGGGCACATGCTTACAGATGCATGCACGGTAAGAGGCCCTTGCTCTTTTCAAATATCACCTCCCAAGACCCTTTTGCTCCTCCTCATGGTTATGACTCGCTCCACTCTTCACATCTCTAGAAGAAGCATATTTTCTTAACCAAGACTCAGGGTTCATTGGTTGGTCATGGGTCAGAAATTAAAAATGCCCTGGAAGAGTTGGGGAGATCTGGTTCCTCAGCGTGGGGCCTCAGCTGTGTTCTCCACATTTGTTCAGCACATTGAGCAACGTGCTCCAGGTCATGAGTGGAGGGTTCAGCCTCGCTCAGCTCGGCTGGCAAGTCCTCTGTTCCAGAACTTCCTGGCACCACAAACCTCCCCTGATTTCTCATTCCTGGCTCTTACCCCAGCAGGGATTGAGGTTCTTGCTCTGAATTTCTCCTGTTAAATCAGGGACATCTTTTTGCTTGCTTTCTCCAGACTCTACTCTTGAGTTTGGTGCAACAGAAAGCTTCTCTTGGCTTTCCTGCTCCAACAGGACTTCCTTCAGGTCAGGCCAAACTTTTCTCTTCCATTCCTCAGACCGGCTTTTCCCTCCCCCATAGACCAGCTACTTCACACAAACCCAGTCCTTATCTTCAGTTGTTCTGGTCTGACAGTAGTTTTGCAACCATAATTCAAGTGTTTCCTCATCATGGCCTCCCTATTCTGAATAAAGGTCCAGAAATGTCTTCATATATATTAAATATGTAATATGTAGAAAAAAAAAAACTCCTGTCCTAATAGAAAGAAAGTCCTACAGGGAAAATGCAGCTAAGCCTCTTCTGCGACAAAAGCTGACCTTACAAAAGACCACTGGGCAGGGATAGGTGGGCAAAAGTCCTGGCTTAGGGACACTATCTCCCGGGAAGTTCCCACTTTTTGTGTTTGCAATTCAGTGCTCTTGTGGAGACAGGGAATGTAGCTCAGCACTTGTCCAGCATGCACAAGACCCTGGTTCCATCTATCCCAGCACTAGAAAAAAAAAAAAAAGATTAAAAAGCAAGACCCCTGCAGAGTGATATAGTTAATCACTTTCTCTTTTGAAGACAAAAGGAGACTCTTTTTTGGCATCAGAGTTAACAAATTACTAACCCAAATTTCCTTCCTTACCCATGAGGAGCCCCCGCCCTACCTAAGGACAGGCTGCTAATCTGCAACCAGAGGGGCGGCCATTGCTGAAAGAAACGTGTTCATGCCTTCCTCATGCGGACCTCACCACCTCCTTCACAGATCAGCACCCCTTCTTCCCTTTTTACATGCTTCCCCTTCCTTCTCTTTGGAAAGAATGTAATATTTGATGGGCATGTTTGTCAGGCATTTGAGGTTCTAATTATAGTTCCATTACTATTTTGTGACTGAGGAAACCCCGCTTGCCCTCTTCAAGACCGAGTTTCTTCATTGATAAGATAAAAAGCTTGAGATGTGATCTGTGGTTTCGTTCAACTTTCACGTTTTGTGATTCCACATTTTCTATACCTTGTGTGTGACTAGGTCTCTTTTACAATATTTGCATCCTAAGTCTTATCTGTCCTTTTGGAGTGAACAGTTTTGTCTTTGAAGAATTGAAGACTTCAGCAGAAGCTGTAGGGAAAGTCAAACAGGTGAAGGGTAGTGTACGGGGCTTCCCCAAGCCATATCTTACACCTTTTTTTTTTTGTATTATCACCCCTCTTGCAGTAAACTCTCTTCCTCCCGGAGTCTGGATTTGGTTTTCCCTGCCTGATTAACCTATGTTTAGTATTTCTACAGAAATTGCTTGCAAGAGAAACCCTCCTTCAATTGTATTCAAATCCACCTCCAAAATATAATTTGTCCTTTCATAGTTTTCAAATGAAAATGAAGTAGCCAGGCATTGTGCAAAGTCACTCCATTATGAAAACCACTGTAACAAGTGAGGACAAATTCATTGTGTAATTTAGTTCTTCATATCAGTTTGCTGATATGAGTCCTTTCTATTTAACCAGATGCTTTGTTAGAAATTGTAATGTAGCCATTTCAAGGGCTGCAAATGAAAGATCAACCTAATCCTTTCCACTTCTGCATGAGCATTTAACTTTAGCTAACTTTCTGACTCTGTTGCTTTGGAAACCTGATAAAGAAAAGTAAAAATGGACCCCAATCACTAGAACCTATCTGGGTTGGGATAACCATAGCTACCAGGCAGGAAGCACTATCTTTGGGTTTCCCTAAACACAGTGATCTTGTGGTTGCTATGACCCTGTGAGGAGTGTAAAATCTATGCCCGTGGAATGTTAACAAAAGCTGCTATAGAGTGCGAAACTTCCAGGGTAGAGTGGTATGTTAGTCAACTTTCTGTTGCTGTGACAGAATATCTAAAATAATCAAATTATAAAAAGGAAAGGTTTTATTTTGAAACTCAGAGGTTCAGTCCACAGTCAGTTGGTTCCATTGTTTTTGGGCTTGTGGCAAGGCAGAACTTCATGGCAGGGAGCACCTGGTAGAAAGACTTCTTCACCTCATGGCAGCCAGGAAGCCAAAAAAGGAAAGACCAGTGTCCCACTATCCCCTTCAAGGCCACATGTCTGTGACCTAATATTCCCCCATTAGGCCCCACCTCCTAAAGTTTCCTCCACCTCCCAATAGTGCGTAGGCTGAGAACCAAGCCTTTAAGGCATGGGTCTTTTGGGGACATTCCAGATCCCAACTATAGCAGATGGTTTCTACACTTCTGATGTGAGATTCATTTCTTCACACCTGAATCATTGCCTGGAGTCCAAGAGAAGAGCTTCTGGCCACTGTGTGGAGGACTTCGTGGGCTGTGGCAAGAACCCACAGAAGAGGAAGGCCAAATGTGCCAAGCTGGCACACACCGCCCTCTGGCCTGGGCATGCTTCTGAGTCAACTGGAGCCCATGTGGGCTGTGGCAACCTGAGAATTTCCATGTTTAAAATGGAGCTTTATGAGAAGATCTCCTGGCAGGCCCCTGAGTGGGGGTTTTGACTTCAAGTGCTTTGAATAAGAATATTGGTCGGTGACACTGTGAGCAAGAGATAGGCATTTTTTTATTAGTTTATGAATTAAAAATAATTTTGAGATTAAAAACTGATAGGTACATCTTGAGAATATTTTGTCACAAAAAGACAAATACTTTTTCTCCACTTATAGGAAGTAACTAGAGTGGTCAAAGTCATAGAGATGGAAAGGAGAAAGATGGTTGCCAGGGACTGGGGAAGGAGGGAATGCAGAGTTATTGTTTAATGGGTACACCATTTCCATTCTGCAAGATGAAGAGCGTTCTGGAGATTGGTTGTGTTCAATGAAAATTGTAGAGACCAAGAGATCTCTGAAATTCAAGGACTTATTCAGCCATTAACAAATGTAGCTAGAAAAAAAAGGATGGATCCCATGGCAAATTCCCCACACCACCAGCAGCATGGCTAGATAGCAGTTAGAAAGATGTCTGCCAGATTTAAAAATCCAAGTATTTTATAAGGAAAATCTGGGGGAAAGAAAGCATAAATTGCTTTCACTGAATCTGCATTGGCTCCAGATAAGAGAAGCAGGTCAACATGGAACAGGCGGAGTATGGGGAGGGTGATGGTCTAGGAGCCGTCCCTTTGCTTCTTGGATGGTTGGGGCTGAAGCAGACATGATGGCACCTAGTCGAAAGAATTCAACATGTGCTCACAAATATGGAGCACTTTTAGTCTTTGGTTTGTGTATTTGTTTGGTCTTTGTCTTTGTTCACAGTTATTAGGAGAACAGTTTCTCTTTTCTCCTCCATCCTCTGGTCTGTAATGAAATGTAGGACATCTTAAGAATTTTTCTCTTTATCAGTTGCACAATAATGAGAATGTACTCATCAGGACTGAACTGTACAGTTGTTTTTTTTAAAAAAAAATTGTGCACCTTACACTTGTAAAGTGTTTAGGATGGCAAATTTTATGTTGCATGCATTTTACCCACAATTAAAATTTTTTCTGCAACTGATAAGTTCCTCTGAATAGCACACTTAAATCACGTTTTCAGTACTAGACTAATGCTAGCATAAGTGCACCGTAAGTGATACAGGAAGATTTTGTGTTACTTTTCCAATTCTGTCTTCCAACCGTGGTTTAAAATTTTCCATATCTGACTTCTTACCACTTGACCACTTGACAGTTTTAACCATGTTTGGTTCCCATGCCCCTTGCTGACACTAGAACACCTTCTAGGGGCCAGCTGTGGACGTACAGTCTACATAGAGGGGCAGGGAGTAATGCCAGGTTCCCTATGCTTCCCACTGCTCGAACAGGAAGACCATCCAGAGAGGGAGGCAGGAATTCCAAGCACCATTCTCTTTCACCATTCCTCCACTCAATATAGCTCCCCAAATCTTGCTCTTAATGAACAAAAGATCTCTCAACATTTGTAGGACTTGAAGTTAAAATAAATAGTCCTGTTATGGGGCAGAATATAAGTTATCTTGCTGATAAAAAAATTCAGTGCTTAATTCTTCATTATTCACTTAAAATAACATCTCCCATGCACAAAGGCTAAAATTCTACTCTTTCAAACGTTTTTGTACTCACTTAGGAATGTTACTAGAGTGGTTTGGGAGAATGTGTGAAGGTTTTGCTTTTGGTAAATTTACTACAGGACTGTATTACGGAATCTCACTCAGGGTCACAGAACATTGGAACTTAAAGAGTTTTAGAGATTGGATCATTCGGAGACCATCTAGAAAATAGTGGTTCTGAACAATTATAGGCTCACAGACCCTTTTGACACACTGATAAAATTTAGAGACTTTTGTCTCATAAAAATGTTATTTTATAGAAAACTTTGAATACAATTTGAAAAGGTTCACGGATGCTATATCCTCCCCCTGAAGTTCATCATAGGTGAAGAATTCCTGGTCTAGTTCCACGCAATAATTTGGAAGTAAGGTTTTTGAGAAACCCCACATGTGACGAAGCAGCGAGGAAGAGCAGATGGAGCATCAGGGTGAATGTTGGAAGGGGATGGGGACCACATACCACACAATGCTGTGTAAGAGCCAGCCCTAGCCAAATGATCTCCAGAGAGGAGCATGCTGGCTAAGAAAGCAAAGCATCGCCTGTAGGAGGGTCAGGTGTCCTGGGAACCACCTCGGAATCAGCAGCCATGAAAATGAGAGTTATCTTACTGGGTGGTGTCAGGGCCGAAAGGAGTGATATGTTTCCTTATCCATCAGAAGGGTTGTTACCTTCCATAACAAAAGTGAGGTAAACAAGAGAAAGGCATAACTAATTTATTTAATCAAAGTTTTATGACAAAGGAGTCATCAGAAATGAAGATCCAAAGACCCAGGGAAAACTGTTCATTTTTTGCTTAGATTTGTCAAAGAAAGGCAGCCATGTGGGAATATGATTGGAAAAGGACCTGATCTCATGGTAATAAAGCAAGCGAGGGTAACCCACCAAGGCCTGTCTATTCAGATTCTTCGTGGCCTCTCGGTGTGGTATTTCTTCCTTTCTAGAACAGCACAGGATCCTTTCAGGAATGAGGGTCTTATGATCTACTATCAGATAATGTCGGGATTTCTTTATGTCCACCTCTTTCACGGAAAGACAGGAAAGGTTAGGGTAATATTTCTAGGTTTTATGACTGAGTTTGAGGAAGAAAGATTTAAGTTCTTATGGTTTGCCTTGGGGATAAAGAAGAGTAGGAGAAAGAAGGGCAGGAGAAAGGTCAGAAAAGTCCTCAGCATACCAAGTGCCATGCTTTGAGGTGTTGTTCTCTGACCTCCAGTATTAGAGAGGGAGAAGAACAGAAATAGTTGGCAACACAGAGATGGCCAGAGGTCAAATGGAGATGGATTCAGGGAGAGTTTGATGGGAGCAAGAGTTTGACCCAGGGCTGCAAGGAAATAATAGTCAAAGTAGCAGAAGGGCAGTAAGAGGTGTAGACCAAGAACAGAGACCCTACAGGAAGAGGTCTGGATTATTGGTGAAACATCTTCCTAGGAACTTCCAGAAAAAAATCAGTAGGTAGGACTAAAAGAAGCCTGGATTCCAGTGTGGTGGACAAAGATATTACTCTTTGTATTCTTACTACAATTTGGGGAGCTTTGATTTGCAAGGAAACCACAGTTCAAAGACTCAGTTATGATATGTTTTGTCTTACATCTCCCCACCGGCGGGAGTCAAAATGGAGTGCCACATAAGCATCCTGCAGCAGCTGCCCAGGGAACTCCCAGTTGACATGAACTTTGTGGTAAGTCATCACACTTCTGGAACCTCAGTTTCCTCATTTACAAAATGGGATCAGGGTTGTTGAGTTCCTTCCGACTTGAAGAATCTTCTGATTCTATGACCCAGTTGGCAGGCCTGGGTTGAGCTCTTTAAGTTTAGTAGATTTAAATGAGTTACTTCTGGATTGTTGACATAAGCACTATCCTTTTCCCTTAAATGTTCCCTTGAGTCTTTTATTTATTTATTTATTTATTTATTTATTTTTGGAAAATTAGGAAAGGAGTGGATACAAATTGCTAAAAGAGGAAGACTATAAGAGACTAAAAACACATTCCTTATAATTAAGAAGGAAAAATGAAAAAGATGATGATCAAAATCAGAGTTATAAGTTTCTGAGAGAATATGACATCAGAATTAGGTCTCACATCTGGATGTCTAGAGACAAGGCAAGCTTCAGGTCTGGCTACCCAGCGGTGCCAGTTCCATTCCTTCATGATTCTTGCCTATGTCTTGACTGTGTTTGGTTTAATCTCAGACTGTGGGTAATATGGCTATTGCAGTGCTATGGCCAAGCTTGACCCTTATAAATGTCAGTGTCCAAGGAGAGAGACTCTCTTCCTCTCTAAGAATGGGGAATTTTCCAGATGCTCCAGGAAACTGCTTGAGTTTCATAAAACTAAGCTGATTTATATGCTTATTTATGAACCTATCACTGGCAGGGTGACAAGATTATACATAGATGTTCTAGAACTACCCTAGAGGTACAGGGACTGAAATGGGGTGAGAGCAAATGAAAAAAAAAAATGGTTTATTGGAATGATGCAGATCTCTGGGCAAACAACCATCTATGCTTATCACATGCTGTATTTCGAAAGTCTGACTGCATTCTTTTCAGAATCATCTTTTAAAATAAATGGAGCGTATGACTTTGTTCCCCATTTAACAGATGAAGTCATTAACTAGCTCAAGGTCACACAGTTGGGTTAGAACTAGGGACACAGATCTTACTACTTGGAATCTGGAAATTATCTATGTATATTTCAAAGAGCTTAAATTTTTGGCTTATCTTAAAGTCTACTTCTAGGGTTTTGATAAGGAAATAATAATGAATGGGAGTAAAGAATTATAGACAAAAATGTTATAGACATATGTACATATGTGTGTGTATAAGGATAATCATTTTTGACTCTGCATGTATAAATGTCTGTGTAAATATATAAGCACTTGTGAAAAATGAGAACAGCCTGAAAGTCCAGTAATATATAATTGGTTTAATCAGTGATGATTCATATGTGTAATGGATGATTATGCAGCTGTTATATAGTACAATAAAAAGTATCAGCCTGAAGAATTGTTCATAATATTGTTACATTAAAAGTAGGCTATAAAACTATTATAAAAAACAAAAAACAGATCTAGATAGATTAAACGACGTACACACCAACATTTTACCAATAGTTAAAGGTAATTACCATCTTACCATTCAGGAGAAAGGCAAAATTGCAGATAATTTCAATTTCCTATGTTGTGTTTATCTTTATTTTTCTTAATTTCTCTGGTGAGAATATGTAATGGAGAATTTTTTTGGTGAGTACATAGTCAAGGAGAAAATATCTGCTTAAAAATAATTTTAAGATTAAATAATTTCTTTTCACTAAGAGCATTGATTTTCAGAGATTCCCATAGGGACCATGAAGTTCCAGAAGAGATTTCTGCAGAGTGGGAAGTCACAGGAACAGCCTCCTTAGCCCTGTCCTTCACCCTGAGGGAATTCTAGGACAAGAAACCCCACTTGGGAGGCTTCCAAACTCCCTGCCTTCAACTGCCCTTCACAAGAGGTCATTGTATCAATGGCAAGGCCAAACATGTGCTTTGGGGACCATGTGGAGAACAGAAAGCTACAGATTCTTCTTAAGACAACAGCTATGATAATAGTTTGTTTCTGAGCATTAAAGTTCCTGGCATATATTTGGTCCCTAACACATACTGGTTAAATGAAGAGATGGTAGAGCAAGAAAATTTATTTGAAAATATTAAACAGTGAAATTACCAACTAAGAATACTCAGCACAATGCCTTCTCCAAATTACATTAGGTGTAAAAAAATGGAGTGACTCTCACACACTCTGCTTTTTCTGGAATCATTCCTGGATTTCTTGACCACCCAAGTCTGGCAGCACTCTCCCACATTACTCCAGTTGTCACTAATGAGAAGCACTTTCTCTTCTGTCAACCTCTGGCCCCTGATTATTCTGTCTCCTGTGCACACAGAAAGTACTCAGGAAACAGCATAACCAAAAAATCCACATGTTCAGCTTCAAAGCAGAACCCAAAAGTAAAAGCCCAAAACCTGAAGGAATTTAAAGGACCAAACTTACTTAGGTCAGAGTGAAGATGAGGGGAGGCACACCCCAAGTGCTTCAGTTAGGCGAAGGTTGGGGACTGCCAACCTTCTAAACAAGACCATTAAAGAACACGTCCAAGGATATCCCAGTGTCCACTCTGCTTTGAAGACAAACTGACTCCCATAATTAGAAACAGCTTTATTCACATGCCAGATGTCCATACTTCTCTTCCAATTATTTTCAGAAACATCGTAAAGAACCATTAGTGACAGTGTGAAATGTTCTGGCTTGTTATTTTTTTTAATCCTCTCATCCTTATGATTTCAGTCTGATACGAAGATTACAGTCTGCTTCCTCTCAAAGGTTTTTATGTACTAGGGAAAGGGGAGGCTCAGGATAAGGATGCATTTGACTAGAAATTTATCACCAGAAATACTACCACACATTTAGTTTAATCTCAAAGAACAGACAGTCTTTCAAAATTTTAACAAAACATCTTATATCTAAGAGAGGGGGAGAGAGAGAGAGAGAGAGAGAGAGAGAGAGAGAGAGAGAGAGAGAGAGAGTGCCTGAACACTTCTTAAGGATAATATGAGTGACCAAAAATTCTTGGAAGCACAGGGGTCCACATCATGAGTCATAGTTCTCGTGAACTCTGCTGTTGAGACCACTTGGGAATCTAATGTTAAGTTCTATAAACCACTTTTGGAAAGGGAGATTGGTCAATTAGAGAAAGCCCAGAGAATGGGGATAGCACAACCAGGTTAGACTGTATACACCTTCAGGGCAGAGACTGTGTCGTGTCCTCTCTTGTCTACACTGCCCCTGGCCCAGTGCCTTACATACAGAACATACTTAAAAATATTTATTGAATGAGTGAATGACTATGGAATCCATATTGAAGGAAGTAAGAATGGTTTAACCCAGAGAATAAAAGATACAGAGGACATGACAGCTCACTTCAAATACTTGAAAGTATCATAGAGAAGAAGGCAGAGATTTATTTCTCTTTTGATCTTTGGATTTGGGCTATTTAGTGAAAGCCGTAGGAAGGTAGTTCTGATCCAAGATTATTGCGTTCCCTCTGCCCGCAGAGAGAGACACGACAAACGTCTGAAGCTTTGGAAGTTTATTGTGCACAGTCTTCCTTTCTTTCCCTCTTTTCTATCCCCTTCTCTCTTTTCTTTCTCTCGCTCTCTTTCCCTCTGCTTAACTCGCGCCTGCTCCGGTCGCTCCGCTTCTCCCGCTCGGCTCACGCCCTCGCTCGCACTCTTCTTCCTCACTTCTACTCCTACTCTCAGCTTCTGCTTCTCAGCTTCTCTTCTACTCCCCCACCCATCAAGCTTATATACATTTCAACCAATCAGGGGAGAGCACACGAGGTAAACGCGCGGACAGCTGCAGGCATAGAATAGGTACACGAGGGGGGCATGCTCTAATCACATCGTTAACTAGCCAATCATTGGAATTCGCTGGTTGTTTACTGTATAGCTGGCCGCTTTTGGCTCAGCGCCAGGTGCCATCTTGACCGTGCCCAAGGCTGGGGGTCCCGGAAACCCCGACATATCCCCCTTCTTTATTATTAAACTAAGGTTCGGGACCGTGTCTGTCTTAGGCTGAGTGGTCAGCATATGTCCTTACCCGTCATCAGAGCCTGCAGAGCATGCTGCAGCTCCTGTCTTAGGTTGGTACACAGCCACCTCCTTCATTACCCGTCTTTGACTACCGGTCCAGCATCAAGAGCCATACTAATGGGGGGCTGTTGGCCTTTAGGGCGGTCATGGCCTGATGAAAGATAATCTGATCTCTCTATTGGCTGGCTCGTAGATGCATGCCAAAACGAATGAAGAGAAGGAGGCCAAGGCAGAGGAGTACCACCATAGCTCCTAAGCCTGCCCGCTGTTTGATAAATCTATAAACAGAAGAAAAACCATGTAGCCATATTAAATACCGAAACAATATACATCCCAGTAGAGTTACAATACGGGCAACACAAACAGCTCTCAGGGAATAAACGCATCCCAGTCCCAAAAGTTCTTGCAAGGTATCCACTTGTTCTTGTAGTAAGTCCACTCGCTGATAGAGTCTCTATGGTCTGTAAGGCTGCAGCTGTATTTTCGGCCAAATGATCGTTGTTATGGTTGTGTCAATGCTGCTACTGCAAGGACTGTGATGGCAATGATCACGGCTGTTGCAATGTCAAAGCCTCTTCTGTTTCTTGATAATAGCACTGGCAATTCTATATCTGCAACAGAAACTAGGACTGGTAGGAAGATAGGAATGTGAATCAAAATTGCACGGGTGGCAAAAGAACCATTCCAGCATTGTGAGAGATAGCACACGGTTAGTGAACAGTTAAGAGGTGTTATTAGAAATGTTAGTTGGTAGAAACATAAAAGGGAGGAAATACACAAACTGACGTGGGAGGAAAAGCAATATTACAGCTAGGGTCAGCAGAACGAGTTGCTCCACTCTGGGTCTGATTTGTAGTATGATTCCAACGGCAAAGTGCAAAAATTCCTCCTGTTAAAGCAAAGAAAGACTAGAGATATCCTTGTCACCAAAAACAGCACGACCTGAAAAATCATCAGTAGAATTGACAGGCTTGTAGAGGAATTGGTGAAAAACAAGAAAAGGAAGGATAAAAAATGTGTTAGTTAGAAGTAAAAAATATGGCCAGGCTAACAATGGCCCATAGGTTCCGGGTTTGCCTTTCCGTCTGAGTTTTTGTTATTGGAGGAAGGCTCAGGCTCGCCATTGCGAGGAGGAGCAGCATCACTTGCATGCTGTAAAACTCTGATTAGCCTTTCTGGAATCCAGACTGGAGTCTGTTGATCCTGTGGGAAAATACAAACAGACCCTCGGACCCAACGAAGGACTGGATCCGGTCCTTTCCAACAACCTGTCTTCCCTCAGCTAAAGGCTCGGTGAGTGAAGGTTTTTTGTCTTTATCTCACAGACAGGATTTAATAAGAGACCAAATAGCCATAGTGCCTACTGGCAAAGGGTTTTGCCTATCCGCTATACGAAGGTCCTCCCCCAGCTGTTCCCACTGTAGGGTATTCAAAAGGCCCTCATCCAAAAACCAAGGGGAAACCCTTTCCACAGTATCGAGAAATACTTCAGCTGTTTTTTCCTTTAATAGCGTCCCATGGTTTTTTAATAGCTCCCTGAGGGGTTGCTGCATTCTGAATTTAGACGTTTCAGACCCCATTGTTACTAATTTGAATAGCTTCAGTTATGGCAGTTACAATAACAAACAGTGGCCTAGCTGCCAGGAGCAACGAGATTACTGAAAGGAAAACTATCTATCAAGTGTGCATTAAAATTTTTATAGCGGCTTTTCGCGTGCTACCTATACCCTAATTGGACCGCTTCAAGCGTGTTTCTACTTTCACTTTTAATTGGACTGCGTTCCACGCGTCAGGACCGCTGCTGGCGTATCCCGATACCGGACCACCTTCTGTGTGTCCTTATTTTTATTTTAATTGGACCGCATCCCGCGTGTCCCCAGGACCGCTGATGGCGTATCCTGATACCCTTTAACTGGACCGCATTCCGCGTATCCCCAGGACCGCTGATGGCGTGTCCTGATACCCTTTAACTTTTTTATAACCGGTTTAACTTATTGAAAATTTTTTTAAGATATCTTATCTTGTCTTCTTCATAAACCCTTCATGTTCCCGGGTTTCGGCACCAGTTATCACGTTCCCTCTGCCCGCAGAGAGAGACACGACAAACGTCTGAAGCTTTGGAAGTTTATTGTGCACAGTCTTCCTTTCTTTCCCTCTTTTCTATCCCTTTCTCTCTTTTCTTTCTCTTGCTCTCTTTCCCTCTGCTTAACTCTCGCCTGCTCCGGTCGCTCCGCTTCTCCCGCTCGGCTCACGCCTACTTCGGCCACTCCGCTTCTCCCACTCGGCTCTCGCCCTCGCTCGCACTCTTCTTCCTCGCTTCTACTCCTACTCTCAGCTTCAGCTTCTCCTTTACTCCCCCACCCACCAAGCTTATATACACTTCAACCAATCAGGGGAGAGCACACGAGGTAAACGCGCGGACAGCTGCAGGCATAGAATAGGTACACGAGGGGGGCATGCTCTAATCACATCGTTAACTAGCCAATCATTGGAATTCGCTGGTTGTTTACTGTATAGCTGGCCGCTTTTGGCTCAGCGCCAGGCGCCATCTTGACCGTGCCCAAGGCTGGGGGTCCCGGAAACCCCGATACAAGATCATTGTTGTTTTGTGAAGAACTACAGGATGCTTGGGTACATTCTCAGTACTCAATTTTAGTTGGAGTATTTGAAGGACATATACAGAGAAATTTGAGCATGTGGACAAATTTTTAATGTGTTCAAGAAATCTTTATTGAGCATAATGCCAGATGAGGCTGAGGGAAGGATGGGTGGGCAACCAAACAAGACAGGGCTGCTTCCCCTTCGAAGGCTATGATCTGTTGAGGCACTCAAACTGTGGGTCATCACAGCGTGCAGGGTGAGATGGGTTTATGACAGAGGAAGTTGAGGCGTCTACTTCAGTGGGTGCTCAGGGATCCCAGGAGGCTTAGATCAAGTGAAAATGAGGTATGGTGAGGTTGGGGGGTTATTTCACATGCATACAGTCCCTGAGGCAGAAGGGAATGATGCTTTGGACAGCCCTCCGCCAGCATTCAATCAGCTGTACTTCCCACTTCAAGTCCTACTCAATGTCTCCCATTTTCTCCCTGCAGATCAGCCCTGATGGCTGAGTTTTGCTTTCCAGGTTACAATTCTTGTTGCTAACATTAATTTTGAGGCTTAGTGCCTGACCCATCCTGACATCTGGTTCATTCCCAAAGGAGTCGAATGTTGAATAGATACTGAACTCTCCAAGTGTAGAGTGAACTTGGAATATCTGGTCATCTCAGCCAAGACGTACACTACCCAAGGGGCCAGACAAAATATGCTTGAACTAAGATCCTAACTCACTAAGGATCCTAACTAGGATCCTAACTCACTAGGATCCTAACTAAGATCCTAACCTGATGAGATGAACATTCAAAGACCAATGGATGATGAGCATGTTCAGAATTAGGAAGTGGGAAGGTTCATATGATCTTGGGAATACACTAAAATCTCCTGAATTGTATGCTGAATGCAGTGAATTTTGTGATATATGAATTATATCACATAACAGGTTTTTTTTAAAAAAAGCAACAAAAGATGGCTGTGAAGGAGGCTATGTTTAAATATATCCAGTTCCTGTTTTCCTTATATTTATTGGAAAAGGAAGAATTTGTTTTCCAACAAAATTTTTGCCATCTGCAAAATTTCTGACAACCTACAGCTATGGTAAGGCATGAGAAAATTTTGATTAATGCTGACTGCATATGCAGTCTATTAACTAATACCTAAGTAATTACAGGTTGCCTCTGTGCCATGATTTGTACTTTGAAGCATGCTCTGGTGTTTGTCATCACAGACAGCACTGAGTAGTGAAAGACCTGAAGTTTAGTCCTAATTCTGTCATTGTTCAGGATCTTGATGACCTCAAGGATCACGATGAACTTGTGGAGTCATAGAAACACTGGATCTCCATTTTCTCGACCATAATGTGTGTGGTTCACAAGGCGCAGTTTGCATGATTATGTCTCCAAGATTTCTAACTTTTAAACTCTTCAGAATAACCCTGAAAGATAAGCAGGCAAGGATTGTTATCCACATTTTGCCTATGAGGAACTAAGGTATTTAAAGGAATGATTAAGATTCACATAGGACCAGAAGTGAATTTGCATGGGTTCTAGGACAAAACTATGTCAAGTGTAAGAGAAGTGTAAACGACTCATCTCAGGAGTTTTTCATGTGTGGTTTATTCAGAGGCTGAGAGTTCAAGGGGAACTGTAGGTTCAGAAGAGAGATAAGCAATGAAAGCAAGAATGAAATGGGTCAGTGGGACTTGGATCATGGCCGCTGATGGAGGAGATTAAGTCAGGAGATGTGGTGTGCTAAGGAGTTTGCATTCCCCAGAACATGAGAAAGTGGGAGTTGCCGGGAAATTGCGAGTTTCTCAACTTGGCAATCAGTACTCAACTGAGTTTTTACAGGAAATTGCCAGCTCTTTGGAAATTTTATGTGGTATAAATATGACCCTGGATTTCTATATATTAGCTTAGTAACAGGCAGAAACATTGAAACCCACAGATTTGGAAAAACTGTTGGATTATTATTGTAATTACTTTTAGCAGAACTATACAATATGAAATTGTATTGCTAAAGCAATTTAATTTTCCAATCTTTGAGACCTTTTAAAAATAAGCAAACCCCAAGCAATATGAAGGTGAAGTAAGAAAAGCAGTTTATTTTAAATCCAAAAAATTCGGCCTTGGCTCTGTCTCTGACTGTGTGTCCTCAGACAATCACTTAATTTCCCAGATATTTGACTTCCTCAACTGCAGAGAAAGGGGTTTGAGAAGCTCATGGCTAAAGCCCAGTTCAACTCTAGAATTTGATTGAATTCCACATAACTGGTCACATTCTTCTCTCTAAATCTTGGGCATTTCTGCTCCTTCAGTCTATACAAATGGAATCTTCATTCTTCGTTGTCCTAGGAACAGAGATCCAACCAGTCTGGCACCACTTCTGTGAGCTACAGCAGGTGACACCTTGTGTCCTTACTATGACTGTCTGCAGCCCCAGGGAAAATTATCATGGAGTAACATAGAGAAACTGTCCTTTGCTAGAAAGACAGGGTAGCACAGTGGTTATGGACACAGACTCTGCAGTCAGAGAGACCTGATAAATCTGTCATATCCTGGTAATCTTGGACAAGCAAGTTCACTGTGCTAGGACCTAAGACCTAATCATCACTCAACAAACTTGAGTTGTGTAGATCACTCTTATTAAGGAACAAGGCCTTGTAAAACCTGTGTGAGATGGTGAATGTTATCCAGGCTGGATTTCTAAGAGGAAAGGCCACCCCTCATTTCTCCACCATCTCTGACAAAATTATTACCCAAAGGTAACAGGTTCAGCCAGTCACGGAGGAGAGTGAACTAAACTCTACCCATGGAAAGAACACATTTGAATGAGTTGTTTTCATTCTTATGAAGGAGTAGAGTGAAAGAAGCAGTAAAGACAGGGAATGGATGAGAAATTGAAGAACAAGAAACAAATAAGGTGGCCAATGAGAAGCAGTAAAGACAGGGAATGGATGAGAAATTGAAGAACAAGAAACAAATAAGGTGGCCAATGAGAAGGTTAATGCTGATTATTTCTATTTTATGACAAAAGACATTTGTTCTAACCATTTTACTGAGTAGGAATGAGTTAACTACCTTGTTCCCGCTTAAAGAAAGCAAGGACATTTCTCTGCATTGGAATTTGTTAAAAATTAAGCTTTGAACATTTTTAAATCTTTAGATATATTATGGACATGCACATTCCAACTAATAGAATCTCTCTTCATCTCTTCTACGTGTCATTGATTTTCTTACCAGCTACAGACTCAGAGCAGATACCACACCTGGTAACTTGGCACCAGTTGCCCCTGGCCTCACATGAACCTGTCATCTGCCATGGGATGGCAAAGCTACTCATCAGAGTCCAAGGCTAGTTCGTGCAGGCCTGTAGCTGCCACATTCTGATGCATAAAGTCACAGCAAGTTGCTAAAGCATGGGCTCTGGGTCCAGATGACTTTGGTTCAAATTTTGACTCCATGATTGCCTAGATGTGTGCCATAGAGCAATTACTTCTCTAAACCTCCATTTTCATCTCTGTAATGTAGGACTAATGATACTTTCTTCTTAAGGTTGAGGACTGAAAGAGAGAATGTGTGGAAAGTACTTACCTCAATAGACAATGTTCAGTACATATTGAATTATTGTGTTATTTTCTGGGGAACTCTGGGAGGCAGGATTTTATGGTTGGCCTTAAGTTCAAGGACATAGGCTCATGTAATTCTAAGAGTGTAGAGATGGATACTAGAGGATATATGGTATGACCCTCATCCCATATCAACTTAATGACTGTTTTCCAATGTAATCCCCTGAAATCCCAGAAGATATAAGAGGATTTTTTGGTTACAATGAGAAACATGAAAAAACCATCAAAAGTACATTCATTCAATCATTTAAATTGTAATAGCATGAATAATGATTTTATTTGGTCATAATTTTAAAAAGAATTTTCTTCAAGAAAAGTAAATAAATAAAAGCAAAGTAAAATATTGAACTCCCGGAAGAACCATTGATCCAATAATTCTACCCTGCCCATCTACCATGCTTTTTCTAGTATGTCTATAAAAATTAGAATCACTATTTGTTTTACCAGGCAGGATGCTAAGTGCTCTATGGACCCCACCTCATTTAATTGCACTAAGGGCCCTACGAGTAGGTGTGTATCATCATGCCCATTTTACAGATGTGGAGATATTTCAGATCGAAGAGCAGAACTGAGACCCACAACCAGCATTCTCAACATTGTACACTGCTGTCTCTGATCTGGGTTGTCTGATCTCAAGGATCAGATGCCCCTGGCTTATGTAGAAGATCAAGGGCTCAGAAGTGTGCTAGGAACAGATCTAATGTTAACCTGGGGCTAAAGTTGGAACAGAGACTGTACAGAACCAGGGCTACTGCTGAAGCCAGAAAGGGATTCTTAAGTCAAGCAGTTTTGTTTAAAAAACTTACAGGAGGAGTAATGTATAGTTGCAGATCTCACTTCTCTTACCATTCCACCTGTTTTCCCAGAGCAATCAAAGATGTGTACATAGAGATACTCCATTTGTGTCCTCTTAAGCAACTTGATACTGCATAGAGTCCAGTGTTCACCAGGCCAAATCACTTCCCCATAAACATTGTTATATGCCTAGCTGTACTCATGATATTAGTTTTCTATATGGTAAAAAAATGGAATCATTTCATCATTTGAATCTTCTATCTAAGATTCAAAATGCTTTTGTATATAGATCCTCATGATCTAGCCAAGTCACTTCAGAAGTAGGAAAGAGGCAGCTATTATTATTTTCAAATTATGGACTGAGAAATTGAGATACACAGAAAGAAATAAATCTTCTCTGCAATTTGGAATCCCATCTGCAATGCTATAAAAATGTCTCACTGTACTCTTGACTACATAAATCACTATTTTTATTGCCCTCTCCCTAGATAAGATGTGGCTTAGTTTGAGAGAACTGTTTATTGTTTGGCAAGCTATTAAGTAAAAGAAACTAATTTCAATTCTCCATTCAAGTGGGTGGTAAAAATAAAGGGAAATTTGTTTGGGGGAAAAGGAAATGTTAAATACGGGAAGGAAATGTTAGACTTCAAAAATCCATTCAGAAACCTAATGCATGGATTGATTTAATTTGCCCTAACATGGCTTGGGGTCAGATGGAATGGGTTGGAATTCTGTATCACCATTATGACCAGTCACTTAATGTTGGTTCCCACAACCCTTTTTTACAACAAGTCCCTGACTAAGATAATAGCAGCATAACTGAGTTAGTGCACCCCTAGGGTAGCACAAAGGAGAGCTCAGAAACTGAGAGATGCAGGTCATTTATTTTGTCTTTCTCAATGTCTCTTGTTCCCTCTTTTGTTCTCATTCATTTTTCATTCCATCCTATTTCCTCTTTCTTCCCTTTCATTTCCTCATTTGGGGACAGAAAGAGGTCATGGTCTTGTTGCCAACAGTTGTGACACTCTCAGTAGACATGGCAGCCAGGAAGCCAGAGCTGGGCCTGTTTAATGGCCTTGAAGGAATCCCTGATCTGCAGCAGGAGGGAATTTATAGTATGCAAGGGATCCCCAGCTGCTGCTTATATCCAGAAGGTCCCTTCACTTTTACTTTTGTTCACAGTGTCTTTTGCTAAAGGCAGTTTAAAATTGAGTAGTGGTTAGTCTCATCTGTCCATCTAATATTTTCCTTATGGTTTCCAGACTCATGTCTTACTAAGGAAGGCCTTTCCCAATGCTAAGATTAGACATTTAAAAAACATGCTTGTCTAAACAGAAATTTGAGCAAGCCGACATACTTGAAGCCAGGATGGCCATCTCACAAAATTTGGAATGTGTGCATATCGTGCATGTACTTGGACTCTAAGATACTTGCTCCAGAAAAGTCCTCCTGACTCCCCTATGTCCTCCCCTTCGCATCTCCACCCCAGCCATTTTATCCTGGAGTGGGGGTGCAGTTAGTTCTAAGACCAGAAACCCACTCAGACTAACTTAAGTGAGGATTACTTGCACATGTATAAAGGAATGCTGTGAAACCCAGCTTGGGGAACCACACTTGGAGACTAGAGACACTGGAGAGCTAGAGTTCACAGAAGCAGCTTTCCCTTCTCCCTATTTCTCAGCTATCTTTACCTCCGAGCATCTGCTCTGTATCCTTCCTTCGTTCAGCTCTTCTGCACGTGACTTCAGCTGGTTGCCTGCTTCAGATCTTGAGCTCACAGGCTCTCATAGGTCCAGCACCCACAGACAACACTCTGATCTAAAAGTACATTCTTCTGGGAGCCAGGGAGTGAAGAAAAGGCTGAGCTACAGATGGAGAAAAATGAGTAATATTCCAAAGACTGTGGCCAAGGGGACCCTTGGAGACATGGTGTTTAGTCTGGCCCACTCATCACCAAGCAGGCCACCACTGGAGGTGAGGATAGGAAAGATGTAGAAAGACTGTTCTGATCCATTTCTATTTTTCTTTCCTGCTGCAAATTATTCTTATCACATGGCTAGCGGCGTGCAGGGATGGCAATAAGCAGGAAAAGTTGGATCTAAGAGTTGCTTCCTAAATTCTCTTTATGGGGTCAATAAAGAGAATGTAGTCTAAAAAAGTTGACTTCTGAGAAAAGAAATCTGTTTTCTGTAGCCAGCTCCTCAACTGTGCTACTTGGGAGCAGCCATTAGACAAAATGTGATTGTATGGGTATGCCCCTCCTGGCCTTGACCCACAGGCCTGTTTGCTGACTCCTATGAGAATAAAGCCCTTTATAAACTAGAGTTCCATGGTTGAATTTATGTTCAGAAAATAAGGAATGAAAAGCCTCACATATCTGCTCTCGTATGCCCCTTAAATGTCTTGTATCAGTGTTGGTTCCCTGTTCCAAGGCAGATCTTGGGCACAAGCTACATGTGGGCTCTGGGGAGATAAGGACTATTGAAGTGTCAGAAAGTGGATACCAAATGTTGTCCATAGTCCTCAACCTCAGATTGGCACAGAAACAGAACATAGTATCCATAGATCTCTGGCTTGAAGCATGGCAGCCACAGTTACCCTTCCGGGCTGGGGCCTCTACCTCTGGGATGGGACCTGTGGAATGGTTAGCATAAGCTAGTACAAGGGAAAGAGTCTGAGATGGTCCTGGTCAATTACTTTCAAATATGATTCTTAACTGTCATCAGATGTACACTATTGTTCTCTAAAAGAAAAAAACATATCAGCTTCTCCCACAAGACAGAAGGTTTCAGAAGGAGAAGCATGATCTTGGCATCATGGCAGATAGAGAACTTCCTTTCCCTGTGCCTCTCCTTCAATCGGCCTGGCCCTGTCTCCAGGAGACCCATGATTTGTTCACCTTGCTCCACCAGGACCTGTGCCCAGCTGCCAACCTTTTTCCTACCTGGGGCTCATGGCACATCCTCTGGTTAGGACCTCTTTTCCAGGGGCTCACACAAGTTCAGAAGAGTAACAACATGCAAGTCAGATTATCCTTTTAAGGATACCCTTGAAGCTATCATGTTCTAAAATACTTTAGCAATTTTCTGCTTAGTCTTTTTATTATCCCAGTAGGCCCTCTGTATCCACAAGTTCCACATTCAGAGATTCAAACAGTCATGGATCAAATATATTTGAAAAAAAATTGCACCTGTACTAAACATGCACAGACATTTATATCTTGTTAATACTCTCTAAACAATAGAGTATGTCAACTCCCCAGCACTTACATTGTATTAGGAATTATAAGCAATCTAGAGGCAATTTAATATGAGAGGATGTGCATGGGCTATATACAAATATTACACCATTTTACATGAGGAACTTGAGCATCTATAGATGTTGGTACCCACAGAGGTCCTGGAACCAATCCTCTATGAATGCTGAGGGATAGCTATATTACAGAGAAGATCCTGAAACTAAGGTTGAGGTTATAAAGAACTGAGAGTGCTCCCCCAATATGTTTCCATTTCCAAACAGGTTGAAGAAATAGAATCCAGGCAAGTAGTCCTGTGTTCCCAAAGACACAGTGAGCTATCACTATGTGAACGATGCCAAGAGATGCAATAAATACAATGAATCTTAGCAGTGTTAGAGGAGAGATGAAAGAGGTTGGAAATTACCCTCTAAGTTCACTTTTAAAGCTCATCATTTATTTTTAAAGTACTGTTTGTGCTGAACTCAAGGACAACAATGTACTGACCCATCCTTCCACTGGCTGCCTGCCCTCCTGGTGACAGAAAAGTGTAAACGGCTGCAGCAGAATACTGGTAAACCATTCAGTGGACGTATTGGAAAATACATAAAATATGTTTTCTCAGTCTACGAATTCAGCATGACTATGAATATGTAAGGAACAGTAGTTCATCTGCTCCAAGACATTGCAGATGCTGGGTGTGGGGGGCGTGGGCAGGCTCCGCTGATGCAAAAGTTAGCATGTGGGGGACACTTTGCCAAACTCTTGGGGCCTGTCTGGCTTGTGGCACACATATTGGGGCCTCTGTTGGGGTTGAGTGGAGGCCAGAGAAGGTGCAGTGGCCTGGAATGGCGGGGAAAAACACAGCACGCCACAGAGTTCTCAGAGTTCAGCATGCGCACACTGTATGTTGAAGCGATGTGAGTCAGTTCTGTGGCCTCGCTAGCTGAGGATCTGGGGTTTACTCAGGGTGATGTCAGCATGCAAGAGACAGAAACGGTAATCTGCCTTCAGGATCCAGCAGGTTCTCATGGACTGAGCATCTCAAGGTTTCAGGCAGATGGGCTCAAAGAAAGGTAGTTCGCCATAGCATAGAGTTCAGTTGGCTGTTCAGGACCAACATAGCATTTAGATTTCCCCCAGGTCCTTTCAATGATACAACTGTCAAGCCTCTTTTGAAGATCTTCCTTCTCATATCTTCTGTTCCATTCTCTTTTGATTTTCAAGGCAACCTGGGATTTTAGGTGAAAAAAAAGTTTTAAGTATGGCATTTACTCTAAGAGATGTCTAAATTCTCTTTGTATAATAACATCAGGAAATCAGAGATTTGTAGAAGGGAAATGTTTCAGAATACACCCTCATGGCTTCCCTAGATGTGACACCCTCAAAACATTTGGATGGCAGAATGGATCTGTGTTCTGTAACTTGGGCTGGATGGTCTTCCTGCTGGGATCCTACAGCCTTTTCAATCTCCACTATCCAAGTCGTGGAGAAGAGCCCCTTCCAAATTGCCCCAGATCTGATTCACCCCAGTGTGTCAAGGTGGCAGGGGACTGTCAAAGCCAATGATGATCTGCACCATTTCTCATTGTACTGCAGCTGTGGAAACCTGCAGTTACTGATGGGGACTTCAGACAGCTCAGCTGCTGTCCTTTCCGACTCTCCATTTGGGGTCTCATTTGACAGATAGTTGGGAAAGAGGAGAAAAGGACTTTAGCTCTTCTGGAAATTTTATTTTTCAAAGTAGATCAACCAATTTCTTCCATGGACTTAACTACAGGCAAATTCACAATTCACTCACTGCTTATGAATTCCATATTTAAGAGGAAGAGCTCTCCTGGGCTATGAAGCAACAAGATGAAGAAGGAAACAAGGTGCTTTGCAATGATGCATTGTCTTGGGATCAAACATAAATCTTGTTCTGCCACTTGTAATAAAGTGACCTACTGCTAGTTGTTAGCATCAATGAGTCTGAATTTGCTCATCTATAAAAATAATGCCTGCTTCTCACAGTTGTTGTGCAGGCTTGCTATAAAGTGACTAACAGGTGACTGGACATAGTAGATGGTCAGTATAAAATAGCTGCTATCAGTATTCCTAGGTTTCATTTCACATAAGCCCTCACCTAGAACCCATATGTTATTCAATCTATTCAACTGTCATGCAAGCAAAAAACAAATTGTTTCCCAGGAAGTTTTTAACTTTCTAAGTTAAACTCTTGCTGTGTGGGAATCTACCATTCACATGTAATTTTCCTGTTTTGTATAAAACCAACTGAAAAATCAGCTCTTGTGTTTGGGGCAGAATTTCATATTCAAACCTCTTTTTAAAATGCTTTTTAGAATCTCATGGCCAAATAAGTTTTCCTTTCTTAAAAAAAAAAAAAAAAATCAACCACTTTGGTTTAAGACCAATTACATAGAAGATTTGGGGGCTTGTAGCTATTTTTTCAGAAATCTGGATTTGGAGTAGACTGAAGGAAGGCGAAGGAGAGTGTTATGGTTTGGATGTGAGGTGTTCCCCCAAAACTCATGTGTGAGACAATGTAAGAAGGTTCAGAGGAGAAATTATTGGGTTTTGAGAGTCTTAACCTAATCAGTGGATTAATCTCTGATGGGATTAATTGAAGTGGTAGGGTGTGGCTGGGGGAGGTGGGAATTGGGGCATGGCTTTGGGGTATATTTATTTGTATTTGGCGAGTGGAGTCTCTCTCTGCTTCTTGAAATTATGTGAGCTGCTTTCCCTCTGCTACACTCTTCCGTCATGATGTTCAGCCTCACCTCAAGTACCAAAAAATGGAGCCAGCCTTCTATGGACTAAGACCTTTGAAACCATAAGGCCTCAAATAAGCTTTACTTCCTTTAAAACTGTTCTGGTCAGATCCTTTAGTCACAGCTGAGAAACAACTGACTAAAACAGAGAGGCACAGGTGAAAATCCTCCTGTCCCATTGAGGTTCCCTGGGGATGAGCCCCAGCATGCTTTTGGTGGCACTCTAACTTCTTTCTTTCCTTAGGTCTTATGATTCACAGTTATGTATGGTTACCCTAAATTATTCTTCAGGAGGTCTCTGGACTTTAAAAAAAAAAAAATACCTGGCCATGATGCCACTTTCTTTTGGCACACATTATGGGAACACAAACACACATTATAAGACAATGGGTTCAAAGGAGGTGAAAGTCCTCTGTAATGAAAGCTACAGAATATTGGAGAAAGAAATTGAAGAAGACCTCAGAAAATGGAAAGACCTCCATCTTCATGGAGAGGCAGAATGAATACTGCTAAAATGGCCATATTACCAAAAGCACTATACAGATTCAGGGCCACCCTCGTTCTTCACAGAACCAGAAAAACAGTCCTAAACTTCATTTGGAAGAATAAAAGGCCCAGAATTGCCAAAACAATTCTAATCCAAAAGAAGCAATGCTGGAAGCATCATAATACCTGATTTCAAATTATACTACAGAGTTACAGTAACAAAAACTTCATGGCCTGGGCATAAAACCAGACATAAAGACCAATGGTACAGATTAGAAGACATAGACAAATCCACACATCTATAGTCATCTGATCCTTGACAAAGGTGCCAAAAACATGCAATGGGAGAAAGACAGTCTTTTAAACAAATGATGCTAGGAAAATCGGTCATTCATATGTAGAAGAATGAAATTTGACCTTTATCTCTCACCCCACACAAAAATCAACTCAAAATGGATCAGACACCTTGGAATTAGACTTAGAAACTATGCAATTCCTACAAGAAAACATAGGGTCAACACTCCCAACTTTTAGGCACAAGCAACAGCATTGCTAAGAGGACTGCTAAAGCTCAGGAAATAATGCCAGAAGTTAATAACTGAGATGGCATCAAATTAAAAGCCTTCTGTGCAGCAAAGGAAACAATGAGGAATGTGAAGAGAGAACCTCCGAATGGGAGAAAATTTTTTCTAGCTATTCTTCTAACAGAGGATTAACATCTAGAATACATAAAATACTCAAAAAACTTTATACCAAAAAAATCAAATAACCCAATTAATAAATAGGTCAACAAATTAAACAGAACACTTCTCAGGAGAAGAAATACAAATGGCCAACCAATATATTAAAAATGTTCAACACCATTAGCAATTAGGGAAATGCAGGTCAAAACTACACTGAGGTTTCATCTCATACCAGTCAGAATGGCAATCATCAAGAATAAAAATAATAAATGTGGGAAATGATGAAGAAAAAAGGAAAAATTTTATACCGTTGGTGAGACTGTAAATTAGTACAACCATTATGGAAATCAGTATGGAGGTCCCTCAAAAGACTAGGCATGGAACCAACATACAACCCAGCTCTACCATTCTTTGGTATTTATCATGAAGAATTAAAATCATTATACCAGACTTACACAGCATGCCCATGTTTATAGCAACACAATTCACAATAGCCAAATCATGGAACCAACCCAGGTGTCCACCAATGGATGAATAAAGAAAATGTGGTATATATATATATATGTATATATATATATATATATATATATATACATATATATATATATACCCAATGGAGTTTTATTCAACCACAAAGAAAAATGAAATTATGTCATTTGCAGGAAAATGGATGGAACTAGGAACATTTAAATGAAATCAATCAAACTCAGAAGGTTTAAGAATTGTCTGTTTTCTCTCATATGTAGAAAGTAGAGAGGCAAAGAGGAAAAAGGTGGAGTGGATCTCACAAAAATCAAAAGGAGATCAGAAGAGGAAAGGGACCAAGGGTTAGGAAGTGGGAAGGGTGGGGGCAAGTGCTAGGGAGTGACATTAGCCAAAATTGTATTGTTACACTGTGTATTGTGGGCATGTACGAATATGTGACAACAAATCCCATCAGCATGTGTAACTATAATGCACCAATTAAAAAATGTGTTGGGGGAGAGCATGGGTTCAGGTTCTGCCCTATTTATCTGCCCTTCTTTCCAGCAAATCTCTTGTTGTCTATAATCACCCACATTAATTCTCCTCTTCTTTGTGGTGCTTTGAAGGTGGTTGGGAAATCTTGGTCCTTCCCAGGAGGACTCTCAGTGGTACCTTTAGCAAAAGGAGGATGGAGTCCCTGGACATGAGAACCCATATGTCATAGCGCATGCTCCTCTGGGTGACTTGCCCTCAGATGCCCTCTGTTCACTATGATAGAAGGCAGATGAAGTGCATTATAAGGCCTTGGATTCCCTGTCACTTGACTTGGCCACACTCAGGAGAATCAAGGACAAAAGACTAGCACTTCTGCCACCCAAGGCAGATCACTGCGGGGCCTGCAGCCCACACCCCAGGGTTCTCTCCCACACCTGGGTCTGCCTCCTTCTGGCAGCTCTGTCACGGCCTGCGGATCTGACCTGGTGTTCATCCCTCCTTAAAGTTCTGTCAGGTTCATTTCATGTATTTTGAAGCTCTGTTATTGGTAGGACACATCTCTCTAGTTGTTACATTGTCTTGATTAACTCATTATTTCAAAACATCATTTTGTTGCTCTTTTAATCTCTGGTAATACTCCTTGACTTGACCAAATTTCACTCTCTGTCCACTCTCCTTAGCAAGATGGCAGAGCTCCTTTGGGCCTCTTCCTCCCATGATTGGAACTGTCAACTGCCTCCAGGGAGTGAAGGGGGCAATCACAGGGCTCCCCAGGTTTACTCGTGTCCCCTTAATGACCACGGTCCCATGTTACCTGTGGTCCAAGGTTAAACCCTGGATTTTGTATATTTCAGCCAGTATTCTGATAACTAAAAGCAGGAGAGTCAATCGGCCCCTGTTACTCCATTGTGGCTGGAAGTGAAAGTTATTTTCTATTAATTAAGCTTTTCCATATTTACTGATGTGACTGCTCTTTGGGTACCCGATTTTGCCGTATTATCTTACGGTGTCTTTGCTGCATGTATTGTGTAATACTTCCTGAGCTCATTTTTCTAACCGTATCTTCTTTCCCTTTTAGAAAATTTCTTTTGGCATTTAGGAAAATTTTTAATGTTGACCTAATGTTACCTTTGTAGTGTTCCTAATTGCTTTTTAAAAAAATTAAACTTTACTCTCTGTTCTGTCCACATCAAATGGTACCGTTGACTACCAAGTACAGACATAAACGCAATGACATCATTCTATGTTTTCCTTTCTAACCCCTTTCTTCCATTTTAACAATTGCATTATTTCTATTCTGTTAGAACACAGGTTACGTTCCTCCTTCTAGCCGTGTTTTCAGCTTTGTATGAGCTGGAAGTCTACAGTTAAATATATGAAACACTCACCCTCAGGGCTTCGGCTGCTGTCTCCTCAGACTCCTCTTAGTTGAATGAAGCTCATTCTCTAGTGGATTCTTCAGGAAGGGCACAAGTGCACAGTGCTCCTGAGTTCTTGTATATTTAAAACTGCTTTTAAATATTTTAATATTGTCCTAATGGTTACCTTTGTAGTAACCATTAAGAAACAGCTTGACTGGATATAAAGTTCTGGGTTTGCATTGTCTCTTCTAAGCTCCTTGAAAATGCTGCTCCACTTTCTTTCTTTCTTTTCTTTTTTTTTTTCCATCCTGGGGATGACCCTTTACCACTGAACTACATCCCATTTTGTTTTTTATTTTGAGACAGGGTCTTGCTAAATTGCTGAGGCTGGTGCTGAGGCTGGCCCGGAACTTGCGCTCTTCCTACCTCGGGCCTCCCAAGTTGCTGGGATCACAGATGTACCCCTCTGTGCCCAGCTGCTGCTCCACTCTCATAGTGGATTACAGCTGTTTGTGAGAAATCTGATGCCAGCTAATCCTCATCTTTTAAGCTTTTCTCTCTTTCTTCCAGGAGGTTTCATGGGTTGTTTTTTTTTTGTTGTTGTTGTTGTTTTTTTTTTCTTTTTCTTTCCAAGTCTGGTGGTTTTGCTAGGATATCTCTGAGATTATCGCTCTGGGTCAGTTTTCCAGGTGGACCTTCCATTTGTAGAGTCAATTCTTGATTGATTCCCTGAAATCCTCACTCAAGGACTGCAGTTGGACAGCCTTTGCCTGTCTTTCGTTTCAATCACTTTCCTCTAACGCTTTTAACTTCGTTATCTCATTTTTGCTCTGTTGGATTATCTTCCTGCTTTTCATCAGTGTCATTTATTAAATTTATTTTTCCTTAGGTCTTGCAACTTAATTTACATTTTTGGTAGGATTTTGTCTTTTTATTTTACATCCTAAGTTCAACAACTATCATTTTATTTCTTCCTTCGCTTATGGTTCATTTGTATTGGGGCTTTGTATTTCCTATTCAATGTTTTCTTTTATATATCTCCAAACTCTTCTTTGAGTCAAATTAATTCTTGTTGGAATATTATATCACAGTTTTCTTCAATTCCATGTTTGCTTTTTGATTTTATATTTTGTGGGGCAGGAGGAATGCTTTCTTTGACTGAATTAGCTTGATTCACACTTTTTTCAGGGGGGTACCGGGGATTGTACTCAGGGGCACTCAACCACTGAGTCCCATCCCCAGCCCGATTTTGTATTTTATTTAGAGACAGTCTCACTGAGTTGCTTAGCTCATGGTTGCTAAGGCTGGGTTCGAACTCAGGATTCTCCTGCCTCAGGCTCCCAAGCCGCTGGAATTACAGGTGTGCATCACTGCACCTAGCTTGATTCACATTTTTTAAACAATAATTTTGTTTGGATATGAAAACAGTTTTCTATTCATTTTGTACAGAGGATTCCTCATATAAGGGTACCTTATTTCTATCAGTTCTGTCCTTTTCTGTGCATCTTCTCTTATGGAAAACACTGATGGCAGAGGTGGGAAGAAGGAAAGGGACTAGTGTCTTTTGTCCTCTTCTTTCCTTTCCACTGCTATGTCTCCAAGGAATAACAGCACTTCCTGTTTCTTATTCTCCGCTGCAACTGCATCTGGTCTCACTCATTTCCAGTTCCTTTCCCTGTAGCTGGTACTGTGAACTACCATGCTCCAGATCATGTTTCCTATTTCTACGAAGTTGGACTTTCTCTTGAAGCTATCCATGCTTCACATAAGTCCTTAAGGTCCCGTGCTATTTTCCATACAGTCCTTGAGTGTTCCCTCTCCCCTTTCCACATCCCTAGGCTGGAAGCAGTAGGCTAAAGGGAGTGCTGTTGGAACTGGGTTCACTGTTCTACTTATTGATAATTTGAAGCTTGTAGTATTCTCTGATTCTTAGTAATGCTGAAGGCATGGTGCTATTTTCCATCATTATTCTATTTATTTTAAGGATTTCTAAAAAGTTATGTGAAGAGATTTCAAGCCAGGCAGCCACTGTTATTTTCCATTCCTGTTTGATGTTCATTGAACTTCTTGGATCTTTGTTGAAATTTTTCATAAAATATGGAAAAATATGACTTTCATTTCTTTAAGGTTTTTTGTTTGTTTGTTTTTTATCTGAATCTCTCTGTCCTCATTTTTGGGCAACTCCAATTACTTTTACGTTTGAGCACTTAATACTAGCTCACGGATGACAAAGACTTCTCCCCCCAGGCTTTAGTTTGGGTACTTTCTATGCTCTGTCCTCAG
This sequence comes from Sciurus carolinensis, assembly GCF_902686445.1. Lineage (NCBI taxonomy): Eukaryota > Metazoa > Chordata > Mammalia > Rodentia > Sciuridae > Sciurus > Sciurus carolinensis. The sequence goes on along the minus strand of NC_062225.1, from coordinate 63,652,572 downwards.
GTTCACTGATCTTGCTTCCCCACTCCTAGCATCCACTTTGTTGTTAAGTTTATCTAGTGAGCTTTTCATTTTAGATAATTTTTTTCAGTTCTAGAATTTCCATTTAGCTCTTTTTAAAATCATTTTTTCTTTCTCTACTAAGATTATTCATCTGTCTCCTCATTATTATCTCTTTCCCTTTAAATTTATATGCATAAAGGCTGTGTTAAAATCTTAAGTCTATTAATCCCAACATCCCTGGGTCTATTTCTATTTCCTGGTTTTCTTTCCCTAAGTCACATTTTGCTACTCATTCATATGTCTAGTAATTTCTTATTGTATGCTTGTTATTGTGGGTACTTGAAACTTTCATTCTCTAGGTCTCTGGATTTTTCTGCTAATTTGCTGGTGCCCTGTCCATTGTCTTTAACACTCATTATCATCTACCTGATCCTTAAACGTTAGAGATCTTCATGGTGCCAGCCAGTGCCTTGTCTTTTCTCATGCTGTATTTTCTCTCTATGCAATCTCATCTACACCTCTGCTTCAGTTACTGCCTATGTACCGATGATTCAAAACCATATAAATTTAGGTGAGACCTCTCATTGACTGACTCCAGTCTAATTTCTGCTTGTTTCAAATCCACTGTATCCATAACCATTGTACTCTCTCTGGTCTGCCTACACACACACACACACACACACACACGCACACACACAATCTGAGATAGGGAGCTTCTTCCTGTGATAATAATTCTCAGTGAACAATACAGCCATTACTTCAATTATGCATGTTTGGAATATAAGCACCTTACTACGTCTCTTCTAATCCTCCAAATACATTCTATCTTGAAATTCTGTCAGTGTTTATGATTTCCCTTCTTTCCATTGTCATCTCTGCCACTGGGCAGTTTTTTGCTCTCACTACCTCTCACCTGCATTACTGCACAGATCCATATTCATTGAGTACATCTATTTGTGCCCTGTTAGAATCCATTTTCCACATCATAGCCAGGATATTTTTGAAATGCAGATCTAAAGATCTAATAATGTAAGTCAATCCACTCATGCTCTCTCCTTCCACATGCACACGTGTACACACACACACACACACACACACACGCACACACAGATGGTTTAAAAGAGGGCTTCGATTGTTTCCATTGCTTTTAGAGTGAAAAAAAAGAGTGTTTCTATGAATGGGCCCATACCCAACTCATCTTCCAATGTTTTCCTTTCTTTGTGCCTCTCTGTTGTCCTGGTCCTGTCTCAGCCCTTCACCTTCCATTCTTGATTTCATGAAGCATATCTGCCTCTGGTCTTCACCTGTATTGTTCCACCTGTATGAAATGCCCTTTCATATTCTCATCACATGGTTAACTCTTTTTTATCCTCCATATCTGAAACCAATTGTACTTTTCTGGGCAAGGCATTTTCTAAACATTTTATTAAGTCAAATCTTACTTTTTAGACTCATTTTGGCACAATATGCCTCTCATTTGTAGTGCTTATAATGTTCCTAATTTTGGGGGTGAGTACTGGGGATTGAATTCAGAAGCACTCAACCACTGAGCCACATCCCCAGTCCTATTTTTGTATTTTACTTAGAGACAAGGTCTCACTGAGTTCCTTAGCACCTCACTTTTGCTGAGGTTGCCTTTGAACTCGTGATCCTCCTACCTCAGCTTCTCCAGCCACTGGGATTACAGGCATGTGCCACAGTGCCCAGCTTAATGTTTCTAATTTTACATAAGTTTCTATAACTACTTCACTCATATTTAATCCCTCTACAGAATTATTTTTATGTTAAATTAATTTTTATTAATAAATGTTTTTCCATGATTTTTTCATATAACACAGTTTGAAGAATTGTGAGTCTTCTGTATGTTCTAAGCATTTCCTTTCATGGCCACCAAAGCACTGACTATAGTTCCATTTTATAACAAGTTATAAATTTGGGAGTAAATTATACTCCATGTTTGTATAAATATGTCAAAATATACTCTACTGTCAAATGTATTCAAAAAGAACAAAAAAGAATTAATATTGAAAAAAAAATTAATATTGGAGCTCCAGTTGTGCAATTGGTTAGCACATGGTACTTATAAGAATTAATATTAAACAGGGCAGTGCTATACAGTCTTATGAACTGTTTACTTCTATTGCTCTAGTATTATGTGGCTAAGCAATATTCTTTTAAAAATATTTTTATTTTTATTTACACATGACAGTAAAGTGTATTTTGCCAGAATATACATACATAAAGTATAACTTATTTTATTTAGGTTCCCACTCTTGTAGTCATATATGATGTGGAGTTATCCTGGTTGTGTATACAATTACAAAGTTAGAAAAGTTGTGTCCAATTAATTCTACTGTCTTTCCTATTCCCCTCCCCCTCCTTTTCCTTTATGTCCTTTTGTCTAGTCCAATGGATTTCAATTATTTCCCTCCCTGAGCTCCCTTGTTTTAGATCTCTGATCTCCACAAATCAGAGATGACATTCTTTGGTTTTTTGGGATTGGCTTATTTCAGTTAGAATGATATTTTCCAGTTCCATCTATTTACCAGGCAAGTGCCACAATTTCATTCTTCTTTATGGCTGAGTAATATTCCATTGTGTATATACACCACATTTTCTTTATCTATTCATCCAATACCTCGGTTGTTTCTCTCTACTGAATTCTAAACATCATGAAATCTAGAATTCATGTTTATTCTCACTCTTGTATTTATAGCATTATAGTACATATGTTCAATAAATAGTTATTGAACCACAGAACTAATGAACTAAAACACTGCTCTTCCGTAGCTCTCTTTTACAATCATGTTTAGCTCTGGCTTTACCTTTTCAACAAATGCCCTAACCAGAGAAAGATGCTGAGGGACTGCTAAGACAGCAAGAAAATCATGTAACACAGAAACAAAGTAAGTTGTTACCTTGCAATTAGGCCTCTTGTTTCTGCCTTCAAAATGCAACTGGAATGTTAATATTGATATTTGGGTCTCTAAGAAGAAAAATTACAAACCATTGTCAAAAAATACCTACCGTTGGGACAGATAACTTGTTTTGCCCTTCCTACCTATAAACTGAAGAGATATCAAAATGCTTCTGCCCTCAAGGGGATCATAAACCCTTGGTCTTTACCTGATTTTTAAATTTTTACTTATAATTGAAAATTAATGATTGTGTATACTTATGGGCATGATGGGATGTTCGGATGTTTACATTATGGAATGATTAAATCAAGTTAAGTAGCAACCTACCACCTCGCCAGTATATCACAAACTTTACCTGTTTTTCAATGCTTTCCTCATACATGTGAGGTTTCATCTTCAAGGGATTCCATACCATTTTGGTCATTCTATGATGGGGCTAAGATACAGTAGTCTTGGTGGAATAGGGTCAGCATTTGAAGATAGTAAGACTGAGGAAGTAAAGGTGCTCATTAAGGTCAAATCTAAAAAGAGTTGATATCCACAGTTACTGCAGAGACGGTGGTATCTTATGAGGGTGGAAATCCAATAAATAGTCTAAGGTTAAGAAACTGAATGTGAGGGAAGACACAAGGACGATCCATAAATTAGACAGAGTACATGGGTATTAGGGACAAGAAAGATATGGGACAATGATGTACCAGTCTGGAACAAAAGACAGAATATTCTTAAGTGAGTTGGCTCTGCTGATTATGAAATCAGATGGATTTAAAGCATTTTTATCTATGCCTTCTCCTCATGTCATATTTTCTTTCTCTGCTCTTGGTTGAGTTTTGGCATCCTACACATATTTAAGTAGAAACAATAGTAGTTATAGCTTTCAGAAAAGATTTTAAAAAATGGGTTGGGGATGTAACTTGGTGGTAAAATGCTTACCTAGTATGGGTGAGGACCTGGGTTCAATTCCCAGAACTGAAAAAAAGAAAAGAAAAGAAAAGAAAAAGCATGAACTTTATCTCTTTTGACTAAATACTGCCAACTGACATTTTTGTCTGAAACCAGAGGCTTTCTCTTATTCTGCATTTTAAATTCATATTTCAAAAAAATTCCCCTTAGCCCTGGGCCTCCCCAGTTCTCAGTAAAAATAAATAAAGTGGTCAATAATTCATTTCGACATCCAAACTTAATTGAAAAGTTTTTTGGTGATTCAGCCCCACAGATGTAAGGTGAAAGAGTTCCAGAGAGCAAGCAAGAGCCCCGAGTTTACCACACGACTGTGAGCACATTCTTTTCACAGTTCACAGAATCCCGCGGCTTACCCTTGCTTCTGGAAAAGTAACCCTCCAACCCCTGAGGAATTTGGAGCCAGCACAGGGAGGGAGGGGCAGCTGCACAAGGCCACATTTGGCATGGCACCCACCTCCCGCCCTCCCTGGAGACGTCTGCTGGGTGGGAGGAAGCCCATTAGCAGAGAACAGTCTGGTATTTTCTGTTCCTGTTGCAGGAAGTCCCCTGTCCCCTGCCACCCCCACATCCTCAGCCTGGAAACGTTTAGAGAGGAGAAGGGAAGCCAAGCTGTGAACAGCAGGTCTCCATGGTGGGATTTGAAGAGAAGGGCCTCTTGTTCAAGCAATTTTCCCTCAGACTGGAGAGGATACTTCATACACATTCATTGTAGTTTTAATGCTTCTTCAGTGCTGAAGAAGCTACAAGGAAAATTACTCTGGGAAGACAAATTCCTAAGCTGAATCTGATATCACCAGCAATTACCAGGAGACCTGGTCCCATGGCCTCTGACTTCATCTCTGCCCGTGTCCTTTCTGTCTGACTTTGCCACAGCCACGCTGGCTTTCCTGCTGATTCTCAAACAGCTCCCACCTCGGGCCTTGACCCATCCTGCTCTTGCCCCCACCTAGCTATAAGGTTTGCTGCCTCATCTCTTCATTCCACTTTTCCCCTCACCCTACTTTTTTCTATGTAGCACATTTTACGATTGTGATTGTGTTTGCAGTGTGGCTCTTGTGGCTGGAACACAAGATCTGTGAGAAGAGAGGCTTTCTGCTACACTCTCAGCATTTAGTGCATGTTCAACAAATGGAAGAGGAAAAGAGGGAGGAGGGAGACAGAAAGAGAGGGAGGAAAAAAGACTAAAGAAAGGATCAAGTCTCCCAGAGAATATGGCACAGGCTGGATGGGTGAGATCAGGAGCTGTATGGGGTCTCTGGAAGTAGACACCAAAAGAAACAGTCCCACTACATCTGCTCCCTGTGCCTGAGATGATTTATTCCTGGATAATTAAATTAACCTTAGTGATCTTACAAGCCAGCACTGCTTCATAAGTATGATCTTGGCTGATATTTTCAAATATAAACATGTTTATTTCTCCATGACCAAGTCACAAAGATACATAAAGATATTGGTCCACAGCCAGTAAGAAGAAAAAGTTATTGACGTGGCATAAACTCACTCAAATCAGATGTGCCCATTGCATTTTTGTCTAGAGATGCTCTCAGACACCTCTTTGCCTTGAGGACTAAGTTCTTCCCCAAGTCCCAGAAGCGAAGACAATTATGAGGTTTTCCTACTATGTGTTCTTAATGCCAAACAGCTCCCAACCTGGGCTCCTAAGAAAGAGTCTAAGTACACAAGTTGCAGATGCCTCTTGCTCTTATTCTTTTGCAACTTCCCCAAAACGCATGTCAACCTCTGTCTTAGTGCCTATTCTTCGGACTTGCTCTGACCTGTTAACCCTACTTATTTCCCAGCTCCTTGAAGAAGGTAGACTGTCTGAGCCTCAGCAGGTTTGCTCGAGACCCTTCTGCTTTGCCTTACAGGCATCTGCTTTCCTTCCTTGTCCCCTAGCCCAGGCCAGCAGCAGCCCGTGCTACCTCTAAAACCCTTTCCCAGTGTGAGCTGATGGGACCCCCATTGTTAGGTATAGAGAATGAGAAATCCCAAGATAATGAGGCTTGAGGAAAAGAGTGAAAAAGAAGGCCAGGCACCCACAGCCTTCATCTCCCAACACAAATGTTTTCCAAGTGCCAAATGCAGACAGGGAGGAGGTGTTTTATCACCCCTAAAGCAACCATCTCTAGGAGGCATTAATCTCCTTCAAAGTAAATCTTCTCCAGACACTGCCCATGGACCCGACTCCAAAAAATTTAAATTCCTGGGTGCCCAAGAAAACTGGTATGCACACTAGACCACCCCTCAAAATAACCTTTATGAACCCAGTCCCTTTCTTTGTTCAGTGGCTCATTTTCCACCAGGAAAGTAGGTCCACGGGCACCATTTCATCCCTGCACCCCCCAGAATAAACAGCTGAGATGACTCGTGAGGTTTGTGTCCTGCCCAGTCTTTTTGTGCTAACACCCATGACTCTTGTCTGATGTACAAACAGAATGCATTTGCTTCAAAGCCAATCCTAACCAAGCCCTGAAGTTGGTTACCACAGTGATTCTCAGTCATATGCCAGATCCTGACCTCTTCTTTTGCTACCTTTGGTGCCGGAGTGGACCAAATGCAGAGTGAACCATCTTGCATTGTACCTATGTCATAATTTAAATGTATAGAGAGAGAATTTTTTTTTAAACTAAAAAGAAAGAAAGAAAAAACTGACAATTAAAGACCCCAGAAAGCCTTTGGCCTAATAATATTGCACCACATTGAGGCAAATAACCAAAAAATTAAAAAATTTCCTTATTTACCTCCAGGAAATAAGCTCAGTCATTGAGATATGGGCCTGACCAGGAGCCTGATCAATTCCTGCTCCCAGTGACCACTCTGTGAACCTGTATCAAACCCGGATTTTACTGGTAGGCAGACCTGAGCTGAGCCAGCAGGAAGAGTTCCCTTTGAGAGGCCAAGAAAGGAGCTTGGGCTCTCTGGGCTTATGTCTCTGATTAAACCATGATATATCCTGGCCTCCTGGGGGTCCCTGAGTTTGGTCCCTATGCTGACCTAGAGCCAATGCTGGGTGGCTTTGGCCTGGAGTTTTTCTCAGCTAGACTCACTGCTCTGGGAATTTCCCAGAAAGTGTTTGCCTGAGAAACTCTTTGTCCTTCCACAGCCTTCCCCCAGCACAGTGAGACTGTTTATGAAAAAAGTTGATCGATGAAGGATGATGTCACAGTGCTTCAGTCAGGCTGTTTTTCTTGAAGGCTAATCACACAGTGCTATAATCATCCAGACTGAAATTCAGGGAAAGAAAACAAAGCAGATAGCTTGTCATCCTTATTGGTAACGGAGAAGAGAAATGGAATGTTCAGTCATGCAAAAGTCCCTGAACCGGGTTTTCTTGTTGAAAAATTGCAGCTAAAGAGTAACCTTTCAAGGCACAGAGTGGACAAACTGAACAAGAAGTAGTTGTTGAGTGATTTGGTTTCCTCTCCCATTCTTGCTCCTGATTCGTGGATTTTCTGACATGCAGTGTGGAAAAAAACAAGTGGAAACAAACTACCCAAATAACTAAAAACCAGCTTCAAAGCAGTGTGAATAACTAAGAAGTGACCCTATTTCAATAGATTCCTAGATCAGTATTAATTATTATAAAACATTGTCTACTGTGTTATAGACCAGACAACTGGTACCACTTCCAAGAAAGCCTTAAAGCGAAAAAATGGGTTGCCTTTGGTTTATCACCCTCCTTTTTGACAGTCCAGCTAGAGAAGCCCAGGAGTTGAAGAACTTGTCAGTAGTTACAGCAACTCTCAAGAGGTAGTGCACAAAATAACTGTGGTTCAAAAAATACTCTGAGGACAAATGTGTGACCTGGTAGGAAAGGTGGCTTCTTAACAGTGAAGTTCTAAAGAATTAAACAATACTGGAAGTAATGCACAAGCAGGAAATTCTAAACACATAGTCTCAAGTCAATGTCAGAAGAGCAAGACAAACCAGGTGAGAACATGTTGGTAGTGACTTTCAGAACAGGGACATGAGCAATATCCTAGCACAGATGTCATTCATGATCTAGTGATACAGCAGAATTGTAGTCCAAAGGACAGAGCATGGCTTCCTCTGCGCTGCCTTTGTCTGCTCTGCTGGGGAAGCAAGTTTTGACAGGGTTCTCTTTTGAAGTGCCCTTGGCAGACTCCTCCTCGTAAATGTTGGAGATTTTGGATTTGGCTTCATTTCTCATCTCCTGTCTTTATATTCCTTCTTACTCAGTTATTTCTATGGATTTAAATAGTATCTCAAATTTCAAACCATTTGTCCCACCGCCCACTGTTCATCCCACTTGAACATCTCATGGACATTGTAACTATAAACTATTTCATTCTGTCTCCTGCTTCCCCCTAAAATACCTTGTTACCTCCCTGTCAATAAATGGCATGACTATTCACCCATTTCTCAAGCCAGAAATGAGCTCACGTTCAACATAAGTTCTGTTAGTTCTACTTCCAAAGCAGGTCTCAAAACTACCCATTTCTTTCCATCCTCTCAGCCAGATTCCTAGGCCAAGTGACCATCATTTTCCCCTGGACTAATAAACAGTAGTCTTATATTCACTGTTGCTCCATACAATTCATTCAGAGTTACTTCATCAAAAGGTGAATGATTGTGACATTCTCTTTCAATGGATTTCCCTGAATTTAGAAGAGTTCACTCTTCTTTCTATGACCTAAAGCTTACTTCTGTCCATCTTTTCAGCCTCACCTTATGCCCATATTCTATGGCTTTAACATGCCAATGTGTATTAGCCCATTTTTCATTACTATAATAAAATACCTAAGACAAAGTATCTATAAAGGAAAGAGGCTTATTTACCTTACAGTTTTGAAGGCTGCAAATCCAAAAAGCATGGCACTGATTCTGGTGAGGACCCCCTTGGCTGTATCACTTCATGGCAAATGGTACCATGATAACAGGAGCTTGTGCCGGAGGAAGAAATCACATGGCACTACAGGAAACCAAATCAAAGGGAAGAACCAGGTTTGCTCTCTTTGTAACAAGCCTCTCCCAAGAATTAGCTTAGGGTCCCATGAAAACTACCTCAGTCCCTTCCATGGTCAAAGCCCCCAGTGACTTCCCACTATGCTCCAACTCTTAAATATCCCACTGCCTCTACACCAAACTGAGGACCAAACCTCCAACACATGAAACTTTGGAGGACACACTCAAACCATATCCAAACCATAGCACAAGGTTTGTGTGTTTTTAGCTTTGGGATCTTTGCTTGTTTATCATCTCTCTCCCTCACTGGACTTTCTTGGTCACTACTTCTAAGGTCTGTTCTTTGAATCATCCTACTGTAAGTATTCAATAAAAAATAATGTTGATGAATGCTGTCTGTCAGGGAGAAGAAGACATGGTTAAAAAACAATTGTTCTGGAGGTAGATGTGTGTGGAGGAAGAGTGCCTTCTTAAAAGTTGGGTTCCCAAGAATCAATTTAAACCAAATATAGAAATGTGAATGATTGTAGTATTTGGTTGACTTTTGTGGTTGTTATTGTTTGTTTGTTTTTATTTTTTATTTATTTGGTTGACTTTGGAAGAAGGAAGTATGCCAAAATATCTCCCTAATCAAAATATATACATTCTGGGTTCCTTTCTCTCAACGTCCAGCCTGTAAATACTAGAGAATTTTATAACCTTTTGTTGTGGTCACTTACTGTGGAACAAACTACCCCCAAAACATAGAGTGACTTTAAAAAATCCATTTAGGCCAAGGATGTAGCTCAGTGGCACGGCATTTGCCCAGCATGCATGAGGTCCTGGGTTCAATCGTTGGCAACACACACACATATACACACCCCCTTAAAAACTCACCATTGTATTATAAGAGATTCTGTGAGTCAGATATTTAATGAGAACATAATAGAGGTGGCTCATCTTTGTTCTACAACGTCTAGAATTTCAGCTGAAAAGATTCAGAGACTGGGGGCTATGCTATATTCATATGCAAATATTCCATAATGAAACCCACTATTCTAAATAATTAATAAGCACCAACAAAAAAATTCAGAAAACAAAGAGTAGGGAATTAAAAATCATCTGGAGGATTCCTCCCTCCCTCTACCTCATATGTCTGGTTCCTGAGCTACTATTAGTATGAAGTTGCCGTTATTTAAGAAGGAAAACCTTAAAGATGGGGCAGGCTTTGGAGGGACTATCAGGGATTCAATTCCACCTGCTTTAGGTTGAGATGTCTATTGGAAACCCATGGGGACATGTAAGGTAGTCAACAGGACGTGCAAGACTAGAACTCACAGAAGTTCAAATAGTAATAGACTTGTTGAAGTCTTCAGCATTGAGATGGAATATGGAGCTGTATTATAATACAATAAGCATAGGTAGAGAAGAGGACCAAGGATGAGATCCTGGGGCACTGCAGTGTTGGAGATCCGAGAAGAGGGAAGAAATGGCAGAGCAGATGAAGAAGTGTGGACTTCTGGAAGCCAAATGAAGCATTCCCAGAAAGAGGGACTGATTAACTGGGTCAGCATGCCCGGAAACTGGGAAGGATGGGAGAGGAGAGAGGGGAAAAAAAACCTCTGAGTTGTACAGTTTGCCAATTTTCATGATTAAAATACTCCCATCACGTCGATGACAAGCTATTAATGTGATGTCACTAAATACAGTTTAGAAGAGATGTGCACAGTTGGCTATCAAGAGACAGTGCAGGGTGGCCTCAGCACATCCCCACATGTTACCATGATGTGTTGCCTCACAAGGCTGCCTGAGCACAGGTGAACCTAGTGTGGCTGAGCCTGTCATTCAGACAGGGCCAACTAACATTCATCTGTAATATGACAGGTCTGGGACTTTCTCAGAGGACAGCTTAAGTGGCTTGGTGGGATGGGTCAAGGGGACCAGGAGAAGGACGTCATGGTCCCTGAAGCCCAGATTCATGCTAATCTTTAGATGGAGTCTCAACAATGAAAAGCCCAAGATATGTCCCTCAACCAGCAAGGAGTGCAGAGCCCGCTGCAGGTTTCCAGCATCAGCCTGAGCACATGGCTTCTGTGGACGATTCAAGGAGGAGAGGGCCTGGCAGAGAGTTAAGCCTCAGATTGATCAGATCAGCACACCTAAGGAATCTGATCATCTTAACAAGAAAAGGCATAGACTCTCCCCCAAAGAATTAGTAAAGCAAAATATGATAGAAAACTCTCCAGGCTTCAGATAGCCCTCATTTCCAAATCTTTCTGCTCCCATTCCTGCACACATCCTAAGAACTCTGATGTTCCCTCAGACTCCAGAACTCACTTCATGCTTTCCCTGCTGCTTAGACCTCCTCTTGACAGGCCTGACTGTTGATACCCTTAAATTAAAACCCTGTCTTCACATTTACACACAGGAACCAATTTTCAAGAAGGTCTTATTTTCTCCTTCTCTAGAATTCTTTAAATGTGAGAGTTCACTTCCATAAAACACTTAAACAAATATACATCAATTACCTGCTGATTGTAAAGCATCATAAGAGCTTCTATAAAACATGCAAAGAAACGTGACATATGTGCTTATATAATAAGGTTGGGAAAATTGTCATATTCTTCAAGGGGAATAAAAAAACATTACAATAGGCATGTGTGTCCAGCGATTGTCTCGGACATCAGGTCCCAGAGGAGAACGAGACACAGGAGGTCCACGAAGCTTCACGCCACTGGATGGAGAAGATCAAAGGAAAAGAAAAGGAATCTTTTATTTGCTTGTCACTTCTCTTTGCTAGAACTGTCTGGACACTACAACTGTTTAATTCTACTTCAATACTTCCTATTACTGTGGAAAGGAGTTTTATACTTCTATGGAAATGGGTTTTCATTGCTCTTTTAAAACGAGGTACAGAGTGGGAAAGCATTTATCCAAAATCCATAGAATCCATCAGTAGCAGAAGTGAAACCAGATAGACGCCTCCAGAGTTATATGCCTGGCTCTCTCGCCCACCTCACACTGCCTCCCTGAGGCTGAAGCAGTTTGAATAGTATCCCCCTCCCAAAGTGATATGCCCATGTCCTCAGTCCTTTTACTGTGCTGCTAATGTGGTCTTATTTGGCAATAGAGTCTTTGCAGAAGTAATAAATATAAAAATCTCGAGAGGAGATCATCCTAGAGTCAGGAGGTATGGGGGAGTGGGGAGCTATATCCACTGAAGAGTGTCCTTCTAAGAGAAGAGAGGGGAAAATATACCCAGAGACCCAGGAAAGGCCACAAGAAGATGAAGGCAGGGACTGGAGTTAGTCCCATGCCAAAAACATGGAGGATTGCCAACACCCATCAGAAACTAGGAGATAGAGATGGAATGAATTCTCCCTCAAGGCCTGCAGAATGAACCAACCCTGTCAACACCTTGATTTTAGACTTCTGTCCTTCACAGCTACGAGAGAATAAAATTCTGTGAAGTCATCGTGTTGTGCTGATGGACTCCAGCTGCTCCAGGGAACCAACGCAGACTGTCGGGGTGAGAGCATGCTTCACAGAGACGTGGGGAAGAGAGAGAGAGAGAGATAAAGAGAAGATGACGGAGTATGATCTCTAAAGCTGAGTAAAAACAGTATTCCCCAGAAGAGGGAGTGATCCCCTTTCTGCTACCTGTGACAAATTCTGGACTCCTATGTCTTGGTTTGGTCCTGACCGACTGTCATCAACACTGCAGTTTGCCTCAGAACTGCTGACGTTAGGTCCATTTCCTCAACTGACTGATGTGGCGGTTTTCACAGACGGGAGCAACTGACTGAGCAAGCTGGATGGCTATAGTCACAGCTCCTGGAAAGCTTGTTCTCCAACATCAGAGAATGTGGAATCATTCAGCTGTACCTTTGTAAGCAGGTTGAAAAGAGAAGCCTCCAACAAATAAAACTGGAATCACTGGTGATGGCGAACATTGGTCAAAAGTCACTTCCTCAGCGGCTCTTTGTGGTGCCTTCACTCTCCCTGTCAGTTCTGTTCTCACATACGGGCATCAGGTGAAATGCACTGCTCCCATAGAATTCGGCTACCATCAGGCATTAACACATCAGCTCTGTGGGAAGCAGTTCTCTGGTGATTTATTGTGAAAAGAGAGAAGAGAGAGAACTTTATAGCCTAGGTAAATGCGATAGGGAACTATTTGAGTCCCAGGCATTCAGAAGTGTTAGAAAAGACTTAAGAAACGGACTAAAACATAGTGGAAATTTTGCATATGTCTATTTCTTTCTGTGTTGGCTTTCAAGAAGCAAAATTGGCCATTTACTGATTCCATTTAGAGTTTACAAAGGACCTACTACAGACCATGTACCCTACTAGGTTGGTATCAGAGCTACCAGGATGAATAAATCCATCTGCTCAGAACAGAAGAAGGCAGACTCAGGGAGTGGGGCTACATATGTAGTTTTAAGTGAGAGTAAAGGGAAGAAAAATGACATCGTATCTCTCAGCTGCTGGTGAGGCCACCAAAAGTACTGCAGGAATTTTAGTGTAGAGAGCTCCCTGGAGCCTGCTGAGAGGAAGCCACGGACGCCAACCACAGACTGAAGACTTGCCAGGAAACACAGTTACTCCTAGAGCCACACGTAGTCAGGTATTTGCCAAAAGAGGAAAAGTGTGGCACCTAGATGCAAACCAGGGCCCACCTGCATCAGCTTCTGCCTTTCCTGGGGAAGGAAACACCTGCTTTTGGCAGAAGTTCGATGGGCAGAGGTTGGTGGAAGGTTTTGGTTCATGTGGCAAGATGTTACAGTGTCCTTACCAGGAAGAAAAGCACATGGCGTCTTCTTCATGGAACCTTTGGGGTTTGGGGAGCACAGAACACCACAGACAGTGGATCCATTATAAAATCTGGAGTCAAGGCAGGATGCCAGGGATTTAAGAGGAGTCTTAACTTCCTTGTTATTTGTGCATTTAACCAACTAAACATTTCCATGGGAGACCTTCTGTCCTCTCCCACCCCAGCTTCTCAACCTCCCCACATGCTGGACAGAGGGTCAACTTGAGGAAGTCCAGCTGCAGAAATGATTAGACTAGTTTTTCTGTCATTACAGGCAAGAAGAATATGGCAAATGGAGACAATTACTTGCTTAATTCGGTCCCCCTAGAACTGTGTGTTTTGCCCTGTTTTCATTAATTGAGTATAAAATTGCTTTTAGGCTGGAGGAACACAGTTAATTGGTAAACTTTCAAGTTCGTGTTTTTGGACGTGGGCATAACTTTGGGAGAGCGGTTTTTACCCTCTCAGCTGTCTCATTTTATCTCACATAAAAATGTATTAAGAAAATGAAGCCAAGTGAAGCAAAGTTCAGAAGTAGTGGGAGCCAGGGGTAGACATAAAAGCCTCAGCGACTGAAGACAGAGGAGCCTGAGATGAGTGGGATTTTAGGGAGCAGAGCAGAGCCATGTAGCAGGAGGCAAAAGGAAGGAATGGGGAATTAGCGATGATGGTTGGAAGCAATGCCTAGGTTACTCGGAGGACAGCATCTAATTCTGTAAGGTCTCCAGGCGCTTCTTACCCACAAGGGAAGCCATGGAAACCTCTGCCAAGCAAATGGAATTGCCAACGTGAAGTCAAGAGAGCTTACGTCTGAGCCTCCTTGAGATGGATTTGTGGACACAGATGATGGGTTTGCTCTCGGGTTTAGTACGGAGTAAACCCGGGTTTGACTACTCCTGCTGGTCTCTATTCCCTGCTGATATTTCCCTTGGCAGAGAATGATTGCTCTGAAAAAAGCCAAATGCAGGCAATAAATCCAGCAGTGCTTTCTACTGTTAACTCTAGCGAGGAGTTAGAAGGATATAAAACAAACATGCCCGTCCTGATATCGGAGGACAGACCAACCCCTGAAGGGGCCAAAGTAGATGCAGCAGAAGCTGAGAGAGGGAACGGGGGCTGGGAGTGACCCCAACTTTGTTGTTGGCCACCCTTCTCAGAGGATGGGAAGCAGAGCCGAAAAAAATCATTCTGGAAGGGAAGCCAAGAAAATAAGATTTCAGCGAGGCAGAAAATGAAGGCCTCTTCTAAGAAAGTTAACAGGACCAAGAGCCTGCCAACTTCTGCTCACTGCAACCCCATTTTATTGGCATTGAAGCAAGTCCAATACTTACTATGAAGGCTGGGCCTTTCTTAGAAGGGACTCTTTTTGAAGATTTTTATATTTGCCAACCTGTCAAAAAGAATCTTGATTCTTTCTAGAATAGCCCTGTGCGCTTTCTTCCCAAGAGCTTTTGCAGCAGGTGCTTCATGTGCTACAGTTTCTGAGCTTAGGTGGAGGCACTGCCTTCTGGCCTGTGGCTCTCTGAGTAGTAACGTTCTGGGATGGAGCCTTCTTGTCCACAGTGGTCATCTTTTTGTGGGATTTTGGCCACTGCAGCAGCAGCAGCTGTAACCTTAGCAAAGGTTCCTGTTTGGGGAGAAGATTTCTAGAGACCTGCCATTGGAAGTTTCTTCATTTTACTATTTTTTAGTACAACTTTTTATGATTAATTTTTAGTTATACATAAAATTAGAATTCATCTTGACATAATTTAAAAAGCATGGAATATAATTTTCTGTAATTCAGTTCCAAATATTTCTCCTTTCCTTCCTCTCCTCCCTCTCCCTGTTCCCTTCTACTATACTGATCTTTCTACTATTTACTTTTTAGTTTTTTTCTTTTTGTTAGTTGTCATATTGTGGATAGACATAATGGTGAGAGACCCTGAGATCTACTCATATTCGTACATAGGGAAATTAGGTCAGGTTCATTCTTCTGTTCTTCCCTTATCCCGCCCCTTTTCCCTCCCCTTCAATCTTCTTTATCGAGTTCACCATTCTTTCTTCTATTTTGATGAAAGTCCCCCTTTTCCCTTTCTCTTTCTCACTCATTTCCCTCCCTTATTTCAGACTAGTTTCCACATGTCAGAGAGAACATTCAACCTTTGACTTACTCAGTCTGGCTTATTTCACTTAGCATGATAGTATCCATTTCCATCCATTTACCAGCAAATGTCATAATTTCATTCTTCTTTATAGCTGAGCAATACTCCATTGTGTATATAAACCACATTTTCTTTATCCATTCTTCTGTTGAAAGGCACCTTGGTTGGTTCCATAGCTTGGCTATTGTAAATTGTGCTGCCGTAAACATTGATGTAGTTGTATCAGTATAATATGCTGATTTTAGATCTTTTGGATATATACTGAGGAGTGGGATAGCTGGGTTGTAGGGTGGTTCCATTTCTAGTTTTTAGAGAAATCTCCATACTGCTTTCCAGAGTGGTTGAACTAATTTGCAGTCCCACCAACAATGTACAAATGTACCTCTTTCCTCACATCCTCGCCAGCATATATTATTATTTGTATTCTTAATCATTGTCATTCTGACTGACGTAAGATGAAATCTCAATGTTGTTTTGATCTGCATTTCTCTGATTGCTAAAGATGTTGAACATTTTTTCATATATTTGTATTTCATATAATTGTATTTCTTCTTTTGAGAAGTGTCTGTTTAGTTCTTTTGCCCATTTATTAATTGGGTTACTTGGGGGTTGTCAAGTTTTTTGAGTTTTTTATATATTCTGAATATTAATGCCCAATTTGAGGAGCAGGTGGCAAAGATCTTTTCCCATTCTGTAGACTCTCTCTCTTCATGCTCTTAATTATTTCCTTTGCTGTGCAGAAGATTTTAATTTGATACCATCCCACTTACTGATTTTTAAATTATTTTTTCTTGGGCTGTTGTAGTCTTGTTAAAGATGTTGGTTCTTGGGCCAACATACTGGAGTTCTGAGCCTATATTTTCTTCAAGGGGTTGCACATTTTCTGGTCTATGTCTTTGATTCACTTTCAGTTGACTTTTGTGCAGGGTGAGAGATGGAGGTCAAATTTCATTCTACATTTAGAGTTTCAGTTTTCCCAACACCATTTGTTGAAGAGGCTCTTTTCTCCAATAAATGTTTTTGGCATCTTTGTCTAGTATCATAATAATAAATAATAATTTATCTAGTATCTAGTATATTGTGTTTATATGGGCTTATCTCTGTGTCTTCTATTCTATTCCATTTGGTCTTCATGCCTGTTTTGGTGCCAGTACTTGTTACTGTAACTCTGTAGTATATTTTGAGTTAGTATATTTGACCTCAAAATGCTTCCAGCATCACTCCTTATACTCAGGATTACTTTGGCTCTTCTGGGTCTCTTATTTTTCCAAATGAATTTTATAATTTCTTTTTCTAGTTCTGTGAAGAATGTCATTGGCATTTTGAGGGAATTTAATTGAATCTGTGTAACATTTTTGGTAGTATGTACATTTTAATAATACTGATTCTACCTACCCAAGAACATGGGAGGTCTTTCCATTTTTAAGTTATTTTTCAATTTCTTTCTTCAGTATTCTATAGTAGTCATTGTAGAAGTCTTTGGCAACCTTCATTAGATTCATTCCCAAGGTTTTTGTTTGTTTGTTTTAGGTTATTGTGAGCAGAATAGTTTTCCTAATTTATTTTTCAGTATGTTCATTTTTGAAGTATAGGAAAGCAATAGATTTATGTATGTTGATCTCGTATCCTGCTACTTTACTAAATTTGTTAATCAGCTCTAGAAGTCTTCTGGTAGAGTTTTTTGGGTCTTCTAAATATAGGATCATGTCATCAGCAAATAGAGATAACTTGAGCTCTTCTTTTCCTATTTGTATCCCTTTAATTTCCTTCTCTTGCTCTCAGTTTCAAGGATTATATGAAATAGGAGTGGTGAGGGCAGACATCCTTGTCTAGTTCCTGTTTTTAGAGGAAATCCTTTCAGTTTTTCTCCATTCAGTGTGATATTTGTCATGTATAGTCTTTACAATGTTGAGGTAAGTTTCTTCTATCCCCAGTTTCTCTAGTGTTTTAACCATGAATGGGTTAGGGTTAGGGTTAGGGTTAGGGTTAGGGTTAGGGTTAGGGTTAGGCTTAGAGAGAGATCTTGCCAGGAACAAAATATAAACCCCAAAGGCATGCCCCCAGTGACCTATCTCCTCCAACCACACCCTACCTCCCTATAGTTATCACCCAGCTAATCTATACCAGTAGGTTAATCCACTGATTATGTTATGCCTCAGTCTAATCATTTCACCTCTGAAACTTTTTGCATTGTCTTACACATGAGCTTTTGGGAAACACCTCATATCAAGACCATAACTCATGTAAAGTCAGGGATGCCACTACACATCCCCCAATGTGCAGGTTAGCCCCCCACAATAAAAAGTTATCTGGCCTGTGTTAAAAGGCTTTTATCTAAGAGAAAGGGTGTGTTCTTATGCTGAATAATGAGTGGAAAAGTAATGAATATATTTCACTGAATTGGACTCTGCTTTGAGTAAGGTCCATGTGACAGTCATTATGTTCTGAGAAGGAATTCATGTAAATGTACTGTCTTTAGGACAATAAAAGTTTAAGCCTGATCTCTTTGTGAACTGAAGTTTTGCCTCCAAATAAGAAGGTATTTCAGGATTCACCTGAACAAATATAATAGTATTTGCGGGCAGTTCTCTACAAAGACTAAAAATTCCCAGACTAGAATCAAATCAGAATGCCAGAAATAAATGGGACTATATAAATCACTGGTTCAACCTACTGATTTTAAAAATGAAGTCTCTAAGTCCTGCTTGATAAAGCGATTTGCCCAAGAACAACTGACTAGAAGACTATTGTTTTGACCTCACCAAAAATGAATGTAGGGCTGGGCACAGTGGCACATGCCTGTAATCCCAGAGGCTCAGGAGACTAAGGCAGAATGATCATGAGTTCAAAGTCAGCCTCAGCAACTTAGTGAGACCCTAAGCAACTTAGCGAGATCCTGTCTCTAAATAAAATATTTAAAAGGACTGGAACTGTGGCTTAGTGGCTAAGTGACCCTAGGTTCAATCCCTGGCACCAAAAACAAACAAAAAAGAATGTAGGACTATTGGGTTCATCACTGGGACACCAACAGAAATTGCAGAAATTGGACCATGCCTGGGGGATGGGTGACTTAGTTAGAATTGCCCTCTTTGGGAGACAAGAAGAGGAGAGGTAACTGGGAGATGAGGTTTATTGATGAGGTCTTGGTTTCCTGAACTTCCAGACCTTTTCTCACATCTCATGGCTACTGCATTTGATGACTATGTGCTCAAGTCTATACCTTGTTACTTCAGATCATGTCCAATCCAAATCTTTCTAACTTCCAATATTTCTCACTGGAAACACAATTGATTTTTGATACAGGACAATTCTTTGTTTCAGGAGTATTTGGAATATTTGGACTTTGCTCACCAATTATCTATTGCAACTCCAGTCATGAATATTAGGAGACAAACCTAGAAATTTCTAAACTTACCCCAAGAGAGTGGTACTGCTTCCCTTCACTGCCCCTTCAATCAACACTCACCAAAGATCAGATGGCAGGGTTGCATTTGTGTTGCACAAAGTGCATCTTGGTCAGGAGAAGAAAACAATCAGAACAATGGATGAGGGTGGTCTTAATGAACACCTTCACTAAAATGACCTGTCTCAGTTGGGTGTGGTGGCACATGTCTGTAATCCCAGGGGCTTGGGAGGTTGAGGCAGGAGGATTACAAGTTCAAAGCCAGCCTCAGTAACAGTGAGGCCCTAAGCAACTCAGTGAGACCCTGTCTCTAAATAAAAACACAAAATAGGGCTGGGGATGTGACTCAGTGGTCGAGTGCCCCTGAGTTCAATCCCCAGTACCAAAAACAAATAAATAAATAAAAATAAAATAAATAAAAAATTTCTCAGAACCCATCTTCAGGGATAGGATGCAAGAATATATGGTTTTGATGATTTTACCAGGTAATTCCTGTGCACACAGAGAGTTTGAGACCCATTGCTTAATTTTCCCATTGGCTCATGGAAAAATCAATGTTTACAAACACCTCTCTGATAAATTAAAAAAAAAAAAAAAAACACCTTTCTGCTCACACTCCACTTTCAGAGGTCCTGAGTTAATTGGACTTCAGTGGGGGTTATGGCAATCATGTTTTTAAAATTACTGAGGTGATTTTAATATTGATTTAAAGTGAAGAAACACTGCCATCAAGGAATTTTGCCAAATAAGGGATGACCAAATTAATTACCCTCTTCTTCATCTCGATTAGGAGCAAACAACTTAAAACAAGGGTTCTTAACCTTGACTGCATCTCCCAGTGAGTTTGATAAAACCCTGATGCCCAAGCCACACCCGATGTCTTTGAAATCAGAATCTTTGGAAGTAGAACCCAGGTATCCTTAAT
This sequence comes from Sciurus carolinensis, assembly GCF_902686445.1. Taxonomy (NCBI): domain Eukaryota; kingdom Metazoa; phylum Chordata; class Mammalia; order Rodentia; family Sciuridae; genus Sciurus; species Sciurus carolinensis. Next base: position 63,632,501 of record NC_062225.1, on the reverse strand, counting down.
TTTTAAGGCTCCCAGAATATTCCAAGGTGCAGTCATGTTTAAGAACTATGATTTCAGAATGTTTTCCTGACTTCTCCCATAATCCTGAACCTTTGGTTTCTATCTTTCTTCCAACCACCCCTTTCTAAAGAGTTGAGCTTGCAGGGTGAGTGTTGGGGTGAGACTGGCGAAGGGAAAAAGGCAAGATTCAACATGGTTCTCTTTGCCACTTAATTCCTCTGCTTATTCAGCACAGTGGAAGTAAGGAGCAATGAAGAAAACCCTAGATCTATTGTAAAATATCTCTAGGAGGAAGATTCTGAATGAGCATCATTTGTTTTTATCTTGATTCTTCCCTGGGGTATGTAAATGTTGTTCAAGCACAGGAACTTCAACTTTTATTTTCCAATTTTTTCATTTATGTGGCATGCATGGGTCAAAGAAGCAAAGGAAAGTTGGAAATCATTCCCCTCTAATTAACAGACATCTCAGTGGCTGAAATTATTTGTTAGTGACAGTGCCAGTAGAATTGGGAATGTTAATTACTGTCAACAGTGCTCAAGCCTGTTTTCATAACTAATAATAATTGTTAATATGTCACCACCACAGCTAAAGATCCATAAAAAACTTTATCCCCTGTCTATTAAATGTAATTTGGTAATGACTCCCAAATGTGCCACCTTTCAACCTTCAAGAGGTAATGATTAGCCTATGAGGGGTCTGCCTTCATGAATGGTTTAAGGCCATTATCTCAGAAATAGGTGCATTATAAAAAGTCAAGTTCAATCTCTGTTCACCTTCCATCATTAGATGGCACAGCATGAAGGCCTTTGTCAGATGCAGATCCCTTAATCTTGGACTTCCCAGTCTCCAGTACTGTAAGAAATAAATTACTTATGCAATTTTAAAGAAATACTAAACCTTGTCTCAGTTGCTAAAGAGAAGAGTAACATGAGATGAGACAGAGCTGGTTCCTCTTCAATTGTTCTGACACCGTTTATAGTCTGGTCAAAGCAGGGAGTGCCTATGTCCCCATCCCTGCCTGCTCCAGCCCCATCTTGTGCTGCTGCCTTAAGATTAAGATCATTCTCCTTCTATGCTGAGTGAGGTCCCAGGTGCTCAGAGAAAACTGTCTGAATCTGGAGCATATGAATCCTAGTTATAGGTTCTTTTAACACACACACACACACACACACACACACACACACACACTTTCTTTAAGATGCACAATTTGTATTTAGCTGATGGACCCTGATGTGGAGCTTGAAGTCATGGGTCCATATTCCCCTCCCTGTTGATCAGTGGTCCTTCCATGCCCCAAGGCTTCAGTTAGGGCTAGCTCTGAATATCAGATTGTTTAATAAATCTGAACTGAAAATGTATTTCCCTCCAGGATGATCCCTTCTTGTTACCTAATCTTATGTCAGCAGATAGACATGGGGATGGGTGTCAGGGGAAGAACACATCCTGATGACATCAATGTTACAATGTCTATATGACATATAGAAAAGCTCCTGTGTGGATGCAGAAATGGTCAAAGATGAATTGATTAGATTATGAGAGTTGTAACCTAATCAATGGATTAATCCACCTGAAGGGTTAATAATTTGAATGGACTAATTAGGTGGCTGCTGTAGGCAGGTTAGAGGAAGTAGGTCACCAGGGAGTATACTTTTGGGGTTTATCTTTTGTCTCTGGCATCTCAAACTTCTCTCTTTCTCTCTCTCTCTCTCTCTCTCTGTGTGTGTGTGTGTGTGTGTGTGTGTGTGTGTGTGTGTGTTTCCTGGCTCTCATGAGCTGACCAGCTTTCCTCCAGCATGATATTCCACTTTATCTCAGGCCCAGAGCAATGGAGTTGGCCTACCATGGACTGAGACCTCTGAAATCATGAGCCCAAAATAAACTTTTGCACCTCTAAATTGTTTTTGTTGGGTATTTTGATCACAGTGGTGAAAAGTCAACCTGCTCAACATCCAACAGCAGTGTCTATAACCAAAATTTAAAATGCACTTTACTGGGTATCTCCTTGCCTTAAAAATAGAAACTCCAAAAGGACCACTTAAGCAGTTCTTCTCAGACTGCCAGATATTTTCCACCTGAAACACCCTCCTAGAATTTCAAATGGCAGTTTTGAAACAATAATATTAGCTACCACTTGTTGACTGTGGTGCTAAGCCCTTTACATGTGAGATCCTATTTGGTCCTCACACAACCCAGGCATTATTTCACTTAACAGAGGATGAAATGTGCTCAAATTGGTACAGCTAGTGTGAAGATAAGAGTCATGTGTCTGGGGTCGGAGCACACAGAACTGCTATCTCCATGCATATGGGCAGCAGTTGCTGCTCTGACAAGGACTGACATTGCCTCAAGTCTGGAGAAGACTCTGTTAGGTTCCTGTGTTTCACCACATTTTCCATCAGCACTCTGTTGACCTGATCATTCCTCTAGCCTTGACTATTTTCTCTGAGATAGGAGAGGCCTTTGCCAACCAGCCTCCTGGTTCTTTAATAAACTCCCAAACACAGTATCTTTGGGCTCCAGTCTTTTTACAATGCTCTGGTATTATAAACATTTTAAAGTTAAGCTGCCAGATCCCTTACTGGTACCTCCTTTTTCTTCCCCCTCCTCTTCTGAACTTGTATTCCTAACCAAACACTTAGAACAAGTTGTCAGAGGTTGGGTCAGAAGAATTTTTGTGGTATCAAGGACAATGAACATAGGTCTGTTAAATACCTTCTATTAGATTCCTCCAGAGAAACAGAACCAATAGGATATACAGAGGTTTATGCAAGTGAAGATTAATTATGGGGATTGGCTCACATGACTATGCATGCCAAGAAGTTCCACAGCATGCCATATACAAGCTGAAGACCCAAGGAAGATGTAATTCAGTCTGAGTCTGATGGCCTGAGAACTAGAAAGTTGGATGTCTGAGGGTGGAAGATGAATGTTCCAACTCAAAAGCAGAAAACAAGTTCATAAATGCACATTTCCTCTACCTTTTTGCTCTATTTGGGTTCTCAAAGGATTGGATTGACCCCACCCAATCTTCCTTATTCAGTCTACTATCAATCAAATGTTAATCTCTTCTAGAAACCCTTCATAGACATACTCAGAAATAACATTTTACTAGCTATCTGAGCATCCTTTAGCCTAGTCAAATTGACACACAGAATTGACCATCTCATACCTTTGTTCTTGTCCACCTTAAGTTGAATTATTTGACTGAACATATTCTTCATAGATTGACCATCTGTTAATCAGCTTGCCATTAGTATACAAAATTCCAGAGTTAATCAACTTATAAAGAAAAAAGGTTTATTTTGGCTCACATCTTTGGAGGTTCCAGTCCATGATTGGTTGACCCTATTGTTTTGGGGCCTGTGGTAAGGCTGTACATCAAGGTAAGAGACTGTAGCAGAGCAAAGCCACTCACCTCATGGCTGAGAAATAAGACAGAGAGAGGAAGGTAACAGGGTTCCACAATCCTCGAGAGGGGCATACTCCCAGTGACCTAAAAAGCTCTCACTAGACCTGACCTCTTGAAGTTTCCATAACCTTCCAATAGAAACTCTGTGGGGAAACTGACCTCCAAAACATGGGCCTCTGAGAGACATTTAAGACCCAAACTACTAATGGAAACTGTTGATTTCTCATTAGCAATTGTTTTGTGCCATTCCAGAACCTCACTGTGCTTTGGGAATAAATAGTTCTTACCCTAATCTTCATTCACCTGCAATAAATCTGTTACTCATAATTTGTGACCTAGACCTGGCACATGGGATATTATCTTTTCTTGGTCAAAGAATTGACTCAAAGATGTGGATGGTAGCAAAATAAAACCACATTAGAATTAATTCTTCTTTGAGCAAATGGATAAGACTCAGACTGTCTATTTCAGAACTTACAGCCATGAGGATATGAATCTCAAGTTGCTGGCAGCCACCTGGCCCCAAGGAAAGAAGAGTCTATGTGAAAAGAGAGCCCACTAGAAAGAAAGCAGAGCCAAGAGTTGACAGACACTGGGTGCTTCAGACATCATTTGAGACTTTAGATCCAGCTATGACTCAAGTATACCACTGGATTTTTCATTTACATGAGAAAAGACATTATCTTTTTTGTTTCAGTCAGTTGGGTTAATTTTCTATTACATGATGGGAAAATTTCCTAACTAATACAACATTCTTTCCATGATCATCGGACAATTCTTCATGCAAAAGGATCGTTCAGGTGGTGTTGTGGTACAGAGTAACGAAAACTGTTCTCTGCTAATATATACCCTATACCCAGAATGTCTTGTCTGTACATGAGAAATGTCTTTGTAACTAGTAAACTGAGTGCCAGTGTTGAGTGGTATTCACTAAGACACCTTAGTGTGAGCTGACCTTTTCATATGAGCACTAATGAGTGAAGATAGAGAATGGATGAGGTCTGGGTACAGATTCCTGAGGTGTGTTAGAATGGGGTGTTAAGAGAAGAGAGTAGACAAGAGGAAGATAAGAGGAATCAATCAGTATTAAAGATGAGCATCTTAATTTTGTGTGAGGTCATATTTCCATTAATTGGCTTTTGGACCTGAATCAAGAATAGCAGAATTGAAATCCTAATACAAATAAAACCCACAGAGAGAAGAAAAATTTTTTATCATAGCACAAATGAGAATCATGATGTGAGCTAATCCAATTTGAAGTATAAACAAAGAAATTACTCCACACAATGGAACTGACTCATATTATTTCAGAATTAGACACCATGAAGTAGAGGGTAGGTCCAGGAATCTGGCCTAAGTATACCAAGGACTGAGGGAGAGGGAGATTAATTTCTCCATCAGAGGACAGAGGTAAAAGGAACAAGAAGCTCCTCCACAGCTACTGGCCTTAAAGTTTTTAACAAGAGGTATTCAAATAATACTTTGACCCACAAACATGTGACAAGAGGCTCTTGGGGGAAAGTCACTGAATAATGGCAAATTAAGTTCTATTTTCTACTTGTGATTGACAAACCTGACATCAATGATATTCATAGAGTCAGGCATATTAATTGGTTTTTAGGTATTAAGTTTAGCAGAAAGAACCCTTTAAACTTCTCTTTAAAACAGCAGTTTACATCAACTTGCATGTCATTATGCACACACAAAATGACAATTTTATAGGACTGAGGTAAAAGAATTAGATCAGTTGAGGCTGAGTTTGCAGGTTTGGGCTATCCCAGGTCCACATAGGTGCCCCAAACAATGAAGAATACCTCTTTTGCCTATAAGAAAGCCGGGTCTACCAGTTAAGAAAGACTTCGGGAGATCAAGCCTCTACTGAAGCTACAAGGATAAGAAAACAAAACCCAGAACCAGAGGGAAAAAAACAATGTTTGATTCTACCTCTGCCAAGTATAAGACATTATACAAGGCCCTTAACCTCCAGGAACCTCGATCTGCGTATGTCTGAAATGGCATCCTACATTCTCTAGCTTAAAGGGTCATTACGAGGAAGAAGAGGATCATGTTCATGGACATCATTTGCAACCATAGAGTGCTACAGAAATTTGTGACCTGATGATTACAATGGGCATGATAACGGGTTTTTTTGTTGTTGTTTTGTTTTTTCAAATTTTTCCAATTATTTGACTTTTTAAAAAAGATTTCTAGTTGTAGATGGATAAACCTTTATTTTATTTATTTTATGTGATACTGAGGATTGAACTCAGTGCCTCACATGTGCTAGGCAAGCACTCTACCACTGAGCCACAGTCCCTGTTTGACTTTATATTAAGATATAATTCAGGGGCTGGGGAGATAGCTCAGTTGGTAAAGTGCTTGCCTTACAAGCACAGGCCCTGGGTTCGATCCCCAGCACTGGAAAAAAAAAAAAAAAAAAAAAAAAAGATATAATTCACATAGTGAAAAACACACCCTTTAACATGTTCAGTTCTGTCGCTTCTAGTACATTGATGAAGTTGTGCATCAATCACCACTAATTCCTATCTAAATTTTTATTATTAAAAAAATGGAAAAATGAAAGTGCGATTTCCAATCAATAAATAGCAATTGATCCTTATGCAGTTCTTTTGCAGAAGATGAAGTCTATTATTTTAGAACGAATATAGTAATTTATCAACCAAATAATCAGTTTTCCCACAGTTTAAATAATGTCAGCAGTTTCCTTGAACTGTCTACAGAAATTGTGAAATCATGGAATTGTCCTTTCAAAGGACTTGTTCTTTAGTCAGAATGATCTGCTACTTTTGGATATCCTGCAACATAAGAATACTTAAGAGATCTGCAACTGTCCAAGTTCATAGCCATACCCAGCTTCTACTGAAAATCTAGAAGCTGGTTAGATTAGACCTCAGATTTAGTATCCAGCATCAGCCCATGAGACCTTGACCCTCCATGGTGAAGGCCCAGGGCTCCTGCCATGGACTTAGGCATGATAGTGTTTTCCCCTACCCCATTCACATCCAGATCACCCCCACTTTCAAGAGTTCCTTGCAATGGGCAAGAGTTGACACCAAGGAGAACAATGCAGTTGCCAGACCTTGAACAGTAAGGAGCAGAGTGTGGGAGGCTATTCTGCAGCTGGGCTTTTGAGTTGGGCCAAAGAGCTAGCGGGGTTTTGGCTTCCTGAGCACCTCTGTTGAAACTCCCTGGGGAATTTTGCTTTATGAAATTCCCAGCAACTGGGGATCCCATTGGGTTGGTGATTAGGAGCCTGGAGGGCTCACCATTGGATGAAAAATGTGTTTGAAGTCTGCTGGGAAGAGTTGTAGGAAGGAGTTGAAGGTTCTTCCATGATTCCCAATGTGCACTGACAGAAGCTGCCCCTTCACATTTACTGCCAATTATTTTTGTCTCCAAAGCCAAAAACAATATATTTGAAGTGAACCTTCTGAATCAGGCCTATCTTTCAACAGGATCCACAGATGATGAAATATTATGATCACGTGGGTTGCACAATATTTCAAAACTGCATTAGAATTGATTTTCATAGGCTCAATTATTAATATCAGAGGTGCTTACACGCATTTTGGTGCAGCTAGTAAATCGAGAAGCCATTACCATCAACACAGAATAAACACAGAACTATCAAACATAATATCTACTTTGCCAAGAATAGAGTAGTAGATAGAGGACAGCAATTGCATATAACATGTCTCCGAAAATAGAGAGGGCTAATTTTGTAATGGTTTTTCCAGCAAAACTCACAATGCCCACTCTTGGCATATCTAAATTTTCTTTTTGGCTTGGGAGGGGTTCTGTGATATTTGCTAGAGCAAGAAGGAATGGAGGAGGCAGGATAGTTCTGGAAGTAACACCATAAATAGAACAAGCCTAGGATCCCCAAGATTTCGGTCTATACACGGAATTGTATTTAAAGAAACCCTACCTCACAACCAAACAGTAACTAAAATCGTGCTAATCCAGACAGGTGCTTCTGGAAGATCATTTATCAGGTAACACTTCTCAAAAGCTTTCCCTGCAGCTCACACTGTTCTCCTACCCTTCACCTGATTCAGAGGGTCTGACTTATCAAACCCTAAGACTCTTCTCCAGCCCAGAACCATTCAATAAAATGCTCAGATCTTGCTTGCATTTTTATTTGAACAAACAAACTATATTGCAACATTCTGAAGACAATGAGAGCAATTTGAATGTGAACTGTGTATTAGATAATACCAATAGCATAGTTTCAGTAAACCTGATCATGATATTGTGGTTCTGTTAGAAACATCTGTAGTTTTGACAATACACGCTTAGATGCAGAGGGGTGAAAAGATCATGATCTGGTATTTACTTTAATATGCTTCAGCCAAACAAAAGTAAGAAATAAGGGGGAAAAGTATAGATGAAGCAAAAGTGGGAAAATATTGATAATTCTAGAATTTAACAGGTTGATATTTGAGATTCATTATACTATTCACCCTGTTTTTATGTGTTCTTGAAATTTTTCCTAGAAAATGCTTTTAAAAAGAGAAAAACAAATATAAATATACTTAAGACATCATAAGAAAAGGTAAAAGTAAATTCTTTGATTTTTTAAAGAAATACATTTTGAAACAATAATAAAAGAGGTATATTGTTGACAGATAAGTCCATCAAACACGACTGATGTATTTGAATATCACACATGGAACAACAGATCAGCAGTGTGAGGCAGATTTCAGTACAAAATACTTAAATGATAAAAGTAGATCATACACAGAAATATTTCAAACTGTTCTCATTCTTTTATACCTGAATAGCCTAGCTCCAGTCATAAAATATATCCTGAATTTATGTCACTTGTGAAATTAGCAACATCCTTATTTATCTATTTAAAAATTTTAATGAGACAATTAAAAAAAACTTGAATTGAGTAAAAATAGTATGAGGTGAGAGGTAGGGCCTACGGAGAAGGAAAATTGTGTGAAAACTTTTGAAAATGGAATTTAACTTCACATTTTGAAAGCACTGCTTTCTGGCAGGACTTGGCTCTCTTCCACACCCTCTGGTCTGTATCCAGTGTCTGGAGGAAAATATTGCTAGTCCTAAGTGGGATTTTAAGAAACTAACTAGTGTGGATTCCAAAAGAAGTAGCCTTTAGAAAACAAAACTTTCTCAGTGTCCTCAAAGAGTGTTAAAAGAACTGATCCTGGAAGAAGAAAATTCTTCCATTTGTGACAATATGAATGCATCTGGAGAACATCAAGCTAAGTGAAAGAAGCTAGGCAGAAAACAAATGCATGCAACCTCACTTACATAATAGTAAGACTCAGAGAGAGTACAATGTTGGTGGCCAGGGCCTGGGATGTGGAGCAAATGAAATGTTGGCCAAAGGGTACAAAATTTCAGTTATGTAAGATGAATAAGTTCTAGGGATTTAATATATAGCATGGCAATATTTTATTATATATTTGAAATTTGCTGAGACAGTAGATCTTTAGATCTTTATCCTTAGCACTTGCACACACACTCGCACAGCAACTATGTGAGGTGGTAAGTTAACTATCTTGATAGTGGCAATCACTTCATAGCGTATATATACCTATATCAAAACATTAAGTTGTATACCTTAGATTCAATTTCTATTTTTCAAGTATCCCCAAATAGAGCAGAAGAAATGAAAATAATGAGAACTCATAATTTATCCAATTTCTGCTAAGAGCACAAATTTCATTTGAAAAATATTCAGGAAACTGGATTGACCACCCTCTCCTGCATGAGATGAGACCAATATACAAAAGAGAAGTGGACTACTGAGAAGATAGATGGGAATATCACTGAGTACTTTGCAGGTGCTGCTCTATATACATAATCTGACTGCATTTCATGGCAGGAGGTATTACTATCCTGCTCTCTAGATGAGGAAATTGAGGCTTAGGGTGATTAAACCACATGCCCAATTTCATACAGCTAAAGCAGTATTCCCATCTAGACAAGCATCCTTGCTCTTAATCAATAGACTCGGCTTCTTAAGGAAGTTGGAATGCTTGGAGGTGCCGGTCTGAATTAGGAAGATGGTGATAGTAAAGAAAAGAGGAATAAACTCTTCAGAAGTAGAATTGGCAAGACTTAATAAACAGTTGCTTAAGGACGTCTTTGGCAATGGAAGCCAGAGTGAATGGAAGAAGGCTGCTGTCACTCATCTAAATAAGGGAGCCAGAAGAAAGACCTGGTGTGTGATAAAAGATAACTAATTCATTCTCAGTTCTGTGGACCTTGAGATGGCATTGGTAAATTTCAGTGAAAATGTCTCTCCAGCAGCTGGAAATGTAGTTTGGTTGCTAAAGGTGAAGAAGGAGCCAAAAAGAGAAATTGAGATGTCATGCACAAGCACTGGAGAGGTACATAGACGAAGGAGGATGGTGGAACAAAATCATCCCACCATTTTCTTTCCTTCTCTCAAGTCATAATCAAGATGCTTTTTGAGTTTTGTCAGTCATGCCCTCCAAAATCATCCACTCTGTTCAAGAATGAAATGGAGAAATGTAACAAAATTTTACAAAATGGTCCTATGAAATAATTCTTTGACTTCCCATGTCTGAAGAAGAAAGGCAGCTTTGGCATGAGGGTTCTAAAGAAACTTCTGAGGGGCAATCCACACTCTCTCAGTTTGTCTTCCCCCCATATGAGATAGGAGCATAGAGGCCTGGTTGGTCTCCCAGACCACGGCCACCATTGCCAGTCAGGGAAGATTTTAAGAGGCTAACATGGACCCGGAAGTACATGTACCTTGTTCTGGGTTAAAGATGAGAGGCTCAAAGCTGGCAGGATCTGCACCTCTGGGATTCTCCATTTGAGGAGTCAGTTAGTTCTTTCTTTCCTAAAACATCCTAAACAATAGAAAATACAGTAGAGGGTAAAATTCCACTGCAGAATTCTGTGTCAGGTCCCACAGAGGATTTACTGTCAGTGGGGTGAAAATGAAATAAAATCGAATCTCTTCTAGGTCAAGGAAATCACCTTCTCCCTCTTCTCCAAGGGGCAGAGTTCCATCTCTCCATTCATTCACCATCTTCCTCACAACTTGCTTAGCTGCACTTGATGTGCATTTGTGTCAAGTTGCATGTTCATGAACCTATTCGATGCTCTTATTGTGAGTGTATGCAGGAGTTACAGTAAGAAGACTCCCCTGCTACAAATACGGAATTACAGGAAATGAGATTGCCTTATGAGAATCAAACTTCAAACTCAATGCTGATGAATCAGAGAATAAATACAGGAAATCACTTTTAAGATCAAATGTTCCTTGCCAGGACCCTGACAGAGGAGACTAACACATCTAAAGAAAGAGTGCATCCCTGAGGAGGGGAGCCCTGCCCAGCTATCAACAAGAAGCTGCATTCAGTAAATATTTGTGAGTACTTACTGTGTACCTGCCATCAGCTCAGATTCCAGGTGGGGGAAATAGGAAACGAACATGCATACACGACTGGTTTGTGGGTTGTGATATGTGCATGTCCCGGGAAAGGGACCCCAGAGCAAATGACAGCATCCTGTTCTGCAGCAGAGATGTGCTCCTTCTTGGTCAGATTTAGGAAGGGTGCTTGGACCTAGAGCCCCAAGCTTACATCTCCAGCACCTACCTAACAGCGCCATGTTGATCTTTCCTGTGTGACTCTCATGAGGACATTCAGAGAGAAAAGAGCATGTATTCAGAGTGCAGTTCAAGGGATTTTCCAAAGTGAGCGCACCTGTGCAGCCGGAGCTCTGAATCCCTCCTGTGTGCCATTTTAGTCCCTCTGTCACCAAAAAGTAACCACTATCCTGAAGTTGCACCATAGATTTCTTTTGCCTGTTTCTGAACTTTATATAAATGGAAATATACAACCCCAGTTCATAATTTCTGGCTTCGTTTATGCCTGTGAGATACATTCACATTGTTGGTGAATTTGATTCATTCCTTTTTCATGATCATGTATTTTATTGAATGATCATATCACAATTTATGGACACATTCTGTTTAAACAAACATCAGGACCATTTCCACTATTATTTTAAGAAATTATTTTTCTACATAAATTGGTTGGGGCTGGTTTCTGGTGTTTGCAACCAAGAATCTTGCCTGCTATACCTTTGTTGAATTCTAAATTCTTACTGGGCTATTAAGGTTGATTGAAACAGTGATGGAAAACTTGTGTTTCTCTATAGAAACTTCCTTTTTAGTGATGCTTTTGAGGACATAGACATTTTCTTCACCAGCTATCTGGCAACTTGCTCTTCCAACAAGTTCCAATGATCAAAAGCTTTATTCTATGGAGATGAAACTCTGAGATTCCAGCCTAAATGCAGTACTTTCTGGAACAAGATCTCCAAACTGGGTTCTCTTGAGTTGCTCCTCGGGTTGATCAGGAGGCTTCTCCACAGGGGTCTGAAATGAGGCTTCTGGGTGTACCCCTCTGCAGTGAAAGTGGGTTTCATCTTGATTATTCAACAACAGAAGTTTGGGGTTGGGGCTTTCTCCACATTCCCCATTCCCCAGGATGCCACTCTCAGGAACTCTGAAGAATATCCCTAATGGCTAAACACAATCAAGTAAAAAAGAGACAGTCATATCCACCTTTCATCCATTACTAGAGTCCTTCCATTTTCCAGTGTATCAAATTGATGCCCTTTGTGTCGGGATCTTACCCGTCTGAGTCATTTCTTCCTTTTCCTCTTTAACCAGGCCATGTGAATTACCAATGCAATCATTTCAGACCTGACTTGAGCAATGAGGTAGGCCAACTGACAGTTTTTCTTGTTGGGTATTCAAGGAGATTGACACCTGCACTGATAACTGCAAGTGCATATGAGCCCTTAATACATGTGCAGGAGTCTTAGCATGTGCACCAAGGATATGCAGTGCAAAGTGTGTCCACTTCCTTGAAGGCCAATCTCCCCACCAGTGCTCTGGATACCGTCCCCTTGTCCTTCCCAAGAACTTTCTTCCTGTAATTAACCCTTCCCTCCCCAGCATAATCAATTTCTCCCTCCCTCATGGGTCATTTCCATGAGCAGTCAGACATGTTCTACCACCTCCTTTCAGATAAAGGAAAGTCCTTTGACGTCATATCCCCTCCAGATACAATCCCATTTCTCAAGTCTTTCACAGCACCACTTCCTGAAAAGGCTGTCTGCAGTCACTGCTAACCTCCTCACCACCAACTCTTTGCCCAGCCAACTCTGACAGGCCTTCCTTCTCTCCACACCACTGAGTCTTCTCATTTCAACCTTATGAACAACCTCCTTTGCCCAATCCCATGGTTGCATCCATGTCTTGTCTCACTCAGCTTTTCAAAATCATTTGCCATCTTTGACCACTCCTTCCTTCTTAAACCCTCTCCTCTCCTTGTTTCCAAGATACCACTTTCCCCTCTTCTCCTCCTAACTGGCTGCATTGTCTTGAACTTTATTCCTTTTCCCTCTTGGGTCTCTAAGTGTTGGAGTAACTCCAGGATCTCTCCCAGATCTTTTTGACTATCTATATTCTCTTCCTAAATGAACTCACCCAGCCTCACCTCTCCACACGGATGACTGTCAAATTTAAATTTTCTACTCTTGACCTCATTAAGCTTCTTCTTGCATTCAAGTTCCTACATCCCACTGCCTCCTCGATATCACTACATGCATGGCTAAGAAGTTTCTCAAAAGTAGTCTAGCAAAGGTCTTAGTTTCCCAACATCTATCTTTGCCTCTTCCAATCCTTCCTTATCTCAAGAAACAGCATCGATACTCATCTCATAGCTCAAGTCTAATCATCTTAAGTCTTCTCTTCCTTATTTTCCCAAATGAATCATCAGCAAGTCCTGTTGGCAATAGCTATATGTCAGCAGTTAATATTAAGAATCTTTTATCTACATTTACTTAATCCATTAAAAGAAACTTTGGAAAATAATATCCATCTTTCTCATACTCTTCACGATTGTCTTTTTTAGAGCTGCACATTGTCTCATTGAGTAGACACATCCTAATTTACAACCCCATTCTCCTGAACTTTGAATTCTTCTCATATTTGCCATGGCCACGGGGTTCATGAAGGCAAGGCTGAAGACCAGTGGATCCTGGTCACCAAGCTGGGCCGCCTGGTCAAGGACATGAAGATCAAGTCCTTGGAGGAGATCTATCTCTTCTATTTGCCTATCAAGGAATCTGAGATCATTGACTTTTTCCTGGGGTGTCACTCAAGGATGAGGTTTTAAAGATCATGCCGGTACAGAAGCAGACTTGTGCTGGCCAGCAGACCAGGTTCAGGGCATTTATAGCTATCGGGGACTACAGTGGTCATGTTGGACTGGGAGTAAAGTGCTCCAAAGCAGTAGCCACTGCTATCAAAGGGGCCATCATCCTGGCCAAGCTCTCCATTGTTCCTGTGCAGAGAGGCTACTGGAGGAACAAGATTGGCAAGCCCCACACTGTCCCTTGCAAGGTGACTGGACGTTGTGGTTCTGTGCTGGTGCGGCTCATCCCTGCCCCCAGAGGTCCTGGCATTGTCTCAGCCCCTGTGCCCAGAGGACTGGTATTGATGACTGCCACACTCCTGCCAGGGGCTGCACTGCCACTTTGGACAATTTCACTAAGGCCACCTTTGATGCCATCTCCAAGACATAGAGCTATTTGACTCCTGAACTCTGGGAAGAGACTGTGTTCACCAAGTCTCCCTATCAGGAATTTACCAACCATCTTGTGAAAACCCACACCAGAGTCTCTGTACACACTCCAGACCCAGGCTCCAGCTATGGCTACAACATGGGATTTTTATACATAAATAAATAAATAAATAAAGTGAATGAAACCTGAAATACAAAGAATTTTATAAATAATTTGCAATGGCATTTACATGTACACATAGATACTTTATTTTTGTTTTTAAAGTCAAAAAGCTTATTTTTTACGTTGCTGTATAAAAGATCATTGAGTAGCTGCTTCAGTTACACAACAAGCAGGGAACAGGTACCCGCCATTCTGGTATTCAGGTACAACAGGATTCTATCAAAACTGTTGTTCTCTGAGAGTCATAAGAGTATAAAGCTGATCACTGAAGAGGAAGTGGTTAGTTAGTCTAAGGAGCAGGGCCCATAGCAGAGAAGAAACCCACATTCAAAACCTACTCCCTACAGTTCAAAGAGAAATCAAGGGGGTAAACTGATGTGACCTCCCAAGGTCCTATAGCCAGGAAAGGTAATGAACTAAAGACAAAGGCTAAGGAGGACAGGGAGAATCAAGCTATGGTCCTGATGTCACACAGGGAAACCCACTGCATGAATCAGACTGGAAACCTCTCTGGATCTAGTCACCCTGCACAGTGTTCTTGTCCTGGGACATGTGGGAGCCAAACTGTGGAGACCCTTAACAAACTCAGCCCTGAGGCTTCCAAGTACTCCTGTGGTCTTTGCTGGGTCCACAGTGACTTCAGCATGAGAGCGGACACAGATGCCCCGGGCCATTTTCAATAGTGAAGCTGGTAATGATAGCAGAAAAATCAAAATAAAAAACAATAACAGAATCTGGAGGATCTGCTGTGGGCTGACCTGTTTCTCTTCTCTCTCTGACTCTGGATTGGATAAGCTTTGAGTCCTCTTGACCAATAGAGGTGGGGTTGGGGAGGAGCCTCAAACATCATCACTAGACTTCCTAGTAGGGCACAGGACGTTCGAGTAACTAAGAAGGAAATGTGTATTTGTACTCCTACACCTTGGAGCAGACACACAGGTTATACATCATGTGCCCCACACAGGATCCTTTCCTTAGGCTAGATTCCCAGAAGGTGCAATCATGATTCAAAGGCATAAACGTTTTTATGATTCTTGGCCTTTTTTCAAAGGCATGCATTAATTTTCATGATTTTTTCCACACCCTCTCAGTGATGAATAATGGACATGTTTATTTTTGTTCTTTTTTTTTTTTTAAACCCAAACCATGAATTCTTGGGAAGAATGATCAGTGTGAGAAGTGGCAGCCCATGGTGGGAGCTACCCTTAGGGCAATTATAAGGTCAACACAGTTTTAAACACACTCAAGGCCAATGGATCTGAGAGGAGCGTTTCCAGGCTCCTCCTTCCCAAGATCCCCCTCACTCTCTCAGGGGCGTTGCTTCTGTACCAACCTCTCAGATACTCCTGCCCTCACCCTCCCTTCCTCACACTCATTAAAACCGGCTTAGGAGCAGCTATGGCAGCAGTCACTTCCCTCTTCATGTGGCTCTAAATCAAAGTGTCACCTCTCCCAGGCACATGCTTGCATCGCAGTTCTGATTGAGGAATAAAAGCTTTGTTCTCCATTAAAAGAACTTTACGCTTAGATGCCCCACACTGAGAAATCCACCACAAGCTGAACCTTTGACTTGCGGGGCCAAGGGCGCTCATAGGCTGTGATGTGCGGAGCATCAAGAGGCCAGCACTTCAGAATCAGAACCTAGAAGGTAAGATTGACAGGGGAGCCTAAGAGCAGCAGAGACTCTACCCCTTCCAGAGGAATGCAGTGCTGGCAGCTGGAAGAAATGAAGTGGAAGCCCCAAACCCTGGTGACATGCTTCACCCACGTCAGCACGTTACCCACTCCAAAGTGAACGTGACTCAAAATAAAAACCTGAAAGCTGTGTTTATGCCAACAAATAAATTGCAGTTTAACAAAAAAAGAGTCAATCATTTTTTATATAAAATGCATTTGAAGCATGAATGGTTTTGATCTTTTACAGTCATGACACAAAAGCTTTTAGTCCTGTACATGGTTATATCATTGCATGAGCCTGGGCAAGTTCCACAACCTCACTGGCCTTCAATTTCTTATTTATGAGCTATAGACAATTAGGCCCTGCCTATTGGCCTGAGGGAACTGGTGTAGTTGGTGAATTGGGTGTTTAAGTTGAAGGTCAAATGTGGTCTCCAGTGGTCAATTCCAAGCATCACCTATGACCAAGGTCTAATCTCCATGAATCCAATATTAGACAATAGGTAGAAATGAGTGTCCTGATCTTGTTGTCTAGTGATGTGGATGTGTAACACACAGCCTGCAGTCAAGATTTGTAAGATATTAATTGGAATGTAATGCAAACCCCATGGAGAGTAAAAGACAAAGCAAACTTTCAAATGAGAGACAGGAAATGAAAAAAATGATATTTAATTTGGACATGTGCCCCCAATGCATCTGGAGAAAAATCAACAAAGAATAAATATCAATGGGAAAACCTAGAGAGACGAGCCATAATTACTCTAAAAGATACAGAGACAGGAAATTGGATAGGAGCTTGCTGTGCTGGTTTGAGCTACAGGAATGGCCTTTTGTGCCTGGAAAGGGAAAAGAGAGTTTATCTCTGAATAACCGAATGATATTGTACATAAAGTCAGTCTAAATTTTGTTGTAAGTCATCTCACAATCGTAAGGTTTTTTATGTTCTCCAGGTCAGTCCACCAACCTTGCAGTGCAGACAAAAGGGATCTGGGGTATGATCAGACATCTTTGCCATGGGACATGACTTATGCTTTAACCTGTCTGACCTCTGGGTTTAGTTGCACAAAAGAGAGGAGAATCTCTCTTTCAAGGTTGTTGAGCGAACTACACATAATGTAAAGTTCCTAGCATACGGTAAATATCAAATAAATGTCAGCTGGTAGCAGCAGAAGGAGTAGAAAGGAAAGTTAAAACTCCATCCATTACAGAGTCTTTTGCTCCTCTGAGTTCCAGTCCTACCACCCTGAACCACGCACCTGAGTTCCTTACCCACATCCAGTGCAAGCTCCAAAATTGTTTAATAAGAAGGGTTTGAGGAGGCAGTGAGGCAGGATGTGTTTGTTCTGTTGAAGCTGTTTCTATAGTGGATATGACATGCTTGCTGGCTCGCCTAGCCCATGCCACCAACTACTTAAATGGACTAGGTAGAATCAACCTACTGGGTAGAATCAACCTAGAATATTTTTCCTTTTAAACAATCCATTGGTTCAATGTCAAAGTGGAGCACTGTTCTGGAATCTTCCTTCTACAAGTTATGGTGTGATGTGTTCTAAACACATGCCTTGCCAGTTCCTTATTAAATATAGTTTTGTATGATAATTTTAATCACATACTTTGCCAATTACTTTGTGGATGTGTTTATTAATCACATGCTTTCTTATGTGCTAGCTGCAAGTGGCATTAAGAGGAACTATTAGAGATTGGGGTCCTGGCACCACATTTGCTTGCCCACTGCCACCACCAGAGCCCCCCAACTCAGGAGCAGGTGCATCCTAGGAAATCAAGAAACCATTGGGGAAATAGACTTGATTTTCATACCAAAATTAATAAGGAAGCTGCTGCCTCACTTGCATTCTTAACAACACAAATGTGTCCATATGCCCATCAGGACCTTCAGAGACCCTAACTAGTAGGTAAGGGTAGCAATGAAAAGTGGGAAGGGGAAGATTTTACCTACTTGACTTTCCCTACCCAGGAGCCTTTATGCCTAAAGCTGCTTTTGCCAGCCAGAGCCTCTGAATTCGGGTTAACTTTCTATGGGTGAGTCAGAATCTCTGGTCCTCACTCAAAAGTGCCACCATGTTGAATGGTATTTTTGTCTTCCTCCCTCCCTCTCACATCATTGGTTTTGGATGAACATAGTGCTATCTCTGGGTCAGAATACTTTTCAGAGACTGAAAATCAAAAATAAACCTCTGCAATCCCATTTGTCTGCTTTGCCTCTGTTGCCCATGATTTTGAGGTCATAGTCAATCATTTCCTTGATTAATATTAGGAAGACTTCCCTGTTTTCTTCTAATGTTTTTGTAGCTTCAGGTCTTGCATCTAAGTCTTTAGTTCAACTTGGGTTGGTTTTTGTATATGGTATGAGTTAAGGGCTTGGTTTTGTTCTGCATATGGATGTCTAATTTTCTCAACATCATTTGTTGAAAAGATTATTCTTTCCCTATTGTGTATTCTTGCAAAACTGTATTAAGTTTCCTCAAAATTTTTTTAAAATAACCTTATAATCCAGCAGTCTCACTTCTAGGTATATTTCCAAGGAAACTGAAGTCAGAATCTAAAGGGATATCTGTATTACACATTCATTTCAGCATTGTTTGTTAAAAGATATGGAATCAACCTACATTACGTTCATGTACATTGATGGATGAATGGATAAAGAAATTACACACGCACACACTTACATACAAAAACATTTAATGAAATATTTTTCAGCCTTAATAAAAGAAGAAAATCCTGCCATTTGCAACAACATGGATAAACCTGATGGACATTAGGCTGAATGAAATAAACCAGGTACAGAAAGAGAAATACTTCATGATCTCACTTATACATGGAATCCAAAAGGGAAACTGAGAGCAAAATGGTGGAACCATGGGTTAGGTAAAGGACAATATGGAAAGAAATTGGTCATGGAGTATAAAGTTCAAGTTTTACAAGATCAGTAATTTCTGGAGAATTAATGTTCAACAATATAACTATAGTCAACAATATTGCATACCTGAAACTTGCTAAGAAGAGAGATTTTTAAGTGTTCTCAACATCCTCAAACAATGGTAACTATTCAAGGTGATGAAAATGTTAATTAGCTTGATTGTGGTACCTATTTCAATATATACACATATAATTTTAACCAGTAAAGTTGGGCAGAGGGAGTTGGTCAAACAAAAATAAATAAAATAAAAAATAATGCCTCTGAGTACATAACGAGAGAGTAGATAACAGAGATAGACCAAAGTTTGAGCTATGAGACAGAGAAGTTGAGGAGATAGGGAAAAACAGAATTCAGAATTTATAAGTTATGACTGCCTTCTCAAGCTCACAAAAAAATTGAAGATGGGAGAGAGAATATAAAGACTTCCATTAGTGGTAGCCATTTTAGCTAAGTCGAGAGAAAAGGATTGAACTTCAAATGAAAATAACATTCATGGAGATGGACATGGAGTCCACTCAAGGTGTGGAAGTAATTATGAACAGGGAATACCCTCAAAGAGAGGCCAGATGGTATCAGAGGAAGAAGTGGGATTCAAATAAAGAGTAACACACCCAGAAATAAAAATATTTTCATAGTTTCCTTTTCCTGTGGTCTGCTTTAGAATTCACCCCAAAGCCAACTGTTTTTGTGGTTCTTTAGATTTTGTTTCTCTTCTTACTACCTCCTGCTGTCCAGTTCCCATTCCAGTGTTTGGGAAGACTAAGAGAGGAAGTGAAATTCAAATCTCTTTATTCGACCCTGGAGGGGGGGCCTGTTGGCTAAGAGACATGAGGGGTGAGGATGCGCTTTTTGGTAAAATGCACTTTGTAGAATGTGTGGGTGTTTTTTGTTCGGTGGGTTTTCTTTTCAGCCACTGCACTCATGTTACCCCCATTTACCAGATCAAGTTTTGTTTGGACACAAAAGAGAAAGAATCAACAAACATTTGCTGAATGGATTGACTCTGCTTTGCTCCTTCTAAATATGCCTCCATGGAATCTTAGCAGCTTTCCAATACAAAATCCATGCTGAAATCTGACTAGTCCAGTCCTCAGTAATGTGTTAATCATGAACTGTATACACACTGATCTAAAGTTTATGCCAGCAAAAAGTTTTATAATGTGCTTGTACAATGTCAATAATAACATAAATAAGAGGAATTCTAACCTACTCAAGAGGATAAGCTCTTTTCAAAGATTTAACAGTAAATATTTACATGCTGACAAGAAGCACACTGAATACAGATGGTGTTTCTCAATTCATTAAAGCACCAGGAAAGAGCTGAGATCCCAGAGGGCTCTTTCTTAACTACTAGTTCATAACATTACAGTACATTAGTTCCAATGACAATTCCTTTTTATAATTTTCAATATTTCAGATTATTCCTAACTGGGTCTGCCTTTCAATGATTTAAGTCTGAATAAGTGAGGTTTTACAATGATTGACAAAGCTATATAACAATACAGAAAAAAGTACACTCATCTAATATTCTCTCTGTTAGAACTGGAAAAGAGAGAGAAAAAAACAACAAAAAAAAAAGACGAGTGTCTGAGGTCAGTGAGAATTACAAAAGTGATTTGAAAGAAGAACAGATCTAAGAAGTTGAAAAGTTCAGCTCAGTGAGGAAAGTCTTCCTTAGGATATGAGTTCTAATGCCATCCAACTAAGCTGGGCATGGCCATCAGAGAGTCTAAAGTCCCTTCCATGCCACCATGCCCTGCAACCTGGGAAAGACTCAACTTATCAGCATACATCTGGATAGCCCTAGATGAAGAGGGCTCCAAAGACTTTGTTGGGACATCTCCAAGTTATCTAGGAGAGAGTCTACCTTGTGTCTGACTGTGGTGGTAAGCATGGCTAAGAGTTATTAAAAGAAGAAAAACTTTCTTCTTCCCCTTTGAAGACTAGAAAACTGAATGGGGAAAAGAAAGACTTACAGGGTCCCATATTTTCAAAGACTACCTTCTCCTGAGCTCATGTCTTCTGAAGGGCAAATCACCCTATCCCAAATTAAACTCAAGAAGCTGTTCAACTTTGACTGAAAGACATTTTTTAAGAAAAGTGTCATAAGGGGCTGGGGAGATAGCTCAGTCGGTAGAGTGCTTGCCTTGTAAGCACAAGGCCCTGGGTTTGATTCCCAGCACCCAAAAAAGAAAAAAAAGAAAAAAGTCATAAAAACATAAAATTTTAGGTGTGGCAAAAGTAATCAATACCTATACAAAACCAATAAACATGTCTGACTCAAGAGGAAGAAAATTTCCTCTATGTACTATCTACAATTAAACAATACAGTTTACAAATCCTTGGTCATTGAATCCTCTTCTCTGATCTTTATCCTTTCTCTTCCTCACTTCTTTAATCTTCTTGGAATTATGGGTCACCTCCAGAGACATTTATCCACAATCCTATGATCAATATCTGAGGGGTTCAGGTTAGAGTAGAACAAAAAATAAAATTTGATTATTCAAGCACTAAACACATCATGACCTTCTGACCAGAGTACTCACCAGGTTCTAGGTTAGACATTCCCCAGAGAGAATAAGTGAATGCCACAGATACTCAAATTGACTTAATTTCTAGCTGAAATCAAGATTGACCTGCTAAGATCATTTTAATGAACATTAATTCTTATTTAGACCACTGACTGGGTACATTGGGCCATTGTATATGTAAGTACATGCACAAGTCTATCAGTTAAACAGACAATGTCTGAAGCAGTCGATCCACTATCTACAAGGCATGCATCTTTGTTCATTTGTTTAGTCTACATCAGGAAGCCACTGTCTCACTTCAGTTCAGAAGGGTAATGCTGAGATATTGTAAAAATACATGCAATTTTCCAAACTTCAGGAAATTTAAACTGAAACATTGACTGGAAAGAGCCTATAGTACACTTGCATGTGGAGCTCTTGTTTAGAAACCTTTTCACATGTGATGAGCTCATATTCCAAATGTTTTGACTCAACATGCATGAGGATTTGGCAGGAGCCTGCGGGGAGGAGTGCCTGTCATGGGAAATGGGAGAAAAACAAGACTGGCTAGCACTCAGAGCACACAGACCTTCATGGGACAGGGTTTCTGTGAGTAAGAAAGCAAATAGAGAATGTCTTCCCTCAATCCAGAAAGAAATCCAAGTTTACATAAGTTAATAGTCACTTTTTCTATGGCTTCCTACTACTAAGTGCCCCTACAAGATACATAAAAATGCATTAATATATAAAGAATAGTAATATATAATTAAAATATATTAAAGAGTATTAATATATGATTAATACATTAATATATAAAGAGTAGAGTAGTTAGACATTAATCAATATCTGTTTTGGTTATGTTAAAGTCACAAATGTTTAAAATGCCCACTGTTTTAGAGTTGACCCCATGTAAGATAGAACTGTATGTTAGTAAGTGTATTTAACACCTTTAAGTCATGCATTTTCCTAGGACATGGTCCTGGTGGATTCCTGATATTCACCAGCATGTGTTCTCCTGCAGCTTGGGTCCAGCAGCAGACTTTCCCTCAGCCTTCAACAATTCCTGAAAAAGTCTTTGGAAAGGACTAGCAACATAGCTTATGCATGAAGTTCCACCTGCAAAAACACAGCCATTCTATTGCTGTCTTTCAGTTGAACCTGAGGCTAATTCAAGTTAAAGGGCTAGAATGGCTGCAACGAATGGAGTACAGACTGCCTTGTTGAGCAACGTAGTCTTTATTTTGCTATTAGAGGGAATTCAGCAATTTTAAAAGTCTATCTGAGGACATTAATCTAGCTGGAGTTGGAAAGACGATGTACAGAGATGTAGGAAGCATATAAAGACATGGATAATATTAGTAAGAATGGGAAAGAAGGAAAGATAAAAAGGAACATTTAGAAAGAAGAACTGACAAGCCTTAAATATTAGTCAGTTTTTTGTTCCTATAACAAAATACCTGAGGTTGTGTGCTTTCTCACTTATTCCAGCAGGAGAGAGAAATTGTTGTTTTACAATTCCAAGCAACAGCCCTGAGATCCACTCTAATTGGGTTTGTTTAGTCACATATCTACACAGAGCCAATCACAATGACTTTGGAGACAAACATGCTGACCTGGAACATACATATTCCACCCTGTAACCCCAGGAGGAATCAGATTCCATACAGCTATGGATCCCTAAACTGAAATATGGGCTACAGGAAGAAAATAATAGAAGCTAGAGAGTCAACCAACAAATGTCTATTACACATTGTTGAGCTAAATCCCTTCCTCCTTCCCATACCAAGTTTATGACTTTTATGTTAGATGCAATGATTAAATAGTTTGTCCAAAAGTTTTAAAAACACAGCAAACAAATCAGAATTGTGACACACTCCATAGTGTTGAGAAAAGGGAGCAATATTCATTTAAAGGGGAAAGAAACAGTTGAAAAGGAAAGAAAAATTGAATATGTTCAAATTCTAGGCAAATACAGTCAAGTCTTTGCCCCTGGAATGTACTCTAAGCTACATTCTTTAAAGCCAGGTGACATCTAAGGCTGCTTCCTTCTCACCTCAATTGTGGGCTGGCTTGGCAGTTAAAGGTCCTGCAAGATGAGGCCTCTTACTGCTCTGGCATCAACAATGAGGGCAGTGACAAGGTTTGAAAGATCTTCAATAATTAAAATTACTCCGAACTACCCAGTTTTGATGTTTTTTAATATCATTACATGAATAAATTTTTAACAACCTTTGGTATAGGCTTCTGAGAAATAATTGACCACAGAATGTCTTAGACTCAAAACACATTACTTTGTGGGAAGAAAGGCACCACCCAGCAACCCACACCCATCCTAATGTTGAATGGACTTCATTTCTGAATTCTAGACACTACCTCACAATGCTACAAAAACGTTAGTAGTCTTGTTAAAACCCAAAGACTGAGGCCTCAAGGAGTGACTCTTGGAGTCTCCATGACAAAGCTATCTGGGCAAAAATTTCGAAATTTTTGAGCACTAAAGCTACTTTGAGGCAGATGATTTTATGGACAGAATGACTTGCAAAGCGCTCAACCCTGACCAATCAGAGTACACCGTCAACCAGAATCAGAGTGAACCCTGATTCGCAAAGTTCATCTTTCCAGTTAACTACCAGTCCTTGGCCAAGGAGATCTAAGGAGGGAGATCTATAAAAGACTAGGACTGGGGAGGAGGGAAACAAGTGACAAGCTCCTGGGAGTCAGCCCGCCCACTCCCCTTCAAAGGAGCCAATCAGTTCTATGGAGGAATCACAGGTGAAAAGATGGAAAGAGAAAAGAAATGTAAGAAGATATGTGGCAGGAAGTGGAGGAGACGGTCAAGTATCATAGACGAGAAGCAGGAAAAGAAAGGGAAGACAGAGGGAAAGAGAAAGGATGGTGACGTAGAATAACAGACGAGGCATAAGCAAGAGGAGCAAAGGAGATCAAGGAGAGAAGGGACTTTGCAAATTCAGACAAGCAGAAGAGGAAAAAGAATAGTAATGAAAATTAAGAAAGGTAAGGCAGAAAAAGGTATGAGAGGTGATAAATAAAGCAGTAAGAAAAAATGTGTAATGTTCACGAATGATCCTCATCTCCTACCACAATGCAAAGCAGGGGGCAGCAAAAATTTTCTATAAAGTGCCAGATAATAAGCATTTTGAGCTTTGTGGGTGGTGCTGTCTTTGTTCACTGCTCAGCTCTGTGTTGTAATATGAAAAAAGACATAGACTATGAGTAAACAAATGAGTGTGACTGTGCTTCAATAAAGCTACAAAAACAGATGGTGGACCAGATGTGGCCCATGGGTCACAGTGGCTGATCCCTGTCATAGCAAACCCAGGCAGACAAGGGTGTTTCTTACATTTCTGTCATTCCCAAAGCATCTACCATAGACCTGGGCCTATGATGCCAGCAAAAGTTAGAACTGTGTGGAAGAATCATTTTACAGGCCAAAAAAGTGGTTAGATGGCAATAATTTTCAATGGTTTTCATAGCTTTTGACCTACAAAATGGCAGTTTCCTATGATTTAACTTCCTTGAAGCAAGACTGACCATTTGATCCCTAATGTAGACGCTATAGACAGAGGGAAGGAGAGAATATTCAATCCTGGAATAAATACGGTCAACAAAGAGGTGGACATCATCAGTATAGCTTGGCCAGCATGGGCAAACATGGATACCTAGTGTCTTGGCTTAGGCTGCCACAACAAAATACCACAGACTGGATGGTTTCAACAACAGAAATTTATTTTCTCACATTTTCTGTCTTGGTCCATTAAGCAGCGAAACCAAAATACCTTAGACTGGTTAGTTTATAAAAACAGAAATCTTTTACTCAGAGTTCTGGAGAAATACGAGATCAAGGGGATAGAAGATTTGGTGTCTGGTGAGGACCCATCCCTCACAGATGTCTACACGTCCTTACACGGTGAAGGGCAAGTGGTCTCCCTCAATCTCTTTTACGAGGGCAGCAATCCCATTAATGAGGGTGAGGTCATCATGACCTAATCACCACAGGAGGCCCTACCTTCTAACACCATTACTTGGTGTTTAGGTTTCAACATACGAATCTGTTGGGGACACAAGCCCTCAAAGCTCAGCTGTTCTGCAGACAGCCGTCCAGGGACAGGGTGAAGCATAGTCAGTGAGAGCCCTCTTCCTGGCTTAGGAACCTCTGCCTTCTCACTACGTCTTCACGTGACCTCTTTGTCTCTCTTCTTTTATACAGTTACTAGTCCTAATCCAAGGGTCCCACTTCATGACCTCATCTAATCCCAAAGGCTCCATCTCCAAATGCCGTCGCACTGCATGTGAGGGCTTCAACATATGAATTTGAAAGAGGAGACACACAAACATTCAGTCCTTGACACTCAGGAAGGGCTTTCATTTATGTTCCTCTTAAATCACTTTATTGTTACCCTTTCTCTGTACAGAAGAACCAGGCTGTATGACTAGCTAGGCTCCCTCTCCCAGATACTATAGCAATGTACACGGAGCCTGACGAATTTTACACTCAGTACTGATTATTAAAACTTTTAGATTGGGAGTGAGTTTTCTAACCAATACAGGCAATAACTCCACAGAGTTTGGATCTGAGGCTGAATATTGACCCAGAGGCCAGAACTCAAACTAAGCTTCTATCTCTATGATTCACACCCTACTGTCTCATCTTTGCCTCCTAGAATATCTCACGCAGAGTTGACTGCAGAGCTGGCTTTCTCTCCAACCATCATTAGTTTCTGTTACTGTTGAATGTTTAATGTCCCCCAGTGTGTTAGAAGCTTGGTCCCTGGGTGGGGTGGGGTTCCTTGACAGGGATTGTGGGACCCAGATCCCTCCCTTTTTTGTTTGTTTGTTTGTTCATTCCCTGGCTCATAATGTAAACAAGTTCTCCTACACGTGCTTTGGCACAAACCCCATGTTGTGCTGCCTCATCACAGACCCAAAGCAACAGGGCCAATTGATCATGGACTGGAACACCCAAAACTATGAGCCAAAATAAATCTTTCTCTTGATAAGTTGACTATCTCAGGTATTTTGTTATAGTAACATGAAACTGAGAAACAGTTTCCCAAAGAGACCTCTGGTGACAGGGGAATAACTTCAGTGATAGGTGGTGACGAGGACTAGTCAAGCTGTGAGTGCTCCAGGGCTTGGAGCATTCCTAGGTTCCAAGCCCAGTGTCATAGACATACAGGCTTGTTCTCGCCCTAGACTCAGACCTCTGACCATGGTCTCACATCCCCGTGTTCTTTTGTGGTTGGGAAGAACATTTTGTAGCTTCTGAGATGGGCAGGTTTGGTTTGGTGAAGGGTTTCTGTTTTGAGAAGACAGAGTCATGGCCTCTGAGGCACAATGCAGGACATGTGGAGTTGATTTTGTGGTTGATTTGCTTTCATTTATTTTTGTCTGGTACCTGGCACCATGGCTATCTTTCCAAGTTTGTGTTGGCCCCTGACTTTAAATCATCTTCGGGCACCAGTGGTTTGGGGAGTCTTTCTCAAGTCATTAACCAGGGAAGCATGAGCTGACTTAAATTTTCAGAGAGAAGAAATGGCCCTCAGGGATTCCTTTGGAGGTCACAGGAGAGACATAGCCACACAATTTCCTGAGGGCAAAGCTTGAATGGCGCCAAAGGTTCAGCGAAGGAAGCTAAGTGGGCTGGTGTGGTCAGCAGCGTCGCATCCCGAGGTGACCGTAGGGCTCTCGAAGGAAGAGAATTCCACTACGCTGCTCCCCGAGTAAATGAAGCTCTGACACTTGTTTGTAGGCATTTTACCTCTGCAGGGAAAACATTTCTTTGTATTTGGGAGCGAATGTGTGTGCATGGCTGTGTGGACATGTGCATATTCACTTTAAAACTTTTCCCAGAACTGCTGACAAGAGCAGCCCTGAGCCACCGAACACCCAATTTCTCCCGTCTGGGGATGACCTTTCTGCTCCCTGGAGAAGCAGCCAACGTGTTTCCTAGGGTCATCTCTGTCCTCATTGGCCTGGCCTCTGCATTTCCTGACCCTCCCTCTCTGGCCTCATCTTCCCAGCCTCTCTGCTCTTGTCACGCAAAGTTGCTCAACACTCGGGCGGAGCTCACAGGGCCACAGCAGCAGATCCCCAGGGCTCAGCACTGCCACCAAGAGGCGAAGAAGGAGAAGGGCTTCATGCCCACGTCCCCAGGCGTGGGTGCCTTCTACCTGCCCCTCGCAGAACACCCATGGCTACTCTCCCTGGATGAACACCCCCGCTATTCTCTGTGCCCACCACGTGCCATTCCTCTTCATGACCATTTTTCAAGAGCAAGTGGAGGGAATTCCATGACAGACAGCCTGCGGTTGAGGATCAGCATGATGTCTCATCTTCCCTGTGTGGAGAGCTCAGGATGAATGAAACGTACCGGACTAGCTCTTTCATCTTCTCTCTGCTTTCTTGTTATTTTCCCTTTGAGACCTCGGCTCATAATGTTTGAAGAAACAAATTTTATTTAAGACACTGAATTTACTAAATCCACCTAGCCTCTGTTTGCAGCCGTGTGACATAATGTAGTGCCAGGGGATGTGGCTCAGTGGTGAAGCAGCTGTCTAGCATGCGGAGGCCCTGGGTTTGATAGTACTGTCAACAACAGTGAGAGTGCTGTCTGGTCTCCTTCCCCAGGTCGGCGTGAGGAACCGATGAAGAAATACACGTGAAATCTCTAGCACGGAACCTGCTCCATAACTGATGCTCAGTTAGTATTAATAACACCCCTCCCATCCCTACTACCCATTATTGGCATCAGATCTACCATTTTGCTGCCACCATTATTCTGCCCCCCCCCACACACACACCATTTTACAACCTAGATTGTTAGCCTGCAAATTTTCTAGTCAGTCATTGGTCCAGATGGTTAGCCCACGAACTTTCTCCTCAGTCATTGGCCAGACTGTTATTAGCCCACGAAGTTCCACTACCTAAGAATAGCTCCCCCACCATTCTCTCTCTCTCTCTCTCTCACCCTTGCTTAATAAAATCTCTTGTGTGAGTTCCTGCCTCAGGAGTGGTTCTCTGGGTGCTTTCACCCATGTTTACTGGAACTACTTTTTTTTTTTAATTCTTTTTTAATTATCTTGTTTTATCTTTTATTTTTCTGTGGCGTTGGGGACTGAACGGAGGGCCTTTCCCATGCTAGGCAAGGACTCTACCACTAAGCTACATCTCCAGCCCTAGAGTCCATTCTGATTGGCAGGTCACATCTGGAACAACGCTTCTCAACCCTGGTACACAACACCATCACCTAAGGAGCTTTACAACGTGTTTGTACCTGGTGGCCTTGTCTTCTCTCCCCCTTAAATATCCTGAGTATTCAACCTCCTTACTTCTTGTTTGATCTGAGGTTAGTCTTCCTGTTGCCACACCAGACATTACCTTTATGTCTTTGATTTTCATAAAAATTTCTATTTTTGCATGACTTTTCTTTCCCAGAAATAAGATGGTCACTAAATTTGCATGTGCCAATGTGTGAGAGCATGGCACTATCATTCTGATGTATCAGCCTGGTCGTTAGCTCTGTTAAAACAGGAATGCCTTCTTCAGGAGTTATTTATTCTCATGAGTAGAACCACCGGGAGATTTCATCTCTTAGGAATTGAAAGGCAACTCCCCTCCTCAGGATATGGGACAATCCATCAGATTGGAACACACTGTGCCCTCCTTCCCCCACTGCTCCAGCCCTTCCTACCTGATTATTAAACATGACCAGATACTGATGGATCCTTGTGCTCTCAGAGCGGACCCTGCTTTTACAGGGACAGCCTGGCTGACTTACAGATCTCTTATTCTCTCCGGCTTGTGCACAGAGAAATAAATACAAATCAATACTATAAAACAAACATATTAGCATTGTTTAAAAAAGAATATCTGCATACCTTAATATATTTTTCTTTGGTGTTCTCCTCTCTTTTTAATTATAACCACATTTATACACATCTCTTTAGAGTGTAAGCATGAACTTGTAGCCTTTCATAAATCCAACTTGAACATATTACTGAGCCATGTCTTTTTTTTTTATTTGATTTCACCATTTCACTGCAAAGCTGGGAAAAGCCCCTTCAAATGCTAACCTCTGATATTCTCGAAGGTTTCTTGTTTTTAGGCCACAGCAACAAGATGTTCAAGCCCTCCGGACCTTGCTCCTGCCCTCTGAACAAATTTTGCTTGCTTTGAGAAAGAAATTGTAGCAGAAATTCCAGGCCCAGCTTTGCTCCTGGGCACCAGTCAGGAAGAGAAGGCTGGTCCTTTGGCTGCTGCTGCTGGGGGTCTATACTAAGAGAAGCCAAGGAGGATGTTTTTAGGGTAGGAATTCCTGTGGTTTTTCTGATGCTCTTACAGCTCGTCTTAACCAGCCTGGGTCTCCAAGGAAAGTCTGAATGTCAGTGGCATGCCAACCGCACAGTGAGGAGGACCCGTCTCTGTGCAGGGTTGCACAGCCTTCTCTGGGCCTGGGAGGGAGCCAAGCAGCAGGCTCAGAGTCTGCAAGGCAGCATTCCCTTCTCTCAGGATGAATGCTTTGTTTCCAATTTACTTTTTCACTTCTCCAAGTTCATTCTCTGACTCTGAGTAGCCTCACTACACCCCCATAGAATGCCAGCTTGCCCAGCTTGCTTGGGACTGAGGGATTTCCAGGATGAAAGCTTTTCAGTTGTCAAACTCAGACAGTCCATCTGGGCTGAAGGAGATGTGACAGTCACCCCATCACCCACAAGCAAATAGCAGAACAGCTTGAGAAGCTCATCACTTCTGCCCCAACAGGAAAGAGGAGCCCAATATCTGCTCAACAGAATACCAGAGGACAGAAGAAAAATGTGTTTGGGATTTACACATAAGGCCACCATTAACATGAATATAAGAGTCACATTGCAATACAAACAGACTCTCCAGCACACACACAGCCAGGGTAATTACATGCTGAACTGTTTAACTCAGGAAACAGACAGCAGTGAACTATTTGTTCTTAAAAAAAAAAAAAACCCTGGTTTTCTGGCCGCAAAGTCAGGGTTTCTTCCTTATCTCAGACAGCCCTATGGATGGTAGATGGCAGATTGGCAATTCCACTGGCCAATGCTGCAGGCACAAGCAGAGGCAGAGAGTCCTTGCAAGGACTTGCAAGTTCACAAGTCCACGTGCAGAAACTGGGCTTCACATCAGTGGTCACCAGTTTAAGTGAAGGTGTGTTCACAAATACCCTGACAAATATTGGTTTCACAACCCTCATATGCTCAGACCTTTGTCTACCCAAGAACTCTGTCCATCAACTCTGGACAGGTCCCAGGAGGGCCAGAGAACAGCTCTCAAGGCCTTGCTGGAAGCCAAAATGATAGAGTTGGGTGAAGTTGGAGTTGGATAAGTCCAACCCACATGCACACGCCCCAGATAATCTGGTCCAACATCCCCTTAGAGTTAAGGCCCAGAGAGCTAGAGGTATCCAAGACACATAGCTAACCACGGTTATAGTTGGGGATTAGAACCAAATTTCCTGACTCTTTCCACTAAATAAATCCCTCAGTTTTGATGTGATGCTGCTCCAAATATAGGTCTCATCTTTCACAGAATTCCAAAGCAAATCAAATTTGAGGATCAAAGACAATTTGAGGATCCAGGGTGATTTATTACCCTGGGCTTCTAGGGTTTCTGAGCAAATTTTATCAGAAGAGGAGAATTGGGAGGTAATTTGGTCACTTTCATGGACCACCAACAATACTCAGTTTCAGCTGAATTCTTGCTCATGGAAGGCACAGCCTTGACTTAGGCAAAAGATCAGGCAAATTCAGTGGATTCAATACTCGGTGGTCTCCTTTTTTATCTCTTCAAGCTTAAAGGTGTGCCATCATTCCTAGTGAGGAAATTCACATTACAGAAGATGAGTGAGTGTCATTCTTTCTAAACGCTGAACTTTCTCTCCTCTGAAGGTCTTGACTCTTGCTGCTCCTCCTACTCACCTACTTCACAATCTCACATGGCTTCTTCCTCGATCTTGGTTGGGTCTCCACTCCAATACTATTCCCTCCAAAATGTCTCCTCTTGTTGCCTCAATTAAAGTTGCTCAGGCTCAGTCCAGTCTCAATTTATGATTAATAAGTTGAAAAAGGTCCCCCACCAAATTCATGTCCACCAGAGCCTCTGAATGTGAGCTTATTTGGCAATAGCATCTTTACAGATGTAATTAAGTAAAAATTGGGATGAAATCATCCCAGATGAGAGAGATGACAAATCTAATGAGTGCCCTTAACACCCTCCATAATATGATTCCACACTCCCTTGCCAATCTCACTGACCATCCACTCCTGGAAAACTAATCTTCCTACCATCCAAACACAACTTTGCTCATGCCTGCCACATGCTATTTCTTCCCCTGGGAAGTTCCTCCTCCTCCCCACTGAACTTGTCCAAATGTTGCTCATTCTTTAAAGTAAGGCTCAAATTTTAAAAGTTTACCTCTTCTTTGGAGTCTGCCCTGATTCAGCCCTTCAGGGAGTAATGTCAGAAAGACTCCAATCCCACTGTACACGTGTACCCTTGTGTTGCCCTGGGGTGAGAGTGTGTGCGCATGTGTGTAAAGGAATCTCCAGCTGGACTGTATGCCCCTGGAACACAGAGCCAGGTTTCCAAGGCATTGCTGTTTGTCAGCTTGTTTGGGTTTTAATGTTAGTGTTATTTTCTGATTTATCTTCCCAAAACCTTGAATGAGATGTGGAATAAGTGACAATACGTGAAATAAGTAACATAAGATACAGGAAATAAGATTGCCTGTGTTACATGAAGAGAGAAATGATATGTTACTCTTTTGGGTTCCCATCCTAACACCAGTCCTCTCAGTCACAGCCCACAATGTGGTCTCCATGTGACCACAGTGCAGTGCAGTCTCCATGTGACCCCTGGGTCAACATCTACCAAATGGATTCAGAGGCAGAAGAATGCAGGAAATGGCAGGTCCGTGTTCTTGGGGTGTTGAGATCATATGTTTGAGAGGATATAGGAGCTGCCTCTTCTAGATTTCCAGAAATGACTGTAGAAACATTTGGAGATTCTGCACAGTCAGGTGAGGTTAGTCAGAGAAACTGACCACCTTGCTGCCAAGCTCACCCCAGGAATTGCTTCCTAACATTGGTTGCCTAGAGTCACACTGAGCCCAAACCATGTGGCACTGAAATCATTCTGGAACAGGACGCTCTCATCTTTTGCACACACACGTGTGCACACACACACACACACACACACACACACTCATCCTTGTGTCACAGCTAAACCAATACTTCCAAAAGAACCACACTGCTCTTCTGAAGTGAGATTTTATTGGAGAAACATGATTTTCTTCTATGAGCAGCACCAGGATCCTGAAGACCCAGACTCAGGCATGGAGTGTTTACCTTCAGGACAAAATGTGACCCAGGCCCTTGAGTGCCCTCTATTCCCCTTTCTGCCACTCCAAAGTTATCTCCGTACCTCCAAACACTCTCCCTCCTTGCCCAATACATCTAACCTCCTCTCTCACCTGAGCATGGACACAGGTCCTTTGAATTCCACAATCAGCCAATACAAAGTTTGTTTTTCACTGTGAAACTTGAAACACAGGGAACAAACTTCACCCACTGTCAAACCAAATCTGTCCCTTATAAGATGCTGCACCACTGAATTTTGCTGTACAATCATCCAGCTGGAATACAAATGAATGTGAAACTGATATCTAAAACACCCCTGCATGAAATTCTCCTTGCGTCAAATAATTGAAAGCCCAAACCACTCGTAAACCCAAACCCCATCAGCTTATAAAGCCATGAGGACTTCTCAATTGTCAGAAGTCCTTTTTAACTAAATCACAATATGTCTTATGGTCTCTTTGGAACAGACATCAACTGTGGAGACAGCTTAGGGCAAACGACAACCTCCATGAAGGTGTGTGGGTTCTTCCTTGGAGTCCTTCCCACTGAGGGCAGAGGGCCAATCACCTCACCTTTGCCCCACAGAGTCAACTCATAGCCAATATGTGTTCCTTTACCACTAAATTTACTTCCAAATGGTAGTTTACTATAACACACCTAATTTTATTTTCTGAAGGAAATACTTCGACCTTGTACATGAGTGCAACATGACAGAGAAAGGTCCCATACAATCTGGCCATTTAGGAACACGGTACTTGGTATAGGGAAGATTTCAAGTTCTGTCTTACAAAGTAAGAGGATTCTCTAACAGTGCTCACTGAATTACAGCTGACACCAGCGTGCACAGTACAGTCATACCACTGAATTCTTTCCAGCTCCAGCTCCATAACACATCCCTTCCCACATGTCCTCTATGCTTGAGCTTAGACAAATTTTCTTAATAATAATAACTTGGGAATGTCAGAAGAAGCAAGTTTAATAACTACTCCAAGACTCACATAATTGTAGGAAACAAATGTTGGATTTAAAGACTACAGATTGGAAATTGAGTATAGATAACTTCCACCAGATACTGTCACCCTGGTAGAGTCACCTGATTTATTTTAGCTTCAGTTTTCTCATCTGTCAATTGTGGAATGGGTTCAGTCATGTGTCATCATTTTTACTATCTTCTAAAGCCCTCTTTAGGTCTTGTGATGATAGATGATAGATAGATAAAAGGAAGGGTAGATGAGTGAATGGATGGATAGATAGTGATATAGATTGAATTGTGTTCCCCCAAGATTCATATAGTAAAGTCTTAACCCCAATATCTCAAAATGTAACTCTGTTTAGAAATAAGATCTTCAAAGAGGTAATTAAGTAAAATGAGGTCAAATGGGTGGAACCTAATCCAATATGGCTAGTGTTCCTATAAGAGGAAATTAGGACACAGATGAGAGATGAGAGAGCCATTAACAAATCAGAGAGAGAGTCCTTAAAAGAAACCAACCCCACCAACACCTTAATCTTGGACTTCTCAGCTCCAGAACTGTGAGAAAATAAATTTCTATGTTTAAACCACCTAGTTTGTGATACTTTGTTATGGCAGTCTTAGCAAAGTCAAATGAATATAGATAGATAAATAGATAGATAGATAGATAGATAGATAGATAGATAGATAGATGATAGATAGATAATCTGGACTAATTGATTGGTTGTATCAAGATTCTCATGCTCATAGGGCCTGGAGTGTAACTTGCCTAGAATATGTGAGGAGGCCCTGGGTTTGATGCTCAGCACAGGAAAAAGGAAGGGAAAAAAAGAAAATTATTTTGGTCCTGAAAGTGGGGCAAACCAGTAAGTGTCCCCCTTTTAGTAATGCTGTCCTGGCAGTTCATATTTCCTGTAGTTCCTATATATGAGCACTGTGTACATTATAAAGATTTCAGTTATATCTTAAAATGTGACAAGTTGGCTGAGAATCCTAAGTCCCCACTTTCTCGTGCCATGTATTATTTCACAGGCTTACAAGGAAATTATGAGAAGAGAGGCGTCCAGAGTGATGTAAACTCCTCATGGCCAACTGCTCTCAGCCTTGGCTCTCAGCCCTGGCCCTGCTGATCTGGGCTGTACACATGAATAGGAAGGACTTCTATTTCACAAAAGACCTGAGCCAAAATTAGCAGAGTAGCCAAATTGACTCCTTTTCCTAAGGCCCACACTCTCATCTAGGGACCTAAAGAAGTCAAAAAAGTAAGAGAATAAGATCCCAATGAGCAAAAAGAATCAGAGATTTTCTCCCTGGGGCTGGGGACTGCTGGCATGAGCCACTCTTTCCCGAGTCCTATACTCTTTCTCGTAGGTCTGGGACATCCATCTGTTTCAGTCAGCTTTTCATCACTGTGACCAAAAATCCTGACTACAACCACTTAGAGGAGGAAAAGTATATTTCGGCTCATAGTTTCAGAGGTTCCGTCCATGGTTAGCCGACTCCATAGCTCTGGGCCAGAGGCGAGGCAGAACGTCACAGTGTAAGGGCGTGGCAGAGAGCCCCTCAGTTCATGACAGCCAGGGAGTCGAGAAAGAGCTCCTCTTGCCAGGAACAAAAGATGAACCCCAGAATCACACCCCTTGCCAGACAGGACCCTCCCATGGGTGAGGCAGACTTGCTCTTCTGTACTGCTCCGGAGGCCTGGGAAATTTCAAATGGAAAGAAAAGGATCTAAGAAGGAAAAACCAAAGAGTCAATTCCACAGCTATGCAAACTATGCCAGACTCTCCCCTGGGCCTCAGTGGTTCCTGTTCTCTGGGTGTGGGAAATAGTTGATTACCCTAGTCACTTAATGGGGGAGAGGCGTGCAGTGGGGTAGGGGGAGTCACCTAGAAAAGGTACTTATTTATGAACATAAATAAGAGGTCATCAATTCCACTATCAAGTGTATAGTGTCAACAACTCCCAGCCCAGTGCTATTCAGAGTAGGAGTTGAGTAAATGAGGGAGGGAGGGAAGGGGAAGGAAGAAATAGAAGGAGAAGGAAAGAGAAGGAGGAGGAAGGGGGTTTCTTTATGAAGTTCTTCTGGAGATTTCTTCCCCATTCAAGTAAAACTTAAGTTTGGATATTTATTAGCTGTATATTTTGAACTCTCCATCATACAACTATTTATACTGTGACCCACCCAACAGAAATGAGCTTACATTTCAACCAGTCATTTTGCAAAGCAAAGAATAAATCAATTCTCAGAAATAAAGGGCCTTTAGAAATGGCCATACTGTTACATCAGCAGGAGGGGTTATTTCTCAGCAGCATACTAGGGTCTCTGACACTGCAAGTCCTTCATTTACAAGACAGTCACTGGAGGGACTTTCCCAAGTGTTATTTTCACAAATGGTCAGATTAATATAGGGACTTTTTCTTGCATTTTCTTGGAAAAATCTTGTCCCAGCGTAGAACATCCGATCTCTGATACCTACAAGTAAGCCGAAGCTCTTCCTCCAAGCTGTTGATCCTTAGCCTTCAGTTCCACCTGGAGCAAAAAGCACACTAAAGTTTGTTTTTCTTTCCTTCTATAGGAAGCACTTCACAAAAAGACCTGGAGAGGATGTGAGAGTTGACTCTGTATTATACTTTCAGGGACTTGTGTCTTCCTTAAGCTTTTACCCCAGTATGCACTTTCTCCTTTTATTCCTGTATCTCCAGGCTATTAGGATTCTACCAACTCTCTGCTGTAACCTCAGAGGATCAACTGCCTAACTCATCCACAGCTGCAGGTGGTCCACCAGGTTTCAACAACTGTAGATTTCCATCAGCAGCCAAGATTTTGCACCACAAGTCCTAGGGGCCTTCGTGGATCCTCCAGGTTCACTGCTGCCTCCTTAGGGAATCCATAAGTGACCCCCAGATAGCTGACTGTCAATATCATCCTTTTCCCTTTCCAGCCAACTATCTTTGAAATAAAAAGAAGAGGTCTCTCTGAACGTCCCCTTCTATTTCCCCAATAATTTTGTTTAATGAATTCCTTATTAGGCCAAACCCAATGCCCTAAAATATCTGCCAAGCATGTCATTCTGCACAAAGGGGTTTGAAAATAGCCAGTAGCTCGTGTGAGGAAAGGACACGTGAGAGAGCTGGGTGTGGAGTTTCCCATCCTCGCCGGAGGTCCACCACTGCTCGCCGTTTGCAGATTCGGGCTGAGCTATGCATCACATTGTTCATGTAAAGAAAAAGCGACTGTTCTCCCTGAGTGCCCCTTCCCCGCTCCCAATGTCTGTGATCAACAGCCCCAAGACTCTAATTGCCACAGCCTATTAGAAATAATGAGACTTACATGGCAGAAGCCAAGGGTAAAAGCGACATCTCACAACACGAAAGGTTAATATCAACATATACTGCTAGTGAGTGCAAAGGGCACATCAACTGGTGGCTCATTACGGCGGGCTGACCCACGGGGACAGTGTCATTCTGCAGAGAGGCTTTCTCAGGATGTGGCAGCAAAAGTTACAAAAGATAAGGACCGGCCCGCGGAACGCGCTCAACTAATGAGAGCTGGAAATTGTTTGAAATATCCCGATGACCTCACAGACGGGGGATGCTGATTAAGATGGCTACATGAGGCTCCTTTCTTGTCTGACAGCCCACTGAGAAGCTTTGGTGAGATGTGACTGACAGGCCGGGAAGGTGTCTCCATCTTCTCTGACATGGTCGTGCTTTGGGCAAAACAAACGTGAAAAGTAAGTCGAAACCGACACATAGGTTTGAATTCAGTTTTCAGACACATGTCTTGGGGCAAGAGCACTGGGGGCCCCGTCAGCTATGATCCCTCCATGGCAAAGGGTGTTTGTGAGTACTTGCGTGACTAATCGCATGACTGCGCTGGGGGTGAGCCAACGGCAAATTGAGGTCTTGAACACTTGACAAAACAACCCTACTGTTCTGTGGGCGAAATTCTATAGAGCTTCGTGTGTAATTAAAGGAAAGTTTCCTAAGACTCTACACCTCAGTCATTCAGTGCCCATATGTGGCACAAAGGAAGGATTTTTGTCACATCAGAATACATCCATGAAACAATGGAGAAATTTCCTAAGTTCTCTGAGATAGAGATGTTCACAGAAGAAGGTTAAGTTCTCTTAACCTTCATTCAGTGTCGGGGACTCTGCAAAGAGATCACCATTCTGGACGACCTGCCTGTAACTCATAGTAAAGATGAGTGGAAAAGCATCTCATTCTGCTTAATTCCTTCTCCAGCAAAATCAGAAGTTAACACCTGCCCGTTTGCCACCTGACTTAAAATTCCAAGGATCACTCATGTCTTGCAAAAATAGTCAGATCTCCCAGTGTAAAGAGCCTATCACTATGGCAAACAAGACTATACAAGGGGTTTTATAGATTTTCAGAGAACTTTCTAGGCTTTCTAATTAGCTAAATTAGTTATAATTGCTGAAAAACGGATTACCTCAAAAATTAGAGACATCAACTGCATAAAATAAGAATACATAAGGGTTTTTTAATGAGGCCTAGGAAACCCTTCTAAGTTTTTCTAAATAGGTATACTAGTTAGCAATTGCTTTAAAACAAATCATCACAAAATATAGCAGCTTAAATAACAATAAACATTTATTATCGCACATAGCTTCTGTGGCAATTGCACAAATTTATATTCAATACATCAATCATAACTGTGATATCATGGAATGTCTTGTCTGAGGCAGAGGGTTTCTTCCAAGGGAACTCACTCGCATGCCTGAAAAATTAGTGCTAATTGTATCAGGGGCCTCAGTCCATAGAG
Source organism: Sciurus carolinensis (assembly GCF_902686445.1). Classification (NCBI taxonomy): domain Eukaryota; kingdom Metazoa; phylum Chordata; class Mammalia; order Rodentia; family Sciuridae; genus Sciurus; species Sciurus carolinensis. The sequence continues at coordinate 63,593,997 of NC_062225.1, read as the reverse complement.
CTGCTTGAGCATCCTCACAACATGGCAGCTAGCTTGCCCCAGAACAGTAATTCAAGGGAAAAACAGAAACCACAACTTCTTTTACAACCTAGTCTCAGAGTCATGTACCACCATATGCATAATATTCTAATGGTTACACAGATCAGCCCTATTTGAGGTGGAAGGAACCAGAGAGGGGCATGTATATTAGGAGACAAAAATCTTTGTGAACCATCTTGGAGGCTAGCTAACACACAATTTTTAAAAATGGAAAGTATACCAACCTAATTAAGAAACATGAAAAATACTATTTTTGGTCTGGTCAACCAGAAGTCTGCAAGTGAAAAAAAGTATTCCCATGATAAAATCTGTGAGAAAAAATAGATATTCTCAATCAAATCAAACTTTTTCTTGATTTTTTTTTCCTACATTGTGCCTATAAAGTCAAATTAAAGAGATGAATTAAGAGATTATTCAAGAGAAAGCAGATCTGGTAGATAAACCAGGGTTTTTAAAGTAACTCACTCTCTTTTGACCTCAAGAGTATGAATTTTGACCTAAACCATCTAATAAACTACAGATTCTCCCTTTCCATTAGATGGTCTACAATCATTCACCAATATACCAGGTATAGGGAATTCAAGAATGACAAAGTGCAGAAAACTAATCTGCTCATTTAAGAATCCATTTTATGGAGAAACTCACCTCTTTAGGGAAATGGACTTGCTAAAGACCATTTGAAAAAAGTGAATCCCTGGGAGTATTGTTGTGGTCAAGGTTGATATATAGTCTACATATTCAACTCAATTGATTTTTAAAATTTGTCAATATTTTATTTTATAAAATCAATTCTTATTTAGGCACTTTATGATATAGTTTTGTGAATCAGCCTTTCTTGTTTCTCTATAGAAAGTGAGGTAGACAACCTCTTAGTTTGGAATTACAACAAAATGAGATATTTAATTTATTTTAATAACTATTATCTGGATAAGAACAGCAACTTTCTTAGACCTTTTTTCCTTTGTTTAATTTCCATCATCAACTCTAGAAATCAGTTTTCATTTCTAGACCATTTTTGATCAAAAAATTATAGTTCTCATTATTACATAAAGAGTTACTGAACGCACACTAATGAGTATAGAATCCTAAGACAGATTTAAGATGTAAATTCAGGGTAGCCAGCTGGGCTCACCCACAGCTTCACAGGACTCAAGACTTAAGTTCCTGACAAAGCAGAAAGACAAATTACTCTATGTAATATCTTCAGAATCACATATGAAGAATCAAAGTCACAAATATTAAATCCACATATGCCAGACTATTGTTCACTGTACATTTTCTAAATACAAGTAAGAGCTATTTATTTATAAGTAACAACTTAACCACCATTAAGATCATTCATTTAATAGATCTGTATATATTTTAAAGAGCTAAAAACTATGTCCAAACAACCACCAACATATATTAATCTCTCCCTTCATCAAAATATTTGAAGTCAAGGTTATCCAGTTAATGATACAGTTGTAATAGTAGTAGCAATATTCTAAGAACAATTAATTGAAATAGGAAAGCCAAGAAAAAGGTACATTTGGAGAAGACAATAAGTTTAATATTAGTCATTTAGTTTTGAGGTACTTGTATATGAACAGGGGGAGATGTCCAATAGGGAGGTATCAACATGGACCCAGGAATAGCTCAGATGATGGTCTGATAATGGATGTAAGTACAGGAGTGGAGGGAGATTGGAGAAGGAGTAAAATAAAAGTTAGAGGTAAGTGCACAGAGAGATTAGAGTCCATCAAGAAGTTTAAAGAGCCAGAAACCAAGCCCAGATCTACTAGATACCAAACCTTATATATTCTTACTCTTTGGAACAACATTCAAGAAAGTTTGTATCTGGGTCACATTCATAGATAAGGGCCAAACATTTAGACTTCAGTTTATTTCTCTTTGTATGAAGGCAAACAAACCCAAGCTGTTAGTTTTTCTTTCGGTGTAAAGTCTTACCGTAAAAACAAAAAAACTTATTTATGAAAATAAATTACCTACTAGAACAAAAAGTCCCCAAATCTGGGTGACTTAACATACTAAATTTTTATTTCTGCTGCACACAAGTTCAGTGTGGACATCCCTAGTAGAGTAGCTCTCCTCTTCTTCAAGTGGTAACTTGAGGATCGAAGCTCATCCCATTCTTGAGATGTCACCACCTTCAACTCTGGAAGCCAGTATGAAGGGTAAGGAAGCACAGGGGAGACACATGGGACACTCATCCACCTCAGCTGCAAGTGATCTCACACGCGCTCACATCCCACTCACCAGAATGAGTCACACAGCTCCACCCAGAAGCGTGGGGACTGGGAAATGTCATTTCTTGTCAGACAGGGGAAGAAAAGTCTTCTTAATAAATGTTTTTCATAATTAAATTAAATTTTTAACTGAATGTTATCAGATTTTAAAACTTTTGCTCTTAAAAAGGCACCATCTGAAATTTTAAAATGGGTGAAAAATGTAACACATGTATCTTTATAACACATGTATCTTATAAAGATACATGTGCATCTAGAATAACTCTTAGAATTCAAAATGATATGCTGGACACGGTGGCACACACCTATAAATCCAGCAACTTGGGTGGTTAAGGTGGGAGGATGACAAACTCAAAGCCAACCTCAGCAACTTAGCAAGACCCTAAGAAACTTAGAAAGGCCCTAAGCAACTTAGTAAGACCCGTATCAAAATTAAAAAGTAAAAGTGGCTGTGGATGTGACTCAGTGATTAAGCACCCCTGGGTTCAAGCTCTGATACAAATAAATAAATAAATAAATAACTCAATATGATACGAACTTCACCAAAGTATATGAATGACCAAAAAACATACAAAAACATTCAACATCACCGGTCATGAGTTATGATGCCTGAGTATAGTGCAAACTAAAACCATGATGAGACACCACTACACACCCACTAGACTGGCTAACATTTAAAAGACTATATATACCTAATGTTTGCAAGTATGTAGAGGAACTGAAACTCTTATACACTTATATACAGAATATAAAACAATTTAACCACTACCAAAGCAAGTTGACAATTTCTTTAAAAGTTAAGTACACAACTACCATGAAGTCCAGTTATTTTACTCCTTGGTATTTAACCAAAAACCAAAAACAAACAATGACAACAAATGATAGATAGATGTTTGATAGATAGATAGATAGATAGATAGATAGATAGATAGATAGATATTCACACAAAGATTGTACATGACTGTTCTCAGCAGCTTTATTTGCAACAGCCAAAAATTGAAAACAATCTGAAAGTCCATCAGCAGATGAATGGATAAATAACTGCATATTTATATGATGAGACACTATTCTTCCATTACAGTGATGAACTATTGATACACCTGATATGGCAGAATCTCAGAATCCTTACAATGACTGAAAGAAATCAAGCAAAAACAGGTAATAGAGAGTTCAGTGGGGCTGGGGATATAGCTCAGTTGGTAGAGTGCTTGCCTCACATGCACAAGGCCCTGGGTTCAAGCCCCAGCACTGCAAAAACAAAAAGAGAAAGAAAAAGAGAGTTCAGTGATTCCATTCCTTGGCACATCCAAGAGGAGGAGATATGTCCACCAAAAATACTTACACAAGGGTGTTCAAAAGTGGATTATTCATAACAATCCCAAACTGGAAATCATTCAACATGTCCTTCAGTAACAGAACGGATTTTATAACTTGTGCTATTTCCGCTGACAAAATATTACAGTGATGAGAACAAATAAAGTACCTCTACATGCAATAACTTGCAATATTGTAAATGTGACGTCAACTGAAAAAGAAATGGGCACAAATGCATATAAATAAGATTATATGCGTCTGAATTTCAAAACCAGAAAAACCTTCTCTGCAGTGGGCATGAGCAACGGTGGGCAGGAGGGGTGTGTCTGGGGTGCTGGTGATGTTCTGCTTCTTGGTCTCCGTGCTGGTTACAAGACTGTGTTCCCTGTATGAAAAGTCCTCACACTGTACACTTAGGATGTGATGCATTTTCTGCACGTCCTTTTTAATTTTAATTTTTAATTGACATAATATTTGTACCTATTTACAGTAAAACAATACAACACAAGGTGTAATAACCCAATTAAGGTAATTAGTATTTTCATCCCCTCAAATATTTATCATTTCTCTTTGTGGGAAACTTCAGACTCTTCTAGTTACTTTAAAATATATTATAAATTATTGTAGTTTGAATTACCTTATATTGTAGAACATGAGAACTAATTCTTCCTATAGAAGTTTATCTTGGTAGCCATTATTTAACCTCTTTATATCCTGCCTTGTCCTCTTCCTAATCTCTAGTGACCACTGTTTCATTCTCTTATTTTATTAGATTGGCTTATTTAACTTCCACAAATGAGTGAGACCACGTAGCCTTTGTCATTCTGTGACTCGTTTATTTCACTTAAAATGATGCCCTCCAGTTCCAGCCATGCTGCTGTACATTCTTTGTATGGCTTAGTACATTCTCTTTTATATACCTACCACATTTTCCCTATCCATTCACCCATCAATGCACACTTTGGTGAACTTCATATCTTAGCTATTGAAAATAGTACTGCAATAAACATGGAAGTGCAGGTATCTCTTTGATGTAACAACTTTATTTCTGTTATATGTTCATAAAAGTGTGTTTCTGTAAGCTTTGGAATTAGATAATGCAGTCATAACTGGAAATGGTGATTTTCAACAGACAGGAAGAAAAGCGAGTATACATTAGTAGGTGCCAGAATGTAGAGATAAATATGTGTGTGTCATTCATGACAACCGTCATAGATAATGATAAAAGGAAAGAGAACGCTAAAGAATCTTGGGGAAATATTACCCATAGGTGTTGGAAGCAGAAAACAAAGAGATAGAAAAGGACCACGCAATGTGTGCACATAGGAGCCAGGGCAGAAGAATGTTTTAAAAAAGGAGAGGGGTAGGTAATCAGCAAAAGCAAATGTTGCACAGTGGTAAGGGACTAGAAGCCAGCATTTCTGGGTTCGAATCCTGCATTTTCTCATTTGTAAAATGAGGCTACTAATGGACATCGCCTCCTAAGGTTAATTTATTTGAACAGTGACTAGCCCATGATCTAGAAAGCCCCGAGAGGGTGGAAAGTGTGAGGACAGGCTGCAGACTTAGTAGTTAGGAGCCAGCTACAAAGGAGAAAATAGATGCAAAAAGAGGGAACCAGGGAGGATTTCCTGGTGTCCAGTGGGCACCCAGCAGACCTTCCAGCTTTTTAGTATGATGCCAAGAGCCTGTATGACCTTTCCAGTTCCCAAGTGTCCCCTTACAAAGGTAACAAGTTGGCATGGGTCCTCTTGAGTCAGGGGCCCCTGGGTATGTGATCCAGAAAGAACTACTAGTGTTCTCAGCCTCTGAGAAGCTTGAACACAGACATAACTGTCTTGTGGAAATAATTTATGGGGTGAGTTCCTGTTTCTCAGATTAAAAAGTTTCTCCAGGCTGGGGATATAGCTCAGTCGGTAGAGTGCTTGCCTCGCAAGCACAAGGCCCTGAGTTCAATCCCCAGCACCACAAAAAAAAAAAAAGTTTCTCCAATAAAATACGTGTCAGGAAAGAGAAAGGAGTCACCTAGACAATTGTCCTCAGAAAGCCAACTCAACGGTCCTATCTAAAGTGTCCTATCCAATGGTGCCATTGATGGGCAGTCCAGCGAATGAAATGCTATGATGTAACTGTGACCCTTGCCCTAAAATTCCTACGGTTCCCAAGAGGCATCTTGTCACTTGCATCTCTTCCTTCAAAAATACATCTTTTGAACTAGATTCACAGAATGTCTTTGGTGCTTCTGTTCCCTGTGAGCAATCCTGTGTCTTTCCACATTATTTCCAGCATGAATATAGGTTCTTTAAAATGTATCAGATTCATTGAAACTTCCACATCACTCAGGAAGCTTTTGTTTTAATTCTTTAAAAAAAAAAAAAAAAAAAAAGGAGCAATTATAACTGAGCCTCTTTATCCTTTATGGTGACATATGGATCCAAAGAAGCCAAAACCACAGGTTGATTAACCAAAATGTTATGCCCTCTGCGACAGGCATCGTGTGCATCTTTGGAAATCCTGCTGTGGCAGGAGTTGGGGTGGGGGCAATAACCCCTTGATTTTGTGCAAATTGAGTTCTCAGGGTTTCAAGTGAGGACAGGACTGAACCACAGATAACCAAAGCAAAATTGAAAAGAGATATAAAAATTAGTGCAGGTGGAGGCCACTTGCAGAGGCGGGACTCCCCACCCAGCAGTGATGAGGAGCTGCTTCCACCATCATTTCCGCTTTTACTGGTGTTCTACCCCACCCTCAAGGTTCATTTTCCACAAGGCCTTACTATACACAAGGCGAATCAAGAGCAGGGGTTTCAGATGGCAGACAGCAGGTGTTCAACGCCGTGCCTCAGTAAAACGCCAAATTACTGCAAGGCCTGAGTTGCTGGGGAGACTCCTGATGAGCGAGAATCGCGGTGCTAAGTCTAGAGATGCCAAGGACATGCCTATCACTTTTTCGTAGACTTTTTTATAAAAGAAATTCCAGTATCTGGTGCTTTGCCACTATCAGAACCGTCCCAAAGCAACAGGAGGAATGAGGGGTGCTGGTGGCACAGAGGGGGGAAATACATCTTCCACTGGACTCAGACCAATGTGGGGTGAGCGTCCTCCGCAGGAGCAGACGCAGGACTGCCTCGCAGGCGCCTGGTGCAGTTGAGCATGGTGCGCGGGTGGCTGTCGCTGAAGGCCTCTGAGGCCTCTCCAGATGAAGTCGCAGCTGGAGGCCAGAGCTGTTTTTTTAACCCTAACAAGATCTGTCATTAAACGTTTACTGGAGCCTAATTCTGCCTCTTTCCCTCCAGGCCTCGCTAGTGGCGGTCAAAGGTCATGTCAGCCTTCAACACAGGCTCCTGGGGCCCTGGCTTTTGTTCTCCAGGCCTCATAGTGGTCAGGGGGAAACAGCCTGTTGGCCTTTGGAAAGCACACAAGAAACCAACAAACCCTGGTTCTTAACGAATGGGCCCTTCCACAGCCAGCCGGCTACAGCCACTTATGATATTTACAGCTTTCTGTCCGCACAGATTAAACACAGGGAACAAAAATATGGACTGCTTTGTCTGGTAAACTTATGTCATTCCTTGTTAAGACAAATTGAGAACAAACTTAGGTTTTGTTGGGAAACGATTTTTGCCTCTAAAGACAGTCTTGAATGAGTCTGGGAGTATTTCTAGGGACAAGGACATCTTGTACAATATTAGTTTAAGTAACATTGCTCTCTGATAATTTCATAAACTCTATCTGTATTGTTTTCTAACAACAGAATACATTTGGCCAGCGGCAATATGTCTCACTCCTTCATTGGCAGTTAGCGCTGTAAATCCATACCTTAAAGATACGTCCCTCAGGGAAGAATCAACACCAAAGCCACGAGATCTTAGCAACCCAAGTTATAACTTCTCTGTTTGAAATGTGGACATTTTTCTAAAGATACGTTGTTGTGGAAATGACAAGATGGCACTTGGAATGTAGGAGAAACCAAACTTTATTTTACACCAGGGGGCCCAGAGGAGATTAGCACTCCAAAATTCTGAGTCCTGATCCATAGTTTCTTACAATATTTATAGGTTATTTGATGTCATCTTAGACTCATCCTATCATTGGGGCTTTTTTCTCTTTTTTAAAAATAAAAATTCCTAAGCTATGTGGCAGAAGGCCTATGCAGGGTCTCTAATATAAAGCATGCTCACAGAACAGATAAGAAAGAATAGCTCTTTTCACAGGCATCTATTACATTTCAGGAGGGAGTAGTCAGACTCTGAATGCAGTTATTGACAATGCAAAAGGTAGGGACCCTCCTAGGGAAAGCCTAAGAGAGGGGAGGGGAACTGACCCCTTCCCCAGGCATTGAACTCTTACCATAACGTTTTTGTAATTTCATTTCACAACCAGGTCTGATTTTTACCACCACAACATCAGTGCTTTGGAGTCTGACGTCAAGGGAAGTGTTGTTCATCGTCTTTGCAATCTGAGAACCGTGGGTCTGAAACCCTTTTTACAAAGACAGCACTATGTATGAACCCAGTATATGGATTTAACCCCAGAAGTTCTTTGATTCAACCATGTGGGTGAACCAGAGCTTGACCTGATGGGCAACTCCACTTGGCATGTCTATCCCCACCCCACAGCTCCCACCCAGGACTGTCCCCTGGAGACACCCTATAGAACATAGCTCAGAAACCACAGACCTGTCAAGCGTGTCTGGAATTGGTTGCCTGAAGACCTGGGTGCCAAATGAACCCCTGAAATTTGGGGAAGCTCCATGGTCTCACTGTCTGGCCTTCACATCCTTTCCCCACCTGCCCAAAGAAGCTATGAGAATCAATGCAGAATTGAGAGCAAAGTGTGGTGATACGTTCATGTGGGGTTATCATGATCATAATAGCTGTTTTGTGCAAAATAACTTTAGTAATATAACCCACATGTCATAACAACTCATGCATTGGAAGTATACATTTCAATGGTTTTATTATATTCAGAGTTGTATAGACACCACCACAATCAATACTAAAATATTTTTGTCATCCTAAAAAGAAAGCCCATGATCATTAGCAGTCACTTTCCATTCCTCCCCACCGCACGCCCAGCCTCAAGCAGCCACCATCGATGGTACCTCTGCACTGATTTCCTAATTCTAGACAATATAGGGTCATTTGTGACTAGTATTTTGCATTTAGCATAATGTTTTCAAGGTCCATCACTACTTGGTTTCTTCTTGTGCAGAACAATATTCCATTACCTGGATATACCATATTTCATTTATCCATTATCAGTTGATGGATACTTGGGTTGTCTCCATCTTTTGGTGATGAATAATGCTGCTATGAACATTTATATACAAGATTTTTGGTGTTGTTTGTTTTTATTTTTATGGACACATTTTAATTTCTCTTGGATGTCTACCTGGGAATAGAACTGCTGAGTCATACAGTCATTCAGTGAAAACTTTTGAGTGCCTGTCAGATTGTTTTCCAAAGCAGCTTCCCCAGTTCATACTCCCAACCAGCAGTGTGTGAGCGTTCCCATCTCTCCACATTCTGACCAATACTCCTTACCTATCTCTTTGATTATAGCCATCCTAGTGGGTGCAAAGTAATATCTCATTTTGATTTTGATTTGCATTTCCCTGACAGCTAGTCATGCTGAACATCTTTTCATGTACTCATAATGAGTCTTTACTTTTTAAGATAATGGCAAGAAATTCAACAGTGAAAGTATCAGATATACAGAACTCACAAGCACCAATTCTTTTCTATGTATGCCAAGTGAATTTTTCCTTGGAAGACTTGAAATATGTTCAACCTAAATCCTGACAGCTGTCCATCTCTTCCTGCACCCCCACCAAATTCACTTAATTCCATTACTATGCCCCAAATTGGGCCAAACTCTCTTTCAAGAAAGACATTTTCTACAAAACTTTATGGAAAACAGATGAACTCCAAGACCCAGTCAGTAACACTTTCTCTGCACTCAAGGTCATCTGAATTTCACAAGGCCACAACTCTGCAGTCTTGCAGGGTGCCTATCATGTGGTAGTCTCTGTGCCGAGCACCAGACACCTCCTCCCATACACAAACACCTCTAGTAAGACATGTCCGTATGGGTTGTTATTTAGTCATCACCAGAGTGAATTTCCACCAACACCCAGGGCATCTGCCACACTCACAGGGGTGGGACAGGAAAAAAGCAATGGCCACGTGGACCTGTTCTGTTCTCTTAAATGTTGACTTAACATCTTGCCTAGAGCCATGGCCACCCCAACAACTACAGAAAGCTCTCCTCAGTCACAGCCAATTCCTCAAGACAGCTCTATACACTGGCTCATAGTGATCATTGGCTCTGGTACCCAGCGAGCCTCCATCAAAGACCATCCCTGCCACCTACAAACTCCAGGATTTACAAAGGCTCCTTTATCATTCTGAGCTCTGATTTCCTCATCTGTAAAACAAGCTGACTAATAATATTTACTCAAATAGTTGTGAGAATTAGTGACACTCAATGAAGCATTGAGCAGGGTACTTGGTACATAGTAGGACCACAGTCAATGCTGTTCTCCTGGTTATTTGTATTACCATTAAAGCACAAGGATTTCTTGTTTCCAAGTCTTCACATTTACTACTCCCCTGTCCAGAATCTTGTCCCACACACTTTCCCCAGGTAAATTAATAGGAAATCCTGTGGATTTCCTATTAATCCTCTCACCTAGGCTTACAGAGACCTTTCCTGGAGCCTTTCCTTCCCTGTACCTGCAAAAGTAGGTGCCCTCCCATGAGCTCTTAGACACCTGTTCTTCCTCTTACTCTGGACCTAGTACCCTGTCTCTGCTACTCGTAGCCTGGTTGCATCCTCCCCAGACCCTGGGCTCCTGCCTTTGATGGGAACTCCACAAATATTCATCCTCATGTCTGCCTGACCCTGAATCTGATGATCTCTTTACCATTCTCAAGATCTCCTTGAAAGGAAAAGAAACTCGTATTTACTGAGGGTCACCAAGTGCCAGGAGTATCCATGTGTGGATCCATACAATGAGCAGGTATCTCCCTGTTCTGAAAATAAGGAACCAGTGGCTAAAAAGATTAATGAACCTAATTTAGGCACCAGGTTGAGACTGGCACTCAGAGTTGATGCCTTTGGCATCTTCTCCACAGAACTCCCCTCTGCTTTCCTTATGATCCAGTTCCAAACATCCACCAGTCTGTTCTCAGATGGCTGGAAGAACTCGTTTTTCCCCTTCCCCTTTGTTACAGAAACGCTCAGTACCTTATTAAAGTCTGTTCCCTTTGCTTCACTGGTCTGGGATATTTAGATGGATGGGCAAATCCCCATGGCTCCCTTCTCAGGGAGGAGAGTTCGGGTGGGTTGCAATGAGCCTCCAGGGGCTGAGGTCTGGCTGCCAGGGATGGGTCCCCTGAGAGGCCAAACCTAGGGGTGTCTGGCAGAGGAAGGTCTGCAGACAGGCTGGAGACGAACGTTGTGGTTGTGCCTCTGGCTGACTCTGCAAACTCCACATGTGTTCCCCAGGAGGCTTCCGAGTGGAGCTGATTCACAGCGGGTGTGTGCCTGCATGCCACAGCGTCCCATCCCGTGCTGTCGCAGCCCCGCCCAGCAAGCAGGACTGTTTCTGAAGAATCATGCAGGAGGAGCACAGTAAGGAATTCATCTGCTACTTGGTATATGTATTTAGTAAAGCTGTATCACACACCTCCTCTGTGCAAAACAGAGAGAAGAAAAACGGAATTGAATTATGGCCTGTGTCCTTGAGATTAGCAGAGGGGATGGCCATGTTCATGAAATAACAGCAATACAGCTGCCGAAATGCTACACTTCCTAACCTCCTTTCTTAATTGAGATATAAGCCCATGGTGTTGGATGGGACTTCCAGAGAAGATTTCTAAAGGGAGTTACTGAAAGGGAAAATAACCTGACCCATACTCCATTCTGCTGCCGCCTGAAATGTGGACGCGATGACTGGAGCTGAAGTAGCCATCTTATAACAATGAGGTGACCTTGAGGAACTAAGCCACAGAGCAAAAACATAGAAGCAGGCTCTTAGAAGCTTGTCATTTTACTCAAGCGCTCTTACTTTGGCTCTCTATCATTAGCATCCAACCAAAATTGCACTGTACAATTGCACAGAAGGGACTCAGAGTATTTTAATGAATAAATAGATAAATAAGTAAATACACACATACACAAATTAGAAAATCATATGATCCAAATAAAATGTGGACTCTCCCTACCCCCCTTGGAGATTTAGTAAAAGTTGGTGCAAGCCATCGATTTCCTCACCTGAGCAAGTCCAGGTTTCTAGCAAGTCTCATGATTTCCGAGAGTCCTGACTTAGAGCCTTCCGGTCTCTGCTTCCACACCTGTGTCTGTATTTGTGCCTCAGTGTCTGTATGTCAGTGCTTGTGCTGTGACAGGATGCTGCCTTTGACCCAAGTGCTGTTTTCCACACTGAATTTGGGAATAATGCAGGACCTTGAGGGATTCCAGAAAGGCCCTGCCCTCTCAAGTCTGCCTACTTCCAGGACCCTTCTGGACAACCACCAGCCATCACCTGTCCTGGACCACTTCTTTTCAGGGAGACTAGCCTCACCCACCAGTGCAAGACCCAGAGTCCATTTTTGTGGTCCAACCAAAAGAGCGAAGAGCCATGTTTACATTTACTCAGGAAACCAGTGTCAGAGCTCAGGGCCGGGAGCTATCAAGCCTTGGAAAGATGTGAAGGAGATTTAAAATGCGTATTGTTAAGTGAAAGAAGCCAGACTGAAAAGGCTACAGCCTATAGAATTCCTACTGCATGGCATTTTGGAAAGGAAGAACTATGGAGGCAGTAAAAAGACTGGGCTTGGAGCGCGGTTGGAGTGGCCAGGGGCTTGGAGCAGGGAGGGTGTAACATGAATAGTATTTAGGCAATGAAACTCTGCCGTGCGACACTGCAGTGATGGATGGATGGCATTAAATATTTGTCAAAATCCATAGAACCATATACAACACAGCGTGAACCTGAATGTACACTATGGACTTTAGTAAGATCCTATCAACATTTTTTCATTAATTGTAGCAAATGTACCACACTGATGCACAATGTTAACAATAGCGGAAACTACGTTTGGGGCAAGACTCTATACTATCTGATTAATTTTTCTGTAAATCTAAAACCATTGCAAAATAAAGTCTAGCATTGCTTTTCAAAAATCAGTACAAAATACATTGAGGCCACATATATGATTCACAGAGTCAAAGAACAATAAAGATCAAGTGGGTTTAGAGCCAGAAAAGGGCTTAGAACTGGTCGTCCTTTCACCAAATATTTACGAGCAATTACAGGGGGGAGGTGGAGACCAGTAATTATTTCTGAGTGGGGTTTTTTTCCCTTTTACTAGTTGACATTGTTTTATACTGCTTCTATGATAAGCTCATGTTGCTGTTGTAAGAAGAAAATAAAATAATCAAGATAATTTTCCTTGAATCATGCCACTGGAAGAACATGCTTCCAGGCAAAGGTGAGTTTGGAGGCAGGACTATGAAAGCATATGAACTGAAACAGATGGACAGGTGGCTGGGACAGTCATCGTGCAGAGGGAAGGTCCACAGCAGAGAGACTTGTGCGCCGCAAGACATGACTCTGGTGGCCCCTAAGGACAGGCCCGGTGGCTTCCGTGGTGGCTTCACTTGGTGGCAGCAGCCCTGGACCACACTAACCACAGTCACCCTGGTCATCCTGATGGTTTCTGACACTTGTTCATTTCCACTGAGTTGCCTAAACGGGGTTTCACAGAAAATTAGTCCTCGAGTATTAGTAGGTACATTTCTATAGTTAAGTGTTTAGATAAGTTCTAAATTGAACACAGAATAGCACAATTTATACAGAACATACTAAAGCCTTTATTATTTTACATTGCAATAGAAAACCAGAAAATAAAGTGTTTTCCAAATGTGTTTGAGAAAAATCTCTCCCTCTCTCTCTCTCTCTGTCTCTCTCTGTCTCTCTCTCACCTCTGTGGGGAGGGGGCAAGAGGATTTTATGGAATTAGTGTCATCATTTGGAGAACTTTTAACCTACCAAATGTCACATCCCTGGTTCATGGCAATGTTAATTCTGTCTGTCAATACCTTTCCCACATCCCCAGCACCATGCCTAGCAGCCAGCACATAGAAGACTCCCAAAAAACATTTGAAAAGTGAATGAATGAATCATTAACAAAAATTGGCTTACCATGAAACTCTACATATTCAGCACCATTCCTAATTTTCACTCCCCTAAGTAGAGAAGAAATCACCCAGGATCACAATGAAGAGCCGACTTACTTCAGAGAGCAAAGGCAAAGAAGAATTCAAAAATCTAGATCTTCTTACCAGGACTCTCTCTCTCCCAGGGGTTTGGTCACCTGCAGATGAAATTCTCTTCCCAGCCTAGAGTCGGGGACAAACCAAGGAAGACAGGTCTGGTTTTCACCTTACAACTCCCCTTTCAACAAATTCAGCTTGCCTGACACGAGTCAGGTAGGAATGAGCTCCAGAGAAAGTTGTCATTAGGAGAGGGAAGTGACTCGCAGGTCAGTCAATGCGGTTAAAGCCTTGCTCTCTCCAATGCTCCATCAAAAGTTTTCTCAGGACATCCTTGCCCCAAGGGGAAAAGGAACTGCCGGGTGACAGTTGTCCCCAGAAGATGAATTGCACGTGGATTACAAGTAACTTGGGTTAAGAAGGGGTTGCTTGCAGTCTTGTAAAAGAGGGGGGTTTCTTGGTCTTGTAAAAGAGGGGGTGTCTTGGGTTGAGAAAGCCCATGTTCCTTCAAATATTTTCCTGCCTTCAAATGCTTAGCCCCTAGAGTACTCAGCATCCCCACCTTCTGCTGGCTTCTGCCACTTGGCAATGGAGGAACTATCAATCCATTCCCTCTAGATACTGAAGGAGCTCTCTGGTCCCTCAAAATAAAACAGAGGAAAACTCTGTTCAGCCAACATTCAAACCTCAATTTGAAATACAACTGGCCATCATATCCACAAGCTATGAAAATATAACCCTCTTTTGAAAAGGGAACCCCATACTAATGGTAATGTACTAATGGTACAAAAAACATTTTGTGCAAAAAACTTAAATATGGAGCCATTTTAAACTCTCAAAATGTTAAACCTCCAAGGAATGCAAACTGAAAGTGAAAGCTGCTAAGTTCACTCGTATTTCTAAGATGAATAGCAACACTTGAACCCCAGGTTTCAACACCCATGGTCCAGGCAACTAGATCCTGCTACAATGAGGAGACCTGGATTAAATTATTCCAGAGGGACATGTGCCATTTCTAAGTCTGCAGTCAGCTTCATGATGTTTAAAGAAAAGGTCATTGGACACTAATGCTGGACAGATTTTGTAAATATTCTGCATTTGCCAACAGTAGAGACAGATATAGACCACATTAGGAGAGACATTCGTGACAGCATTTTACAAAATGTTTGTGATAAATTATAATTTACAAAAGGGGAAAATTGCAGCTGTCTGGTGCCAGGACAATTTCCTCCAAATGCCACTCCTGTCAAGTCATGTTCTCCTCAGAAACATGAGGAAATGTAAAGTCTGGTATTAAAGGACTCAAGACTCTCCCAAAGGATCCGTGGGTGCCAGGACCACCACTTGGCTCTCTGTCTACATATTTTGCTTGGGTGGCTCCCTCCGCCTGGAAAATGTCACTTGAGCATCCTTCAAAACCTGGATCAAACCTCATCGTTTCCAAGGAGACTTCCCTTTCCAGCCTCTCTCCACATTGATCACACCACTGCATGTGACCAACTTGCAGTTCTAATTGTCATTAAAACCATAACGGTGCCACTGGAAATCTTGGCATCGAATCTGTGGCTCCATATACAGCAAGTGTGTGGGACAGACTCCCTGGAGGCCTTCCTCCCTCCCACGTCAACTGTTCGTCCCCACCCTGGATTGTGCCTTGCTTTTTATCTACTTCTAATGGGTTACCTTGCTCTGCTTGATCCCTTGGACGTGATATCAGAAGTGCTTTCTGGACCAGAGCGTAAGTGGGGTTCTTTGCACGCGTCCTCTGTGAGTGGCTTAGCTCCCTCTACTTCATATTATCCTCCCAGGGGGAGAAAAAAAAAAAAAAAAGATCTCAGAAACAAATTATCTTCTTCTGTTCTAGTTTCTGAAACTAACATTTTGTTGGTTGTTGTTGTTGTTGTTCCTTCTTTGACTAAAAGGGCATATGTGTAAGATCCTTTTTATATTATGCACTAAGAACCACATAATCAGAAAGGTTAAATGGCTGACCCAGTGTCATTTGGTGAAGACAAAGTTCAGACCTGAACCCAGATCTGGCTCCAACCCCTTGACTGTGCGTCAGCATCAGGGTGCCATGCGAAGTGTCTAACACCATGACGGGCACCTGATGGTGGTGTTCCAGCTGATGGTTGCAGTAAGACCAGGCAACAGTTGCTCCAGAACAGAATAGAATCCTGGAGGTAAAGCTATTAAAATTTGAGCTTACAAAAGCTAAAATTTTTTTTAAAAAATTTAAGCTTACAAAATTGGTACAAATTGGTTTCATAAAAGACTGAGAGGACCCCAGTTAGGTCTATCTGAGAAAAGCAAGACTGACCTCCTACAGTAACCAAAACATTCAAAGTGTGGGGAGAGTCCAGCACCAGAACCATTGTGGTGGACTGATGCTGGAGTTGGGATACAGAGAAAATAATGGACGGTACACTGGCTGGTTTTATATGTTCAGGTCAAACTGATCCAGCCGTGGAACCATCGTTTCGTTCTGCCCCCACCCCTTGGGTGTCAGTGAGGGCAGCCTGCTGATCACCTCCAGTCCTAATGGCTCTGACAAGTGGGATAGGCAGGCCTTTGACATCTGAAACCGAGATACAAAATCTGTGTTCTTTGAGAAACTTCACACAGGCTATCTCTCGGTAAAGCATCCCCTACAGCTCCCTGAGTGTTCCATGTTTATATATAATATTTGTCACATGATATTATAACAGCATGTTGTCTCCTCTCCCCCAGCCCCGTGCCCCACCAGATGGTCAGCTGTTCAAGGACCATAACATAATCTTTGGAAAATATAATGCATGTCACTCCTCCCCATACTGATCAAAAGATTGGATTCTATTCTAATTAAAAACCACACAGAATTCTTGAGGAGCTTGACCAATAACTCTCCAGTTCATAAGAAGGAGCAGAAACCGAAGAATAACCAAGGCATCCTGAAGAGAAAAATCAGGATATGCTACAAAACTGGAATAATGAAATCTCTGTGTTGTGTGGACACAGAGAGACAAATTGTCTAGTGAGACAGGCTACAGGATGAGAGAGAGAGAGAGAGAGAGAGAGAGAGAGAGAGAGAGAGAGAGAGAGAGAAACAGAAGTATGGGTACTTGAGAACAGCAGAGAAGCCCTCAGGCCACTAAGGAAACAATGTAGTCTTGAACCAATGTGGTAGGGCCACTGTGACTACACCTTACTTCACACCATGCAGAAACATTAAGTCCTTTAGATGTTATCCTGAAGACTTAGATGTAAAAGGCAAAACTCTAAAACTAAGACTATATAGGAGAACATTTGTAGAACCTCAGGGTGCTGAAGCCCTTAAACAAGACACAAAAGTGCTAATTACCAAAGAAAAATTCATCCATTTGACTACATTCAAAGTAAGGATTTCTGTTTAACAACAGACCCAATCAAGAAAGTGTTCAGAAAGCCACAAGCCAGGGAAGATATCTGCAATATATAACCAATAAAATTTGCATAAAGAGACTAGAATTTTAAAAAGCTTGTCAAAGTCCCATAAATAAGTTAATCAGTACAAAACCAAACAACCTAGCAGAAAAATGGGTGAAAGACAGGAACAGGCAGTTCACAGAGCAGGAAACATGAATGGCCTCTACATACACAAAAGAAGACTCAACCTCACTAGCAATCAGAGAGACACTAATTAAGATACCAGGGAGCTTCCAGTTTTCACCCACTGGATTGGCAAAATTTAAGAAATCTGATACTGTCAAAGATTTGGCAAAGCTGTAAGTCAACTGGAATTTTCATATGCTGTTGGTAGGAGTCTAAATTGGTACAAATGTTTTGGAAGAAATAAGTTGAATGTTCACGAATTTTATAGCCTTGCAAGTCTACCCTAGAGAAACTCTTGCACATGTGCACAAGATTTATGTGATTCTATTTTTAAGTATAAACTCTTGCATGGAATTTAAGTATAGGAATATTCATAGCAATGTGGTAATAACAACCAAAAATAACCCAAAAATGTTCAAAGAAAAAGAATAAACAACTATTTGTATCTACTCAGACAACAAAATGTTATATACAGAGTTAAAATAATCAATGACTATATACCGCATGGTTGAATCTTAGAAACAAAATATTGAGCTAAAAAAATAACAAGAATACTGTATGTAGTATAATACCATTTTGATAAAGCACGCAAAGTTAAATAATGCATTATTTGATGTCATATACATGTGGGCTACATTATTTTTTTAAAACCAAGGAGCTATAAAAATAAAATTCAGAATGCTGGCAACTTCTACGGGTCTGCTGGGGAACGACCGGGAGAGGAGCCCTCCAGTTAAAGCGATGGTGTTGATCATGTGCGTGGAAGGACGTCTGGCAGGTTCCACCTCTGCTGGGCTTTGTCACCTGTGCGCTTCTCACATTCTTTTTTCATGTATCAACTATGACATAAGAATAATAAAGGGGGAGATCATATGCTCAAGCTTTTCTGAAAATGCAGAAAAAGGATTCTTCCAGGTGCTCATAATTCTGCGCATGCTCACAGATTCACCAACATAGAATGTTAGAGGTGGGCCAGGCCATCTACAACCTCCACTAATTAAGTGGGTAAGGAAACTTGAGGCTCGGAGATGACTGGTCTGTGGTCACCTGACACAGCCAGGAGCCGAACTCAGGTATTGCAACACCCTTCCCTTAGACCAGGTCCCCAGTCCTTTGGTCTGATAGATAATAAAAAGAAAACTCCAGTCTCCAAGACCTGGCAAGGGCCTATTTGTTGGTCCTCAAAATATGTTTGCTTACTTACTGAATATTACAGAAAGTTTGCCAGCTTGATCACAAGGTGTCTCCAAAGTACTTCTGTTTCCTGGCTCAGTAGTTGTAAACCAATCAAAGTTTCCTGGAGGCAAGAGAGAAGACACTACCAGCCATGTCATTAACGGGCACTGCCAGAACTCCTATGTTTGGGTACATGGGAGGAGATATCGTGGGAAGAAAGAGGAAAGAGCCCTGTGGCATCCAGGCTGCACTTGCCAGCTGGTCTCAGCAGGCCAGCCTCGCGTGACTGGCTTCTCCAGCTGAAGGTGCAGAACTCAGGGGCAAGAAGCCAAACCCTGTGAATGTGTCTTTGTTGCCTCCGAGGTGAGGAGTGGCCAGCATGTGTGGTTTAGCTGTGGAATGAGCAGTGGGAGCACTTTCTCTTCCATTATATCTGCATAATAGGCTGGCGGGTCCCGCATTGTGTAAGTTCCTGGCAAGGAAGTGGTTTCCATCTTGCTGCATTGGCAGCTTCCCCAAACCTCAGGTTTCCCATGTCCCTCAGATATCATTATATTTCCACCCATGACTTTTCAGGACTTTCCCTATCATCAGGAGGCTGAGCGGGGGGCCTCTGTTGTGGGGAGTATGAGCTGCCTCCTTCTGCAGCTCCTGTTTGGAAGAATGGACGGCCAAGATGCAGAATGCAAAACCGGAACTGGCCTTCCCTGAGTGCTGGGGGGCCCCAGTGTGGCAATGTGACTTGATTTTTCTGCCTACAGCTAACATCCAAGATCTCTGATTCCACCTCAACACTCTCTTGAGTGCCTTGAGTTAACATATTAAGAATTCCAAGTCTTCATATTCAAGGATATATTTCTCCTTTTACTCAGATCTTCGATTATATCCCCCAATTAAATTTCTGGTTTTCTTCATCATATCCCACACATTTCTCAACAGCTCTGTTCCTAGGTGTGTTCTCTTTGGGTGGTTTCAGTCAACAGTATAATGAGGCGAGATAAGGGGCTGCTTCTGCACTGAGATGCCTGCTGATGGGGAGCTCCCACGTGGCATATTCCAACAATGCCCATTCATTACTGAAAACAGACTGACGGTCAGATCCCCGTGAAAACAGGACCCCCTGGCTGGGTGCAGTGTGATGGGATACCAAGGGCGGCAAGAGCTATGCCAAGCTTAGGGATTCTATTTTCACATTGAGAATCACGAATATCTTCTTTCAGGACAACACATATCTATTCAGTACTTACCAGCAGGCAGAAAATGGGAGATTCTATAAGACTGGAAAATGAAAGCAGTAAAAACAATAATAATAGCCAGGCGTGGTGGCACATACCTGTAATCCCAGTGACTCGGGAGGCTGAGGCAGAAGGATCTCGAGTTCAAAGCCAGCCTCAGCAAAAGTGATAAGCAACTCAGTGAGACCCTATCTCCAAATAAAATACAAAATAGGGCTGGGGATGTGGCTCATTGGTCGAGTGCCCCTGAGTTCAATCCCTGGTACCCAAATAATAATAATAATAATAATAATAATAATAATAATAATAATAATATGATGATGATGATGATAGTAGTAGTAGTAGTTCATATTTATTGAGAATTTCCTACATACATGCCAGGCACTGTGCTGTTTTCCATATAAAGTATCTCATTTAATCTTCAGGCAGGTGATATTACTCTCCTTTTTTTTTTTTTTTTTTTTTTTTTTTTTTTTTTTTTTTTTGACCAAAGATAAAAGAAAGCCAAGCTTAGCTCGTTGTAGTAACTTGGCCACATTTGCTTAGCTTCCAAGTGGCACAATAATTGGGGTTTAAACTCAAAATATCAAAAATCAAGAGCCTCACTTTAAAAGACTTCTACACTACCATGAAAAATAAAATAGACATAAATAAGACATATTCACAGAAAAGTAAAAAAAATCATATTTATAAATAAACATCATCATATAAGGTGTTCAGTGGATAATACCATTGACTTGTCCAAAGTGAACAAAGAAGGAGAGAAAGAAAGGGAAGATGAATAATTCAGGAAGATGTTATGGGGAAGGTGGCGTGTTACCTTGGTCTTGAAGGACGAGGCTTATTTTGACAAATGGAGGAGGAAAAAGGTATCCCAGACAAAGGAAGTGATCACAAAGGCCCAGAGGAGGGAAAGAAAGCACACAGTGGGTAACATTTTGTGTGGCTGGAATGTAGGAAAAGGAAAGAGAAATGTGGGCTAAAGTTAGGGGCTGCTAATTTTCCCTAGTGCTCATTTGTCTCTTCTTTTTAGTACAAAAACCTCTGATTTTATCATGGCACACAGCTGCCCAGCCTGTCCTATGGCAAGGTGCTATCATATGAGAGGTTTGAGTCCATGGTACCTAAGCTGAAGTGATCTGCTACTCACTCACTGCCCCAAAGTCGGAAGACTGAGCCTCCTGCACAGGACTCCCCTTTATCACCAATGGAATTAGTGAGACCCAAAGCAGCTGCCTTGGATCCAAAGAGGGAATACACAAGTGGAGGATGGCCAAGCTGCCCAGCACACCTGGCCACTCAGGTAGGTGCACAAGAAAGAAACACGCATCTATCTTAGGTAAGTAATGGCACTTCTGGTTCTTAAACAAACTTCAGAACTGCAATTATTGCTATCTGAACCTAATTAACATAGGGTCCATTTCATGGTCAATATTTGGAAAATAGTGTGCAGGCAACTGGGATTCTTGCTTTGGTTTGAAGCATCTGTGTTCACACGATGAGCTGGCGTCAGTTTTCCTTTCCTAAAGACATATGTGTTAATGGTGTGCCTTTCTAACAGTTGAGTTCCAAATTATGTTAACTAGAGCTCAAAGTCAGAAAAGTACATTTTCTAGGGTCTCACAGAAGAAGGTGGTACTGGTTCTATCAAGAAAGCTTTAAAACCATAAAAGGGGAAGAGGAAATATATGGAAAGGTGACGGAAGTATGTGTCTAAGCACAATTCCATCAAGGGACCCTTTGCCATTGGTCTTTAATAAAGTGCTCTTCCCAATTATCCTGAGATGGTTATTTTCAGATGAGTAAAGTATAAACCAAAGGCACCCAAGGAACATTCACCATATTTCTTCTTCCATCTCAGAAGAAAAGAAGCAATCACACTGAAAACTAGGCCAAGGTCTATGAGTTATTTAAATAAAGGGGTTATTTCAAATAAATTAATGTTTCAACTACCTGGAAGTCAAGCTCCCTTCTGTTGTTTTATCATTAGCCAGTAATAATTAAATCAGTTCTATTGCTCCCCAGATGATTATAAACAAACCTCAAACATGAACGTTATGTTTTATATCAGAAGATGGTTGTCTAAGTAATCAGAACAAGCTTATATTAAAGTTCTTTGAGATTGCTGTCATAACAAACACAAAAACCTTGGGAAACAATCTGTAGCTCTCCCATTTGACAAATTCAGGTGCAAGAGGCCAACATTTTGAGACCCAGGGTCTACTCAATCGCCAGTCTTTCATAAAACTTGTCTGATAAACAGACACTCAACATATATCTAACACAGGTTGCCTATTAAACACTTCCACACAGTTGTTTCTTATGGATATATGTTGAAGGAGGAAAACAATAAATAAAGCAAAAATATGTAGTTCTCTAATTGCACTTAAATAAGAACGAAGTCAGGACACTCTTACTTGAATATACAACAGTTCACTGATTTACAAGGTACTTGCATTCTTGAAATACTCAAGTGTATTTTGCCACTTGTAAAATATTATTTGGGTTTATGTGTAGAACAGATGCAAGTTTTGGTTTGGACAATCAAAATGGGTGTTTTACCCGCCTGTCTTATGGTGGGACATGAGAAGCTGTGTGGGATGCGGAATAGTGTTTGGATGGGGGCACAGCTGGGGCTGCCCGCAGCAGGTTGACCAGCATCTCCCCAGCAGCACCTCCTATCATTGTGAAAGAAAAACACCCCCAAATTCTCCAGAGGACAGTAGCACCCCCACTGAGTCCCATGCCCATGTGGGAGAGTGCCTCACCCCAGGTGCTGAATTTGCTTCCTAGGGCATATCCCAATGTACCTGCAGCACCTGCCTCCATGTGGGTGGGCACTGGCAAGCTGGCACAGGGGGGCATTCATAGGGACTGTTGGGCTTGCTTCTGACTTCAGATCAAACAAGGGGCTGAGCCTGTGTGTCGTGCCCTTGCAAGGAAAGGAGTTTTACACCACTGAACACCAGGGAAAGAGGTGGAGCAGGGGAGCATTCTCATGGCTGGGGCCTCCCGGGGGAAACTTCACCTGCTCAGCGCCCCCACCCCCACTGCACTGGACAGAGAAGGCAACGACCAAGTAGATTTTAGCAGCATGGATTGTGAATACAGGTGACAAAGGCTCTCACCCCTATGAGAGAGCAAGGAGTATAGGAGGGAATCCTGACAGGCAGGTAGGGCTAGAAAGGTAGATTGCTGAATCCTGATAAGAGGAGAGGTCCGAGGCAGAGAGGCAGTGTGGCAGAGTGGCCAAATTTAAAAGAGGTTTACTGGTGACTTCAGGATGAAAGAAGCCATGGGCTGTTTATTTTGCTCCCTCCCCTGTTTCAAGGGGCAAATATGGGGGCAGGGGGCGGGTCAGGCACAGGGAGTATTTGCAGAAAGGAAATCAAAGAAAGGCAGAAAAATCCTGCAATCTGAGATCCTCCCAAGAACTAACTGGTAACCCTGAGAAATAGCCTACTTCAGGGCTGGGGTTGTGGCTCAGTGGTAGAGCGCTTGCCTTGCACAGGTTCGATCCTCAGTACCACATATAAATAGGTAAAATAAAGGTATTGTGTGCATCTACAATATAATATACATATTATTAAAAAAAAGAAAGAAAGAAAAGAAAGAAATAGCCTAGTTCAACTGAAACCATGGCATGCCAAAGATTTAAATGGATCTTCTAAGCTGAACATACTGGTCTCTGTGTTCTCAGGAAGAAGGGATATAGGGCTGGAATCTTGACTGGGGGAGTATCGGCCTCGGACTTTAATGTTTTGCTTCTGGACTCAGGCTAGCAAGGCTCTTTTTTCCCTCCCCCACCCACCTCCTGTCCCCAACCCCACAAGCAGAGAATACCAATGATGCATATCCCAGCCCAAGGATAGCTTTTCCTCCATTTGCTTTCTAAAGTCCTCCCCACTGACTCTGTTTCTATCCTCTCTCTGCATCTCTATTGCCCTCTTTCTCTGCTTTTTTAAATTCTTGAAACCAATCAGTCAAGATTATTATGCTTTGGTGACCCTAGAGGAAAAGAAAGAGTATCATTTGCTGAGTTTTTTTTTTTTTTAATCTGT
This sequence comes from Sciurus carolinensis, assembly GCF_902686445.1. Taxonomy (NCBI): domain Eukaryota; kingdom Metazoa; phylum Chordata; class Mammalia; order Rodentia; family Sciuridae; genus Sciurus; species Sciurus carolinensis. The sequence continues at coordinate 63,570,073 of NC_062225.1, read as the reverse complement.
GCACAAATTGGAAATTCCACAAATTAACAGCTTTGAACTCTGTTCTGTACCAGAGAGTGTTGTGAGATCCCTAAGAGCCATAATTTGCCAATTCCTGGTTTAACCCAGCAATTAGGAAGTAATAAACACTCATATAACTTTTCACCTTCTTTCTCCCTTTACTTTCTTTCCAGTTTTTGTTTGTTACGGGTGGTTTATATGATCAGGGGAGATAATTCTTACATTCTGTCATGTCACTCTCATTTCCGTATTTGCTTAGGTCTGTTCTACAGTTAAATAAATGCATTCAGTGTTCACCACTAGTATATAGTAGTGCAATACCTTACTTTATGTATTTCATTTGCTTAAGATGATACTAAATACATGAGACTTTTTAAAAAAAAATCTAGACCTCCATCTACAGGAAGACAAAACTCATTTTATAGAAAGGAAGAGGAAAGAATCTGCTCTAAGGTTAGCAGGCTGGTGGTGTCTACTAACCTTTGAAATCCTTTATTTCCTCTTCATTTTGTTCAGATTTTCCATTTATATCCTCTAAATTCAGCCGTGTCTGTTTTGTGATCCTTGCAAAACAGCTCTCATTCCAATGATGGGTTTTTGGTTGGTTGGTTTGGGTTTGGGTTTAGGTTTGAATTCTGAGCTCTGTGTTTGTTGAGAATTATAGATGTTGGACATCTATTTCTTCTTATGTATTATTCTATCATCCCTTGAATCTTATTTGGTAATTTTAATTATCCCTATTTATATATCAATAACTTTTGCTATTTGTACACATAACCATGATCTTTTTAAATTCTGCTTTGAGCCTTTAATTATTTTTAAATTAATTCTTGGATTTTTAAAAAATTTTTAAATAGACTTTATTTTTTAGAGACATTTTGGGTCCACAGCAAAATTGAGCAGGAAGCGTGGAGGACTCCTGTACACGCACAGCACCCCCGCCTCAGCATTCCACGCCAGAGTTGCACTCGGTAGTTGATGCACCTGTATTGATTAGTGCTCAAACTACACAAGGCACATTAGGCCTCACTTCTGGTGTTGCACGTTCTATATGTTTGGATAGATACCTATTGGCATGAATTCACCATTATAGTATCATATATTTTGTGGTTCTGAAAATCCTCTCTGCTCTGCCAGTTCATCCCTTTCTCCCCCAACCTCCCTGACAATCACTGATCTTTCTACTGTCTCCATAATTTTTTCCTCTCCAGAATGTCATATAGTTGATGACTTCAGAGTTCATTTCTTCTTCGTGCTGAGTAATATCCCACTGTCTGGGTGTACCACAGTTCATTTATCCACCTCACTTGCTTCCAAGTTTGGGCAATTATGAATAAAGGTGCTGTAAACTTCTGTGTGCAGGTTTTTGTTTGGACATAAGATTTTAACTCATTCAAGTAAATAGTAAGGAACATAACAGCGGGATCCTATGGTGAGAGTATGTTTAGTTTTGCAAGAAGCTACCAAACTGTCTTGCAAAGTGACTGTACCAATTCTCATTTCCACCAGCAATGAATGAGAGTTCCTGTTGCTCCACATCCTCATTAACATGTGTTGTTGTCTGTTTGGGATTTGGCCATTCTGACAGGTGTGTAGTGGTGTCTCATTGTTCTTGGAATGCTACAGTTTTTATTCTGGTACATTTTTCTGGAGCCTGCATTTCATTTAATGTTTGTTTTTCCTGTCTCTTTTTTTCTTTCTTCTTTGTATATTATAAGATCCTGTGATGTTTCCTTTCTTAAATAGGAATGGGCAATATTTTCTTTTATGATAACTTTGTTTTCTTACTCATGTGACTTTCCTGCCTTAACTGACCATTTATGCCTAAAATGCTGATAAAAAAGGAAAGGGGAAAATAAGACAACCCAAATTCTTCATTAGTGAACCAAAGATAGTTTGGGTGGAGTGTGCACATGATAAGAAGTGAAGTGAAAGCAGCCAAGTTTGTTTTGCGTAATGTTTCCATTGTTCTGATAAAAACAAAATACTGTTTATTCACATGTGCAAGCTAAGAAATGTTTGTATAATTTCAGCAATTCTGCATAAAACTTAAATACCTTGCATTTAATTTAAGATGGCATTACATATTGACAAATGTTCAGATTTTTGCTAATACTATTATGTTAATTTTCTTTACTTAAAACAACACTGAATAACAAATAAACATCATGACAAGTTGAGAGAAGAAGAGGCCACAGAAGAAAGGAGAGGGCTTCATATGATAGTACCTTTTAATAGCACTTAGATTTTTGAAAAAGATCCTGCATTCTCATTTTCCACTGGACTCTGCAGATTCTGTAGCCAGCCTTGCAGAAGAGGTTCATGCTGAAGAATCTTAGAGAATAACTGGCTCAATTCCTTCATCAGACAAGAAAGATCATGCCAAGAGATGAGGTGGCGTCCTTCTTAGGAAACTGAAATGGAAAAGTTGGACAGGAGGAATTTCCTCCATCTTTAGAACTTGAGGAATGAGCCGGGGTTTCACTAAAACACACCAAGTCCCCAGGGAGCCCTATCTGTCCCCACCTAGATTCTCTAGCATCTCCCCTCCATCTGTGATGATCTGGGCTGCCCAGAGCCAGCCTCATCTCCAGCATTTGAGGGCAGTGGATCTAAGCACCCAGAAAACTTTGCAGCTGCTGCATCTTTTGGGCTCCTGACCCCCCCATTCTGGATTCCCCCTAGTAAGCCTCCCTCCTACACATGTAACAGCCACATAGGACCCTGCAACACAGCCTGAGCCCACCAGCCCTGTGTGACTACAGGGACTTTCAATAGACACATGTTCTAATCTTGGGGAAAATCCATTTAAGAAGTCCACGAAGACTTTTATAAAAGTTTGGAAAAGGAATTTTGGAGGCAGGATTTGTAGGAGAACAGAGAGTCCTGGTGCAATGTCCTGAATCTTTCTCCCTTAGACAGCTGTTCTTTTTTCTATGAAGACACTATGAATGGGAAGAAAGAGAGTGCTAGAACTGCATTGGGAAAGATGTCTTTCCCAACAACTCCCAGTAAAATCCTTGCTGGGAAACACTAATTTTGAAAAATGTTAAGAATTTCTTTCTGAGGCAACTGAATGAATAATATATACAAGAGTCTTCAGTTAGCCATCCTGTCATCTGACAGTTCAGCTCACACCCCCCAACACACACAACCAGATGCGTAAACAGTTTATTTTCACTTTTGAGGGAAGTAAGAAGAAAATAGATTCTTTTCCTCACATTACAGTGAGTTAATTTTATCTTCCCCTCCAGTCTAGGGCATTTGCAAAACAACAAGCAACCTGTGCAGCTTTGAAAGGACATCATGTTCCCAAACATGACTTTGAACTCCCCCGTCTTCTCTCTACCTATATCAAAACTTTTCAAATACATTTTCTTTGAATGATAGGTTTTCTGAGATTTCTTGATGTTGCCTGGAAAGTATTTCTTTTCGAATCAAAGTGTTTTCAACACAGACTGTAGCTAACTGTGGAATGCGGGCAGGTCGGGACTGTGATTGTGCAGTAGGGAAGAAGTGCCTCCCACCCAGGGATCACCCTCTCCAGCCATCAGGCTTGGAGCCCGAGCTTTCAAGGGGAACTGCTTCCCGATCATCACCAGTTGTAGGTTTTACAAAAGACCCACCCTCTGGTCTCCTGCTATGGGGCAGCTACAGCACCATCCCCTGGTTCTTGGGTCCTGTCCAGAACCACAGTGTCTCACATAGACCCTTTGCTTTGAAGGGATTCTTTCTTTTCCCTGACTCCAACATGCTGGACTTTGGATTCTTCTTTGCTTCCTGAACTTTCATGCAGAATTTGGTTCTAGTTCTCCTATTGCTCTTGCAAGAACCAGTTCAAAGGCAACCCCTTAACTCCCCTGATTCCTCATTGCTCTGCAGCCCATTCTAGATATTTGAACAAGGCCTAGATTCTAGCATCTCAACTGACTCTTGTGTTTGCCTCCCCAGCTCCCCTTTCGCCCAAATGCCTAGTGCAGGACTAGTACACAGACACACACCAGGTGTTCAATAAATATTTGCTGTATATATTGAAAGTTCCTCAGAGTGGGCGCAGAGTCCTTGTTAACATACTGCACATAACCCCAGGAAGTAAATGTGGTTGTAACTTTGATTTCAGTTGGTGAATGTGTTTCGGTTGTGTTGCTAGAACCCCTTCTCCCGGCACTGTTACAGGCTGGGAACTGGGAGGTTGTCACATGCGTAAGATCTGTAAAGTCACGTGGGCTGCTCTGCCCAGCTGCAGGGCACTAGGGGCTTCTGCTGAGCTTTGAACAAATCCTGGGATTATTTATAATTGAAAAGTAGCCTCCAAGGGCCTTTAGAGCCATGAAGGAGCTCATTATTCTCCACCCCCACGTGCTTCTCTTCCAACCTGACACCCTACCTCACTCCCAGCAGACCCTCCAGATCCCCTGGCCCCAGAGCACCTGTTGCCTGGCAGACCGCTGCCTTCCTGCTGGACCAGAGACTCGCAGACCACCTGCACATCCACATGCACCCTCTAACTGCAGTGGAGCATCAAAGAGTGACCGGGTGGCCAGCTGAGGCGGAAACTCTGACATGGCTGACTTATTCCCAGGCTTATCTCAGCAGGGGCCTGCAGAAGTGGGGGACAAGGAATTGAGGCCACCGTGAGTCCGTGGTGTGAGCTTAGCCTGTTTCAGTCCACATGACCCTCCTTCCCCCTCCCTCTCTCACTGAGCCAGCTCCCAACTGCGAACAGCCAGTTCAAGGTCCCTGACTTTCCTCAAGGCCAGGTGGCCAGGAAAGTGGAATAATAAAGAAGGTTGGACCTGGAAAGGCAGGCAGAGATCTCCTAGGTCAGTAAATATGAACCTTTTCCAGCTGCAGAGTCCTTTTTTCAAAAGACTCTTATTAAAAAGCCAAACACAAACAACAATAGATGTTGGCGTGAATGTGGGGAAAAAGACACACTTGTACATTGCTGGAGGAGTTGCAAATTGGTGCAGCCACTCTGGAAAGCAGTGTGGAGATTCCTCAGAAAACTTGGAATGAACCCACTTTTTGACCCAGCTATCCCTCCTCAGTTTATACCCAAAGGACTTAAAATCATCATACTACAGTAACACAGCCACATCAATGCTTATAGCAGCTCAATTCACAATAGCCAGCTTGTGGAACCAACCTAGATGTCCTTCAATAGATGCATGGATAAAGAAACTGTGGTATATATATATACAATGGAATATTATACAGTCATAAAGAATAACAATATTATGGCATTTGCAGATAAATGGATGGAACTGGAGAATATTATGCTAAGTGAAATAAGTCAATCCCAAAAAACCAAAGGTAAATGTTTTCCCTGATAAGTAGATGATGATACATAATGGGGGTGCGGGGGTGGGGGGTGAGAGAAGAATGGAGGAACTCTACACAGAGGGAAATGGGGGGGGTATGAAAAATGGTGGAATGAGACAGACATCATTACCCTATGGTACATGTATGATTACATGAATGGTATGAATCTACATTGTATACAACCATAGAAATTAAAAGATGTAAAAGATGTACCCCATTTGTGTACAATGAATCAAAATGTAGTCTGTATAAATAAAAAAAATAATTTAAAAAAAAAAAAAAAGCCAAATAGGTAAACCCTATAAAAATTCAGGAAGAAGGGTCCACACTTCAGCTCTCCAATTTCCCTTCTACCAGGTCAAGGTGTTTTCGTTTTATTTTCCTTCCTTTTTTACTTTCCTTCCATTCCTGACAAGCACAGATTCCTGGCATCCCAGAGACAAAATATGGTAGCCAGGACCTCTAAAACTAGCCTGCAGGCCGGCCTCCTCCTGCCCATCTAGGAATGGTGTTTATGAAAAGCTGCAACGCGCAGGCATGTTGGTGAGTGTGTTAACCAGTGAGTTCCTGCGAGTGATAGAAGCCCAGGATGAAGGCGCGTAATTAAAATGGAACTTTACTGAAGGATACTAGAGATTTTACTGGAAGGACCACATACACACATCTGGCTCTCAGTACCTCGAATTGAGCCTCGAAATCATAGGAACCCTTCTTTTTCCTTCTCTCCGCTTGTTCTTTTCAGTAAAGATGGATTTTCTCTGCCTGAAAACAGCCTCTGGCAACCCAAGACTCCCATCCCTCCAGCCTCCCCTAGTCAGACACCTTCACCACCAGCTCTTCTTAGCACAATCTGAGGAAAGGCTGGCTCTGATTGGCTCAGTCGTGTGCCCATCCTTGAACCAATCACTACAGACAGAAGGATTACTCAAAGCCACAAAGAAGGGGACTGGGGAGAAGTAACTATTAAATTAATGATGGTGAATGGTACAGGTTCTTAACATTTTGACAGCCTCTCATGGAGCCAGTACCTTGACTGAAAGGAATGTTCCTAGTGAGTCCAACTTCAAGCATTAAAGACTGGGGCAAGGAGAGCCATGCACAGCCCCTCAAACCACCCTCCCTATACAACCAGAGCTAAACACCAAACATTAGCTGGGAACATGTGTGTTGCTTTTCCTTTTAGACTTAATGCAACTTGAAAGGATTCTGTCTTATCTTGTGCAAGTGTGAAAGGGAGAGTATGTTGGTTCTCTGGGTAATAAATAACCTCTCATTATGAGAAATGTGATACCTCACTCCATGGAGCCACTTGGTAACCATAATCTGACATTACAGAAGCTTTCCTTGTGAGACCAAAGATATGTGAGCCACTTCCCTTTGCAAATGACTTCAACTAATGCCTTTCCATGCTATTAGTGGAACGAGTCCAAGCTATCTTTGATTTGTGGTCGCTTGATTGGGTCCTGAAAGGAGAAACCCTGCTTTGCAAGGAGGAATAATTGCCTGGGAATCCTGCAGAGTGATATAATCCCTGTGGAGCTGGAGGGAACACAAATTTGGAGAAACTTAACTCCTCCAGAAAGATGAAACTAGATGGAAGGAGCTCTGCTCCCAGGCTGATCCCTTCTTTTTGTCTCATGGCTCACTTCAGCCCTTTCTGACTCACCAATTTTCCTGACACTGGGAATGTTTTCTTAGAATAGACGGGGTCTTCTTGGATCCTACCAAAGGCAAACCCACTTGGAAAATAACCTAGCCCACAATCTGACAGGTTAAACCACCATACTCTTATGCAAAATGTCAGCCCTCAGATTGCACCTAAACTCTAGGGATTTCATATTCACTCCAGCCACTGTAGGACAGTCTGGGGTGGGGGTGGAGGCGGGAGGACAGTAAACAGACCATCCTTCACTAACAACAAGGGAGAGACCATTTTGCCTAGGACAGTTACATGACCACCTACATGCTTCGGGGTTAACCAATAGGCCCACCCTAGGAGTTTTTGGTACCACTAGAACCAAAGGAAATGACTAATGAGCTCAACATGGTGCCGTGGATGCTTCACAGGTTGGGAGAAAGACACCAGTGACACAGCATTTGTTTTAACCCTGGAAACCTGACTTCATTTCCAGATCATAACAACCAAAGGTTATCTCAAGCTTTTTAAAAGGGACTTTTCCTTCTTCATAAACTTTTTTATTTTGGAATAATTTGAGAGTTACCAAAAAAGTGACAAATAGAGAGTTCCCACATACCCTTCACCCATTTCCCACTAATGTTAACATCTTTCATTTCCATGCTAGTTGTCCAAATGAAGAAATAGAGACACCATTAACCAAACTCCAGACATTATTCAGACTTCATCAAGTTTTCCATTAATGTTCAGGATCCCATCCAGGATCCCACGCTGCATTTAGTCCTCATGTCTCCTTAGTCTCCTTGGAACTGCAATGTTATTTGAGCCTTTCCTCCTTTATCATGACCTTCATAATTTCAAAGGGTACTCGTCCAATATTTTGTAGGATGTGACTCCACTTGGGTTTCTATAATAATGTCTCATGGTTAGATGAGGGTTATGGGTTTTCTGGAAGAAAACCCAGGAATAAAGTACCTTGGAAGGATTTTTTAGAAAACAGGTAGCTCCCAAGTTACAAAACAACTTGCCTTTGATCCAAATCCTTTTCTGTTTCACCTCATATTTTTTTAAAAAATATGTGCCAATTTTGTACTTTTTTTTTTTTCAATTCAGATTTCTAGCATCTCTTTAAAAAATATAGCCAGTGACCCCAGGCTCTCCCTGGCACTGAAAAGCAGTTTGCTTTTTGGAGGAGGGAATGCATCTTCTTTAAGCCCCACCTGTGGCCTCCTCAGCACAAAGACCTAGCACCAATTGCAATTGATCATGCCCATGGTATTGACTGATTTCTAGTGAAGAGGTATTTTCTATATTTCTACCATATTTCTTTCTTAACAGAAAACAGACCCAGATGATCTCATGCTTTAAGAGAAAGAGCTAAGAGCAAGAAATGTGATGAGTTGAGTCTCAAGGAAACTGCATTTTTCCTAATGACAGGGAATGGGGTGAACGCACGTTCTAAAAACCCCACGTGATTCTGTGACTGTGGTCCACACGATGTGGTCCTCACCTCTTACTTAGCAACAGAAAAAAGGTTGTGGCTCAAGAGGCAAGCCATTGGTGAGGGAAGTGGACAAAGGGAAAGGACAGGGAAATCTCTTGCCCTGACTTCCTCCCAAGACCATTCCTCAGCCAAATTCATGTCACTACCAGGGATAGCTCTGTCACCTACTGGGACACAGCCATCCAGTGAGGCCTGTATAGTTCGGCCTACCCTGGGCAAATTCCAAAACTGCAAATTCCATCTCAGAAACCTGTTAGAGGCACAGGGAGTCTGATTTCTTCTCCTCCCCCACCCATCCCTGCTGTCTGTTTCAGTTTTTGGTTTTTTGTTTTGTTTTTGACATGATGTTACGCTATGCTGCCCATGCTAATCTCAAATGCCTGGGCTCAAGTAATCCTCCTGCCTCAGCAACCCAAGCCACTGGAATTACAGGCATGTGCCACCATACCAGGCTCTCAGTACTGTGAATCAGACATCCCCTGTCACAGGAGCTGGAATTCTGACTGCCAATCTCCCGCTCCCAGGCAAAGCAATGACACCTCCCCAGCTCCTCTTCCCCTTCTCCCACACTCTCCTGACACCCTTGCCTTGAAAGCTCTAGGTTATGCATAGAAAATGACCAGCAGCTGTTGAGAAGATGACCAAAGCAAATCTCCAAGCACCTCACTGATGAGAAGATTCCTACCAATGCATCCCAAATGCAGACCCAGGGTGGGATGGGATGCACCTCAGGTGAAGGACTGAACACTGGACCAAGTGTCAGTCAGGGTATCTGGACCCTGGTTCTGGTTTCAGTGCTGTATAATACTAGGCAAATCTTCTAACCCCTCTGAGCCTGTAATCTCAGCAATCAAGTCAGGTGACTCTTTTTACTTGCCTTGCCAAGCTCCTGATTTCTGTGCTATATAAACATCACTGAGTCATACAGTAAGCTGCCTGCCTTATCCCCAGCCCCAGTTATATTCTTCTTATCTGTCCAGAGTAGCCTAACTTTCTCTGCCACTACACTTAAATCACATTCCTGCATTTCTGTTAAACCTGCACCCCTCCTGATACAACTCTCTTGAGAAGGACACACTCCTGATCATAGAGGGCATGCTCAATAAATGTTCAGTGAACAAATGAATCCAAAAAGCAAGCAAATACAGTGTGTAAAAGTACTTTGTGAACTTTCAGGCTTTTTGTACAGATGAAGGGCTAGGAATGGGATCTAGACAATTTCTGGGTAACTGACCTCAGACAATGCCTATCACCTAGACCTGCACTCTGGTCAAAGATGATTGAAACAGAGGTTAACTCCTGATTCAAATCCATCAATCAGCACCAAAACAGGCAAGAAGACCAATGGAACAAAACAGAAGACACAGAGACTAACCCACATAAATACAGTTATCTCATATTAGACAAAAGTACCAAAAACATACATTTGAGAAAAGATAGAATATTCAACAAACGGTGCTGGGAAAACCGGAAATCCATATGTAGCAGAACAAAATTGAACCCCTATCTCTCATCCCGCACAAAAATCATCTCAAAGTGGATCAAGGACCTAGGCATAAGCAAAGACCCTGCACCTACTAGAAAAAAATGTAGGCCCAACTTTCTATCATATCAGTTTAGGAAGCAAATTCCTCAACAAGACTCCTAAAGCACAAGAAGTAAAATCAAGAACCATAAATGGAATAGTATCAAACTAAAAAGCTTCTTCACAGCAAAGAAACAATCAAGAACATGAAGAGAGAGTCTATGGAATGGAAGAAATTTTTTGCCACCTGTATCTTAGATACAGCATTAACTTCCAGGATATGTAGACAACTCAAACACCAAAAAAAAAAAGAACTGAACAGACACTTCACAACTTCACAGAAGAAGAATTATGATCAGTCGCAATTACAGGAAAAAATGTTCAACATCTCTAGCAATTAGAGAAAAGCAAATTAAAACTACACTGAGAGATTCCAGTGTAGTTCTCACTCCAGTGAGAATGGCAATTATCAAGAATACAAATAAAAATAAATGTTGGCGAGGAGGTGGGAGAAAAGGAACACTCATACATTGCTGGTTGGACTACGAATTGGTGCAACCACTCTGGAAAGCAGTAGGGAGATTCCTCAGAAAACTTGGAATGGAACTATTTGACCCAGTTATCCCACTCCTTGGTATATTCCCAAACAACTTAAAATCAGCTTACTACAGGGACAGAGTCACATCAATGTTTATAGCAGCTCAATTCACAATAACTAAGCTATGGAACCAACCTAGGTGCCCCTCAACAAATGAATGGATAAAGAAAATGTGGTAAATATACACAATGGAATGTTACTCAGCCATAAAAAAGAATGACTTCATGACTTTTGCCACTAAATGGATGGATCTGGAGACTATCATGCTAAGTGAAATAAACCAAAGGCCCAATGTTGTCTCTAATATGTAGATGCTAACACACAATGATAGGAGTAGGGAAGAAAGAATAGAAGTTCACTGGATTAGACAAAGGGGAATGAAGGTGGGGGGAAGAGGAAGGACAGTAGAATTAAATGGACATAATTTTCATATGTTCATACATGAATGTACAACCAGTGTAACTCCACATCATGTATAACCCCAAGAATGGGATCCTAATTAGAAAAAGTTATATACCATGTATGTATAATATGTCAAAATACACTCTGTTATGTATATCTAAAAAGAATAAATTTTTTTAAAAAATCTTGTCAATCGACTGGCTGACCAAGCACCAATCAGATTCTTCCTGTACTTGAACTATCACAGAGAGAATAAATCTTGAGATGAAAATGATTAAACTATTATGTGGAGTCAAAGCTGGGACAGCCATTTTGTTCCATTTCAAGCACCAGAAGCCACCAAAGAGGAGACAGAAAGACATGAGAGATATATAGGTCTTGGAACTAAATAGAGTAGTCTCAGTTCCCAACATTCCAGTGGCGTTTCCAAGTGGCCGAACTGTCTTGTCCTTGGTTGTCTGAGTTTCTCTTGAAACTATACAAAATTGGGCAGAGTGTCAGAACATCCTTTCCTTACAACCAAATAATCTTCCATAAAGACACTGAGAAACAAGTCACAGTCTCCTAGAACAGGTACAAATTTACCCACAGAAGGGAAAGCCGCCTCTAAGGGTGGAGACACGGAGACTCTTCTGGGCAGTAGATGCAAGGGCACTTCTCTAGCTCAGGGCAAACTGAATTCCAGAGCCAGTGACGGCAGTGGTACTCCTGAGGACACACAAAGACACTGCTCAGCTGGGGCGAGCAGTAGAGTTGAAGCCAAAACCAGGAAGACTTTCCAAAGAAATATGCCTTCAGCCTAGCACATTATTGCTAGAGCTGAGGGCCAACACTTAGTGGCCAGTCCAAGCGGCTTCCCAGGACCCTCCGTGGAGACTGGCTGGTGCTGGAGGACTGGGAAATTCACCAAATCAGGAGATGAGGATCACGACAGGCCAGAATGCAAACAAGTCATTTGAAAAAAGTGATAAAACTAGGAGACATAGCCGACTTTGGATATGACCATATGGGGAAAGGTTCCCATCCAGGAACTGTAAGTAACTCAGATGGTGTTTGTCATGAGATTACGAAACATGGCGGAAAACTTGTGGTTCCTGTAATTTGTCTGCCTCACAGAGAAATTATTGATTTTCTTCTGGAGGCAGAATCATCAATTTGTTTTGCAGTGTTGATAGTTCCCTGGCTTCTGGAAGAAGCTTGAATCAAAGAATTAAAATGATCATCTCTACATTGGTTTTCTTCCTATTTATAAAGAGGGGCTATTGCTATTACAATGGCTTTCGGGCTACGGAGATAGCTCAGCTGGTAGAGTGCTTGCCTTGCAAGCACAAGGCCCTGAGTTCAATTCCCAGTACCACAAAAAAAAAGTACAATGGCTTTCACAAATATCCAAAATGTAATTATTCCAAAAAATATTTACCCTGAAAGAAATGTATGTATAGTTTTCTTTTTTCCAGACTCGACAACAGGGACACCTAGAATCAGGTAAGCAATAAACATAAATGCAAAATCAGATGCTAGTTTCCTTCAAAAGTTGAACTGTTAACAATCTGCACTGGGAATGCTAGGCTACCACAAACACTTTTGTAAAGTGGACTTCATCTGCCCCCTGCTGTACTCTAGGTGAATGACAGGACGTCCTAATTTAGCATCCACAGATAAGATTATTTGGCAGGTAGTAACCTTCCTGGCAGTAATGTAAAGGCTATGGCAGCAGACACAGGGCATGTTCACCACTGTGTCCCCAGTATGTAGCATATAATATGCACTTAATAAATGTGCTAGGTGAATGAATATGCAGAGAAGGGAAGTATGCTTACAGACTCTTGAGCAGGTTAATACTAATATTTATCAACCCAAGAAAAAAAATGCAAATGTTTGCAATGCTCTGTTAATAAGCATTTGAAAATAACATGGTGCCCACTGGGCACACATTGTCAACAATCCAAAACCTGGAATCCTCTAATAATTTCACTAGGCTACAACTCGTTAAATTAAAATAGTAACACTTAAAGATACAGGCAGATTTTTCTAAATGTGACTGCCAAGAAATAATTCTTTGAAAACTTAGGAGCTAAAATCCACAAGGGTAGAAAACCATAGACTTGTCTCCAATATGGCAGAACTTGTTGAAAGATCATATAAAGTTCCCTGTCATCTTCCATCCCTTGCTCCAGGGGACTCTTGCTGCCAGTCCCCCAGTGACTATCCATAGTTCTTGCAAGGATTAATGAAGGTAAAGATGAGAAGAAGATAGACACCATCTTATTAGGGTACACTTATTAAATAAGTTATGGTAGGGTCCTAAGATGGGCCTGACTTCTTCAAGAAGCTGAGCTTTGAGGAACACATGTATGAATCAAATAAGCCTAAAAAGAAAAAAGAAAAAAGAAAAATGGAAAAGGCATTTCAGACTGGGGGAAATGACCAAGAAAAGACACACTGAGCATGTCCCTGAGCCACTCATGAGAACAGAAGCAAGCCTTTCATGAAGCTGATCCCATCTTGCGTACTCTGACAGTTAACTTCAATGAAACACCAGTTTTCCTCCTGTTATTTCTGCAGTGACATTCACTAATCCCATGGTAACAACTACAAAAATCAAACCTTGAGAGAATACCATACCTATCCAACAAAAACAAACGAAATTTTCAAATTTTGCATATTTATCCATATAACATTCATGAGAATGGATTCTAAGACACTAGATCAAGGTAGACTGAACTAAAATTTTGACAAGGATTCCTTTGGCAGAGATTCTAAATGTAAATAATCAAGCAAACTGGGAGAGGTTCTAATTGTTTGATCATCTGTGTCCTGAAATCTGGACTCAGTAGTAGCCTCCACTAAATAAAGTGGGGAATGCCAGAATTTCTGTGGTGTAATGTAAAAGACTGCTTCTAAGCCACCCAATGCTTACTCCATAATTTAATGAACTCAGGGCCATGAAAGTGGGGACAAAAGTTATGTCTAGGCTCAAAAAACAGACTTTCTCACCAAGGCAGGTCTGCATTGCTGAGGGCCTAACCTGTCAACTGAAGCATCCAACTCTGAGACTCCAGCTGAGTGTGAGGATGAAGGGAGACCAGTTACTAACCCTAACCCTTTCATCACACAAAGACTGATTTGTTTTCATTGATTGGGACACACACTTATTCTAGTTCTGGATTTGTCTTCTCTGAATGCTGTCCTTTGTGGACATACTAAATACCTTAACCATGGTCATATTCCCCTCAAAGGTGCTTTTTATGTAGGAACTCACTTGACAACAAAAGTAATAATGCAATAAGCTGGTGCTCACAGGATATATGGTTAGTCTAGTGAAAGCTTTCACTGCAAAGCAGGTAACCTTATAGGATGGAGGAACGGTCTTCTGGAATCTCCATAACCAGTCAAGAGACAACACTATGTAGAATTGGGTGTTGTCCTATCAAGAGTAGGATAGACTTTTCAACACTATTATGATAGTATTTCTCTGGGAACTGATAAAGGCAGATGATCGACCTTTCGATCCATTTAAAATTGTCATTTGCCATCCTTATGATTTTAGACTGCTGGTTTAGAAATATTGATGTCCAAGAGATAAAATGTTTCCACCAGGGGAATATGTCTGTTTAAAATGGCCACTTGTTTCTTTATACCACATTACTAAACAAGCAAATAAAAGGGGAGGGTGTGTTTACTATTTTACCTGAGGCCATTGATCCTGGTTATCAAGGGAAGGACTGATGCTACATGAGATGGGCAGGAAGGGACATTTGAAAACTAGAGGATCCTTTGAAGAAATATCCTTCTACTGTCTTGTTTAATAATGAAAGTTAACTAGAAGAACCCTGGAGAATAAAGAAACACCAGAGACTCAAATCCCTTAGGAATCAACAGTTTGGTCACTCCGCCAGGTAGAGTCTAAGTTCTGAGTACAAAGGGAACATAAAATGGGAAAATATCAACTGCAGCCTCATTTTCCTCCTTCTTTTGTGTGTTATATACGTAAGTACATATGTTAATTATTTTTACTACCCTGCTGTCTTCCCTAATTATTCTAGATCGTCGTTGTTGATTAATTTTGTAGTTCGTTTACAGTTCACAGAATAATGGTATTGTGCTTAGGGGGATGAACATTAAACCAAACCCTAAATGGCATTTGGAGATTTCCCCTTTTTAGGAAGGAACAGCATGTTTTGTATAAGGGACAGTTCCCTCGTGTTGTACAGGTAAGAAATCTGAAGATTTTGGAAAAAGCATGCACATTGATGCTGGACAACCAGAGGGTGAAATGCAGTGAAGCGTGTCACCGGGCCTACTGCAAGTCTTCCAAAATACTCCCCTCACTTTGATAATTCCCCAAGAATAAATCCTGCCTCCCTCAGACAGAATTTAAAAAAAAAAAATACACAGAAAATTTGAAATTAGGAGGCCAACAGGTGTGTTAGTTTCTATCAACAAGATCTACAGGTGCAGAAGTTGTTTTGGAAGTGAGTTTTCTGGAAAAAGCAGTTCAGACCCAGGGAGCCAAGGCAGCATGGCGATGGTCAGTGGTGATGGCGGCTAAAAAGTTTTCACCATCCACACAGCAGAGGCCATGTCACGCTACAGTTCCCTCTACGTCAGAGCTATTCCACGAAGCCTCCCTAGCTTCTCTAAAAACTCTGCAAGTTTCTAGCCTTTGTGATTCTCCTCCTACTTAAATTATCTCGAGTGAATTCTGTTGCTAGAACTAAGAAGCCTGGCCTGGGGTGCCAGGGTGCACATCCTGTAATCCCAGCAACTGGGGAGGCCAAAGCAGGAGATTCACAAGTTCAAGGCCAGCTTAGGCAATTTAAGGAAAGAAAGAAAAGGGAGGGAAAGAGGAAGGGAGGAAGGGAGGGAAGGAGGAAGGAAGGAAGAAAAAAAGAAAAGAAAAAGAATGGCAGGTAGTTTAATGGTAGAGCGCCCAAGCGCCCCTCAGTTCAATCCCCAGTACCAAAGGAAAAAGAAAACGAAAACTGAAAAATCTTAAAAGCCCTCTGGAAGAGTTTAGTAGCCAAGGGGCAATTGGTCTTGCCTCTCTCAGTCTGTTTCCTCATCTTTGAAAACTTACAAGCACTGTTGTAAAGATTTGAAATAATACAGGCAAAGTATCTCCTACCTAGGAAGAACTCAAATCATGACTTCTTATTTCATTAAAATATATGCCAAATCTCCTTCTTTCCCCCGGGTCATCACTCTCTCACCTTAATTATTTCAGTCACCTCCTAATTGCACTTTCACTACCCTGTCCCTCTTGCCCCAAATCTATTCTCATTGCAATATAGAAAATAATCCAGTCAAGTCTGTTCCTATCTTCTGTTCAAAATGCCCTAATCGTTCCCAGTATTCTTCCTACCAAAAGTTCCTTTCAACAGCTGACAGGACCTACGTGATCTGGCCTCCTTTCTGCCTGGCTGACATCATGTCTTAACTGTTCTACCCTGTCCTGGCATTCCCCATCACACTTGCCTCCTGATCATCCCTTTCGAATGATACCTACAATCATTCCCCAGACCTTTGCAAGGCAAGCACTCTACCAACTGAGCTATATTCCCAGCCCACCACCTGCTTTTATATTTTTAAATTTTCTGATCTGACACACACTTTATACTGAAGAAAAAAAGTACGGGGTAATTTTAAAGAACAGGGTTTACAATACAGTCCCAATCCCTAGTGTTTACAAATGGAACTTGGTCTGCCTGAACCAATCTGTCTTTGGGAACAGAAGCATAACAGGAGTTTTGAAGTATCAAGAAAAATTATCCAAAACTTGGAAATAAAGCATAAGAGGACAGCATATCCTTTCAAAGTCACACAAAGGCTTTGTTTAACATTGCCTGCCAAGGATATTTCTTAATATAGGGTAGTGGTTGTCAAAGTATAATTCAGGGACCTCTGGGAGTCCCTAAGACACCTTTGGGATTCTGTAAGGTCTTCACTTTCCTACTATAAGCTGTGAGGTCAGATTTTCTTCGTATACTTCAACCAAACCAATATATTGTAAAATGAATGCAGAAGCTGATATGAGAATCCAGTTTGCTGATAAGTCTATCATTTGTTCATTTGCAAAAGTGTAAAACAATGTCATTTTTATCAAAATATTTATTTGAAATTTATCATAAAAACGTTAACATGTAATAATAGGACGCTTACATACTGGAGAAAATATTCACAAACACTGAAATCTGAAAAGGGTTTAATATCCAAAATATATAAGAAAATCACACAACTGAATAGTAAAAAATTAAAAATTGGGTAAAGAACCTCCATAGACATTTCTCCAAAGACAACATATGTCAACAGACATATGAAGGTGCTCAACATCATTAATCCTCGAGAAAATGCAAATCAAAACTACACAATGAGAAATCACCTCTCACCTGTTAGAATGGCATTCAAAGAAAAAGATGAGAGGTACTGACCATTGGCAAGAATGGGGAGAAAAGGAAATTCCTGTGCACTGTTGAGGGAATGTAGACTGGTGCAGCCACTACAGAAAAGAGTATGGAGATTTAAGAAGAAATTAAGGCCGGGCGTGGTGGTGCACAACTATAATCCCAGCAGCTCGGGAGGTTGAGGCAGGAGGATCACAAGTTCAAAGACAGCCTCAGCAAAAGCAAGGCACTAAGCAACTCAGTAAGACCCTGTCACTAAATAAAAAATATAAAATAGGACTGGGGATACATCTCAGTGGTTGAGTGCCCCTGAGTTCAATTCCTGGTAACAAAAAAAAAAGAAATTAAAAATAGAACTCCCATATGACTTGAAAATCCCTTGAAGGAAATATAATCATCACCACCACGTAGTACACTCCTACGTCCACTGCAGCACTAAAAAACAAAAATATCTGTCAATGGACAAATTTAAAAATTCTGATACTCAATGGAATGTTACTCAGTCTTAAAAAAGAAGATCCTGCCATTCGTGACAAGGATGAAACTGAAGTACATTATGTTAAGTAAAATAGAAAGAAAAATACTGTATGATTTAATTAATATGTGGAATCTACAAGAAAGAAAAATCAAATAGAAATAGAGTAGAATGATGCTCACCAAGGGTAGGGGTGGGGAAATGGGAAGATGGAAGTCAAAAAGTACAAAGTTGCAGTTACGTAGGATGAATAAGCCTAGAGATAGAATATATAGCATAGTAATACTGTATTGGACACCAGAAATTTACTAAGAGGATTTTAAGCAGACTTACCACAAAAAAAAAAAGGATAACTGAGATGGACATGCTAATTTGCTTGACTATAATAATCACTAAGCATATCAAACCATGTTATATCCCTCAAATATGTGTGTGTGTGTGTGTATACACACACACACACACACACACACACATATAAATTTTTTACAGTGAACACATACTAGGCTTGTCATTTTTAATTTATTTAAAAAGTTTAATTTTTAATAGGATAAATACTGCTAGACCAATTAGAGTCCTCAGTTTTTTAAGAGTGTAAAGAGATCCTGAAACCAAGTCTGAGACCTGCTGATCTAGATGTTTGACTTTGCTAGTTATTGTTAAGGGCTCAGACTACTGAGTACACTTGTTTCAAAATACCCTTCATGGTGGACTACAGAACTCCTATTCCTCTCATTCTCTGAGTAGGTTTGCATTTTATTGGCTTTCTTATTAAGAAAGTGAATAAATTTTTATATAGATTATATATTTGTAGGATGGTTATGTTTAATTTTAAAGACTATACTTTCATAGGAGGTTTTTACCTCTGTTCTTTTCTCTGCATTCAAAAGCAGATAAGAAGAGAACATCATGAAGTTTCAAATCATTTTTAAACACTTTCCTAATGAATGACAAATGCAATGATCAACTACGCCTAAAACTAATTTGTTCCTTAAGGAAAGTATTTAAAAGAAGAGAACCAATCCAAAGTTTGTGAAGGAAAGTGGCATAATATGTAAGAATATGTAAGGTTAAGAATGGATTTGGGGCTGGGGATATAGCTCAGTTGGTAGAGTACTTGCCTCGAAAGCACAAGGCCCTGGGTTCAATCCCCAGCACCACAAAAAAAAAAAAAAAAAAAAAAGAATGGATTTGTCCTGGGCATGGTAGCACACACCTATATTCCCAGAGGCAGGAGGATCAAGAATTCAAAGTCAGCCTTAGCAATTTAGTGAGGTCCTAAGCAATTCACCGAGAACCTGCCTCTAAATAAAATATAAAAAAGGGTTGAGGATGTGGCTCAGTGGTTGAGCACCTCCGGGTTCAATCCTTGGTACCAAAAAAAAGAAAAAAAGAATGGATTTGTGAATGAGTATGGTGGCACACACCTGTAAGTAATCCCAGTGACTTGGGAGGCTGAGGTAGGAGGATCTCAAGTTCAAAGTCAGACTCAGAAACACAGTGAGACCCTATCTCAAAATAAAAAATAAAAAGGGCTGGCTGGTAATATGGCTGAGTGGTTGAGCTCTCCTGGGTTCAATCCCTGGTGGAAGGAAAGAAGGAAAGAAAAGAAGGAAGGATGAATGGATCTGTGATCTGGGAAACAATATTCATTTTAATGCAGAAGAATATACTTTTGATCTATTGTCAGTATCTGTCCTTCCCAGCACAGGCCCCACTTATCTCTCAGGAAAATAAGAGATTACAACAATTTCAATATTTTCAGTTCTCACTGTGCAGAAACCTTCCCTAATCAGAAAAATAGAAAACAGCAGGAAAAATTCACAAGCCTATTACCCATTATGAAACACTGCACTAATACAGCATTTTACACTGCAGTATGCAAGAGTGATCTGAGAGGATTGGTAGAAACATTTAAATTCATATAGTGTGGATGAAACACAAGAATATGCATCTATATAACAAGTACTCCAGGTGATTTCCGACTAAAAATAGAAGCAAACCCATACTTTAAGAAACTATCCTAGGGCTGGGGAGATAGTTCAGTTGGTAGAGTGCTTGCCTTGCAAGCACAAGGCTCTGGGTTCAATCCCCAGCACCGCAAAAAAAAATAAATAAATAAAAATAAAAAACTATCCTAGAGTTATTAGAATTACTACTTAACTATTCTGCTTTCCTAAGAACCATCCACGTATCTGTAACCTAAACAGCAATTTCCTTACATGGTCCATAAGACCCTTCACCATCTGGCCCAGGTCTGCATAACTTCATTTCCACTGCTACATCCATCTCTGCCCTTAGTCAACCTACACCACTGTAGGCCTGGCTTCCCACCCCAGTGCTCTCACTTTAGTAAATATGAGTGACCAACCTCTGAGCTTCGGATAACTCCTAGAAGAATCAGAGATGAAAATACTCTTGGCTACTGCACTGGCACAGGCAATAGTACCTAAATATGTTTGGTTTCTTCCCCCTACAAAACCTTCACTCTTCACACAGAAAGAATACTGGTCTATCCTAAGTAACATGAACATTTCTTCTTATAGATACACAATGATCATAATAAGGATTTTATCTTCTCGACAAGCTGTAAACCCAATTTGGGGAGAATTTAGGAGCAGATACTGAAGCTACATTGGAACAAACTGGTATGCTGAAATTCTAAAGAAAATCCAAATCCCTAAGAGTAGCTCACCCTAGACCTCCCCAAAGTTATTTTACCACGAATTTTGGTTAATGATCATGTTGCTTAGTATTTTGATGCCAAAAGGATAAAACTCAACCACTGATATTTAGAAGACCATTGCCAAACAACTATCCAACTCATCCACAGTAGATGTTTTTTGTGTAAGGAAGGCAGGCAGGTAGAGGGGATGAAGTTGACTATTCTAGCACATTTTTAAATACTTTGAGCCTTTACTATGTATAAAAACACTTGATAACAACTACATATACATGTACAATTTCTTCTTTCCAAGGAGCTTAATCCAGTTGAGGAAAAATACTGATAAATGCTTTCTTCCATAGACAAATAGCAACAGTCGCTATGATTCAAACTTCATCTTGTTTATTCTCTTCAGAAAGCAGGAGGTGCAAAGTTAAAAATAGGTATAGTTTGGAAGACAGATGCATTTTTTTAATAAATATCATCCCCGTACAAAGGATTTAAGGAAACATCTATCAGGATTTTGATACATTCTCATTATATCCTCCTGAGATCCATAAAAGACAGATATTATTCCCATTTTATAGGCAAAGCACCTGAGGCTGAAATGTTACATAAGCCTTTGTTCAAGTTCACAAAGCTTAGAAGTAGTCATGCTGGGAACAAAGCTCAGGTTTAATTCTAACGTCCACTTCCTTTTCCTAGAATTACAATTTAAGTATTCCTCTACTCTAGGTTACACAAGTTGTAGGTTGTCTCTGTATTTTGTTAAATGGGATTTAGATGCCATTTTAGATGATCTTTCTTGCTTTGTCAGTGACTATAGCTCTATAGACTTTCAGAAGGATTATGTTATTTACTAACTACCATAAACTTACCAGGTTTTAAAAATTCCTAAAGGCCTTGAGGATGCAGCTCAGTGGTTAGAATGCTTACCTAGTATGTACAAAGCCTGAGTTCAATCCCCAACACCAACAAAACAAAAATAAAAATCTTTTTTCTTTTTACAGTGCTGGAGAGCGAACCTAGGGCCTTGTGCTTGCAAAGCAAGCACTTTACCAACTGAGCTATCTCCCCAGCCCAAAAATAAAAATCTTTAACAGCCTAAATGAAAAAGTTGGGGGGAAGTAAGTTATGGACAAGCTTCAGGAAGTACAGAGGGCCAAAGGAAATCGACAGACAGGTCTTAACACAAGCAAAATTGAGAGTGCAATTTTCTGTTCCTGTACCTGCTTGGCAATCACTCTTCACGTATTATTATTTGATTCTCTTCCCAATCTTGTAGCAGGGGAAAAACTATCACAAAAAGAAAAAACTAAGAGTTATTTTTCTTTCTGAAGTAATACAAGATCTGGTGTTCGCTTCTCAAAACCCCATTTACCAGCTGGGTATGGTGGCACACAACTATAATCACAGTTGTTCAGGAGGCTGAGGCAGGAGGTTCACTCGAGCCTAGGAGTTTGAGGCCAGCATAGGCGACAAGTGTGAGATAGCAACTCAAAAAAAATTTTTTTTCTGAGATGTCCTCAGAATAATTAAGGCAAACTATTGTTTGAATATTAAAAAATTAAAAATTTTGGAAAATGTCCATGTTATATTAAAAAACCATATGTAGGATAATCCTATTTTGTGTAAAATAAAACCAAGAGTATGTATTATGCACATGCAGACATGTCAATAAGCATAGATTTCAATAGTACATATATCAAACTAAATAATGGCTAACTGAGGTATTCATTCAAACCAAATGGACAGGGGGATTTCCACTTCTTGATCACGATTAATTTCTTACATACGGGTAAATCTTCACCGTGATTCAGTATTAGCAAAATTGTATTTCACCTACTTTTTAGTGCTTTTCAGAATGCAGTCAAGACAGAGCTTAGGGATGTTACTCACCTGTGTCTAAAGCTTAATACCGATTCAAACATCTGGAAATATGTATGTAGCTGAGTCCTAGGTTTGCAAGCCTGAGATACTTAAGACTTTGTTTTTGATGATGTAATTTCCTATAAATCTCACAGAATTGTCATGAATATGAAAAGTACAAATATATATGTGGAAATATTTTACTAAACTATGCAACAGCTGAGATCCCAAGTCTTTATACACATATTTAGATATTTTTGGTCATCCAAAAAGTTGCAAAAGTCACAAATTTAAAGACCATAAAAGTTGTATTTTACTGCAGAATGTTAAGGGTAGCTCAATTCCTCAGCCTAAACTCCAACAAAATACAAATCTGAGAAGAGGAGATCCCAGTATCTAGTATAAGACTTAGGTAGAGAGGGTGGCAATTCCATGCATGCTGCTTTGGGAAGTCCAAAATTGGCTTTATTTGACCAGGAAATCAACAACTGAAGGATCCCCAAAGTCAAGTTCTATGGAAGAGGTTCCTGATTAAATCCAAGTAAGACAGTCATTTGATTTGTAAACTCTTGCCAAAGGAGAAAATGACTGCCAAAGGCACAATGGCCAGCTCTCCAAGCAGATTTGCATCATCACCCACAACTATAAACACGAATGGAAAAGCACTTAAAATGTACACATCAATTCTGGTCTAGTTAGTAGGTAGAGATTCAGATTACAATTTTTAGGGTGAAGCCTAAAAGTGTGCAAAAGACCTAAGCAACCTATACTAGCAGACAAGCAGCAAATCAAAAAGTCTATTTTAGGCTAAGCAATTGCTTTCCGAAAGGCCGTTTTGGATATTTACAGAGTAAAACTGAATGGTGATATCAGTATTTTCTGAAATTTGATGGTGTATTTTAATGGGTTCTTACCCATATTAATACCAAGACTCTTTTTTTATTCCCATATTGAAGCAATGAAACTAAAACTAACAGTCTATATCAAGAGGGAAGTCTCTAGACGCACCCAGCTCAATTTTGAAATTAAAATAAACTTCATTTTGGAGTTTGCTAAAAATAACCCTCAAAAGTGAAATACTGCTATTCAATTCTAAAATAGATTATTTTCTTTGAGGCAAGGATGACCAGTCATCTACTTTCATGAGAAATAGACAGGCATATTCAACAGCAGGGTCACAAATGACTGACCCTCTCACAAAAGTAAACCATGTCTTAATTAAGAAGAGAAATCGTTTGTCATTGAGAAAATCATCTTTTTAAAAACCTAATTTGCGATATAGATTACTAAAAATTATACCACAGAAAATATACTAACACCAAAAGTGTTTCAAAAATTTTGACTCTGTCTTTAATCCCTTTTATTGCTTCTTGATTAACAATGTTCAGAGCCTTTCAGCTGAAACGGAAGTGCTTTCTTGGAGTTCTGTAGAGAATTGTGTCATCTTTGGAGAAAACATCTCTAACAAGAAATACTAAGAAATCGAATGGTCTAGATTTCACAATTTTTTTTTTTAAAGGTAAGCTAAGTCTTCCATGTCAGAACAACTGCTACTATATAACAAATTTTTATTTTTTCATTCATAAAAACAGTCCACAGCATTCATAAAACAGGGTGGTTAAAGAAATAAAAAGAGACACTTTTTAGGTGGATTCTTTATGTTTAAGAACAGATGAGTAGGCAGCAATTTAATACAGATGGAAAACAAATACAATCCATATAAAAGCAAGATTTGAATGGAGGTGGGAGAAAAGCTATTATCAACCAAAGTAAATTTAGAACTTTCATGCAAGCAACTCCATATCTGAATTTTTTTTACTTAAAAACCAAACTAAGTGCTTTAGTAGGTGTTTTACTGTAAAGAAGGCTACAAAAGTAATTTTAAAAGGTCAGCCTTACATATACTACACTAACACGCACCAAAAAAAATAGAGGGAGGGAGGAGAAATTAATAAGCCTCAGCTACACCTAAGCTACTCACAAGTTTTCTCTTACATAGACAGACACAGAAAAACAACTTTACAAGCTTAGCTTCAAGGTACAATACCTTAGATTTCTCACTTGGGTGTTTCCTGCTCATGCTCTTTTCAGTATAAACAAATATGGTTTATGTAGTGGAACACATACTTGAAGAATTCCTTAAAAAAGAATCACAAATTTCATTTTATATATACAACAAATTTTTAATTATGTACTGAAAATAAATTACAGGAAATAACTTTAAAATGCAACAGAGGACAAGTCACAATAAACATTCCCATTGAATTCCCTTGGGGGGGGAGGGGTGAGATTGCAGTGCTCAAGGAAGATAAATATCACAAATATATCAAAAACTTCAAATTGTCTATGCATTCACACACTGACGTGAGCCACAAACATTCCTTTCACAGGAACTGTACTTATTAGCCTACCACAGAACCAGATTTTGCCATAAACTACAAAACTTTTAATACAAAATCGTATTTATATATTTATAATTCATATACATGCCCTATCTGTGATTTTAGAAAATAAAAGCTACACACTGTACAGACACTCTTAACTCATAGCTGTAGGCAACATTTTTGGATGGAATTTCTCCCCCAATAAAATTAATGGCATATTTTATGTACATGAAGGCTAAACTGCAAAAAGACAGTTCAGTTTCCCAGATATGCATCTCCTTTTAGGGCAGGTTTATAAATTTAAAAAGGCAAGACAAATGTACACCTCAGAATAACTTTCTCAGCTATAAGAGTTGCCATGTAATTTTTGTGAAATTTCTGATACATGCATTTATGTAATACTGGTATTGAAGGCAGTAAAGCAATATATACTTTAATGTAGTGGCTCAATAAAGGCTTCATTGTCATTCCGATCTGATTCTTGATACAGTGATTCATAAATTCTTTAAAAATTAAAATTTCAATGGGACGCTGTATTAAAGAGACTCTAAATAGATTTCTTAAAATATTTCCCTGAAATATCCTTTTACATAAGACAAATTTCACTAACATTAGATTAAGTAAAAAGAAGAAGAAAAAAAAAAAAAAAAAAAGAATTAAACATGGCACAAATGTGCATGATATACTAATGCTCCTCAGCCAATCTCCAGGTCTAAGGAGTCTTTAAATGAATGCTTAAAACCAACAAACAATTTTCACACTCTGTGGCAGCCATCTGTGAAGCCAGTTATACTAAACTACTTCTACAGTTGATTGTAAACTTTGGTTTATTTTTATTTGAGTTCTCATTGTACAGCAAGCATGAAAAAAGGGAGAGTGGAGTCCATGAGGAGATGAACTGTCAGTCTGTCTTTAATCTGGCATGATGAGACACCTGGTCAGTCAGGCCTGCTTTGATAGAGTTTGTTACAGACTGCCTTATGTTTTCCTCCATCAAATTATCACCCAGGGGCTTCAATACCTGTGGTATGAGAAATGTGCAAAACAAACAAAACATGAGGTAAAAAAAGAGTTACATATAAAAATAGATATAAAAATTCAATTCAAAGCAATGACAAAAATAACCAGGAATGTGAGAAATAAAAAGATGTTTCTCCCAAAAAAAAAAAGTTATGATGATACAAATAATGCATTTAGACATTTTATAATGCAACAAAAATTACTTTCCTCTTATTCAAACCATTTACAAATCCTATGAGATGGATGTGCAATTCCATACCCTATATGCAGCATCAAATCTGGTATGTATACAGCATTTATGCAGACCGGCCCAGACGGTCCTGCTTATTGTCCTACATGTATAAGTGTGAACACTTCAGATAGAGAAAAAAGTTAAAAATACTGTCTAATTTTTCTTCTTGTTATTGTTGGATGACAGTCTCTGTCGCTGTGCTGATGAAAGAGCACGATGAACCATTCGACGTCTAGTAACTTCAAACAGTTTGGAAAACACCTAAAACATGGAGTGATTTGTTAGGAGAATGACTCATAGTGCCTTGATGCTAAAGAGTTTACGACTACAAGAATTTGAGACTGTAGGTTTCTCACCTTCCTGGGACTCCTCTGAAGCAAAAGAAAAGAGAAATGCAATAAATTTTAGACAAGGTTTGTTGACACAGCACAGATCTTCTCTGACTAGTGAGAACCTTACCTCAACAATACTACTGAAAATAATTTTCCATAACTCAGATTCTTCCATTTAATTGTTTTGTAATATGGCACCTGTGAAATTCTATAATCAATGCTGAACAGATCAGTGTTTTTTTAAAAAAAGACAATGTAAAATTATTGAAATTCATGTTGCAAAAAAATCAGTAATGGTTCAAAATGTTAATGCAGATCATACTTTTTTTAAAAAGTGAGGTGGTGATAGTTTTTAATCCATCTTCTCTTTAGCAGTTATCAAAGGACCATGAAGTAGTAAGATTTATAAGAAATCAAATTCTAAATTTTAACAAATATCCCAACACAAACTTCCAATCAGATCTTAATAAATAAAGTACTTTTCTAAAGAGAAAAGACAAAACCCAAATTAACACAGTTGGGTCATAATGACCTTATTACAAGAAAAGTCTATATCCAATCAACTTTCTTCAAAAAATGGTCTACTTCTTCAGTCTTTTAAAGGCAAAACAACCATGCACCTGCAAACCCTAAATCTCTAAATAGGTTCAACACCTTACTGAGCCAGAAGGAGCATACAAAAATGCCTATCACATTGTTCATTGATAATAACCTCAGATTTCATTCTGGTCCTTGACATGACGTTCAGATATTTCACGATGATCATTTTAATGACATCCTTAAGGAGAATTATCTTTAAACAGGCAATTCCAACATACAGGTAGCAGATATATTAAAAGGCACTCCTTAGTAGATACTTGCTGGGCAAGAGTTCACAGCCTGAGTCTGAATTGGGGTTTGAGGTAAAAGATTATGACTGAGGTTGGTTTTCAGCTCATGATGCTTTGCTTTGTCCTTTAGTATTTCCATGGTACAGATGTCAAAGTTTCTTTGGAAAAAAATCCCTGGGATTGTTCTTGTGGTACATCAATAAATCACCACTTTCTTCATGGAAGGCAATGAAGACCTGTCTGTCATCCAATGTTTTTCCTGCACTGCTTCTTGGTTGTATTAGTAAGAAACTTCTTTTTCTTTCCAAAAGCATGACTGTACTTCCAAACTTCTTTTCCTTACCTTTAAAACTATTCATTGATTATATTTTCTTTTCTCAAACAAAAAAATTTTATTAGAGATCCTGGTTCTGCCCACTGACTGGCAAAATCAGGCCTATAACTTAACTAAGAATCTATCCTGAGAATATTACAGATTTAGGCTAACCAAAATACATTATGACTTTAAAGAAAAAGAAATCTTCAATTAGTACATCCGCATCCACACAAAACAGAAAACATATTTTTATCATGTAACACAAAGTAGGTATGTAGATGTGTAAACACTGCAAGGGAAGGGGGGGAATGGAGGGAGTCATAGAGAAAATGAGATTAGTCACTGAAAAACCAAAAGATACCAACCTGTTCCCATAGTGTTTCAGCAATCTGATCAATCATTGTTCCAATTTCTCTGAACTCCCCAGAGTATTTAACATATGCCCAAGTACAAAGGGATGTCAGTGCTAACCCCATGACAAGGTTACACAAGACAGCTATAGAGTTTAGGCCAATGAAGCCAGTCAGTCCTGAGATTATATACATAGCAAACATGACTGCAAACAGTGTGGCAGGAGTACGAGCAGCATAGAAGATATTTTTGCCATCATTGTGCTTTATAAAATTTGCATAGGTTTCTTCAATTTCAGCTTCAAGCTGGTCCTGATAACGACGGCAGAACTCATCTCCACCCATTTTTTTCACAGAACGAAATTGTTTAAGTGCTACTTCCTTGAGATCCAAGTGTTTTCGCTCCAGATCTGAAGGTGCAATGTAAGGCTTGTCACCACCACATACCTGTACAGACAAAATTACAGTAGGAGAGGTAATTAACACTAGAAATAATTAACCCTTGAAAGAAGTTCGCTGCTCATAGTATTAAACCACTTAATACAATTTAGTTTTAAATTTGTATGTAATATTTTCAGATTATTATAGCCTATTATTTCTTACATGTTTGACTCAAACAAGTAATTTTCCAAATATGAATACCACTAAAAGCGAAGTAAAAAAACCTTTACACTGCACTTGATACCTGACTTCAAAAAGATTACTTACTGATACAGAACTTCAAAGGTTGAACAAGCTTACGGCAGAAGCTGCTACTAGCCTTAAGCTAATGTTACTTTTATAGCAAGTTATTAAGAACAGTGCTTTGAATCACAAGTCAGAAAACATTTCAGTAGAATAACTTACCATCTGAATTTTGCACTCTAATCATGTGAATTATTCTTAGTTTTCAACAGAGATTATATGGGGGAATTGTGGAATTATATGACAATATGTAAGGAACGCTAATTTGCTCAATTACTTTAAATTCAAAAGTCTCCTATCCCACTCTAGTATCAAATTTAAATTTTAGTAACAAACCTGTTCCATGCTTTTGCAATAGAGATCTCTTGCTCCTGCTACGGCAGCAAGATTATTAGCTTCAGCTGTTGCCTGAAAAATAAAATTAAACATACCATTATTGTGCAAAGAAATACCCTATGACTCTACAAATTCCGATTAACGCAATGAATTATGTATAGTGAACAAGTCTAAATTGAACCAGAAAAAAATATCAACTTAAAAGTTTTCCTTTCCTTTAGGAGGGTACATCAGTAGTTTATGATGCAGGCTTCTAAAAGAACAGTTGCCTAAATTTTGCTTTGGTTCATACTTAAAGAAGTTTTCAGAAAGTACCACATGTTTAGGAAATGGATAAAAATAAATAGACACAAGCCTAAAATGCGCTAAGTCTCTAGATGCAAGGAATCATGAATTCCTTCCTTACACATAGTTCTCTCATTACCAGATTCACATAAGACATGCTTTCAAACCTATAAAACTGCTTACTACATGAGTTTTACAGAAAATACTATTTAATCCACTATAAAACTGAGAAACTGCCCAAAGTAGTATGTCTTAAAAAATAGAACCTGGATTAAATAACACTATTTCATAAAAAAAGAACATAATTTAAAGGGGTAGAGCCTATTCACTAGAAGCAGCTCTAAGTCAATATCAAATGAAAATAAACCTTTTTTCAAACAACAGTCTTTGTCAAAGACTCAAAGAACAGAAGTAGCTTAGTTCAGACAGGCCCACATTAAACCATCTTATGCAATAGAAATGTTCCTACACTTTGAGCATCTAAAGAGAAGGTACCAAGGGCTTTATTCCTATTGGCCTACACAAGGTTCAAGGTCTGCAATCTGTAGTTACTTTAGAACTCATGACACATACTGCCATATAAAATTTATTTTCCATGCAAAAAAGAACATTCCCCACACTGCTATTCCCAGAATTTTTCTTTAAAGCAAGACATTTGTTCTCATAAATAAGGTTATGTACAACCTCCTGCCCATTCCCCCTCATCCCATAAACACACACACAAACACAGAGTCTCAGTCTTTTTCTCTACCTGAAGCATGGACTTTGGATGTGGAAGTTCCTCTCCTTGATAAATTTTAATGTAAGCCTAAAAAGACAAAAGATTCATTATACTGTAGGTTACACAATTTGATTTGACATTCCCCAAGGAAAAATTATTAAATATAAAAATAATTGGCACCATAAAAGGAAATTCTAGGCTTTAAAAATCATATACTCACATTTCAACAAAATTAATTCTATTATCAAATTATTAAGTACATGTAGCTAAATAATATCCTAGAGAAATGTTTCTATTTATAATTCCAACTTGTATAAGTTCTATTTCATATGTACAAGTTTTATACATAAAATGCCATCACTTTATGAAAAGTAATCCCTAATTCTCCCCAATGGTCAATCTTTCAACAACTTTCTGACTCAAAAATTGATTTATAACTAAATGAACATAGTATGAAAGTGATCAAGCATCTGATAAGTGAACAAAAATACACTCTTAGTTAACTGTTTCCTCCTACCTACCTATAATGACTAATAATAATACAACCCTCTACAATGGTCTTGTTCTGGCCGGTAAGCTATTAAGAGCTAAAGAATAACAAAGACACGGGAAAACTAATGAATAATTCATTTGAACTCAAAAACCAGTAATAGATACTTTCGACAGCTCTTATCAAGTCCTCAGAATTCTAAGTCTGAGGGAATGTTTTTTGTAAGAACTCAGGATACAGAATTATGTTTCCAATCCCTATTATCACTCACAAATGACAAAGCAGTATTTTCAGTATAAATTAATGGCTCTTCTCTCCACGTCAGAGATGGAGAACAAATAGAATAATTTTGTGAACAAATAAAATCATTTTTTAGAAGACATAAGTAGTCTGCTACTATCTCTTAAGTACCCTTAAATGTCAATGCACCCATAGGCACAAAAATACAAAAGTTTTCTTTTGTTGTTGTTGTTGTTTTAAAGTAAAGGTTAAGAAACGTCTTATACATACAGATGAGTTCTAAGCTGGCTACATTTCTACCCTAGTCAAATTAATAATTTAAGATTCTGCCTACCTTAAAATATTCTACAAGATCTCTACAAGTGACTTTAGATCCACTTATCTCTTTTTCCACCAAATTTTCAGGGGCAAGCAGCAATGGAACCAGATTTTGAAGCTCTCGTTTAAAGTCTTCATCAATATCTGGTGAATATGAAATTGGTCAACATATTAGTCCAAAATAAATTTACAAATAAGTCCCCATTGATAAGAATTCATAAAGTTCTATTTTATGAAATAGAGTACAAATCATCACTGAAGTAGAATCATTTTTGTAAAAAGTTCATCCAAATGTGCCATATCTCTTAGGAAAAAAATAAATTCCCCACTACCCTAATATACCATTTGTCACACTCCCCCATAATTCTTCTAGTTCAAATTGTGAACTACCAAAACAACTTCTGCATTATTAAAACTAAAATATCCTTTTCAAGAAGCAAACAATTTAAGAGATTAAATTAAATTTTAATACTATATTTTGCTTTTCCAGCCATACCGTAACTCGTTAATCCTCAAGACTCTTGCCGTCAACACACAAATTAATTCTAAAACAAACATGAAAACTTACACTATCAACTATGAAACAGAGAAATTTAAGCCTGATTACATCAATATAATAAAATGGTTAAAGCTTTTTAGCAGACTGCAATTAGATGAAATATTAAGATGTATTCAGACTTCCAAATTCTCAAGACTTCAGTTCAGAGCAAAAAAACACATTATAAAATAGGTTAATCAATATGCTAGATGGTTGCAAACAAACCAATAAAAGCTAGAGAAACAACACTGAGCGCATTCCAATCACATTATTATTCATACATCATTATGTCCTCTAACAATTAAGACAGGAACTTTAAGGAATTATGTATTTGAAAAAACTTGATTTTAGCAAGAATGGGAATTCCTACCTTTCAATCTCCCATCAAAACTAGGATTAGTTGCAACTTTAAGACCAGGATGTGGCAAAAGGAAGCAACCCAGATTTGAGAAACAATTGTGAATGTGCTTCCTTACATTCTGTAGCTCTTCATGTTGATTTTGTTTTACCTGAGGGCAGAAAGAGACAGGGTGATGGTGCAAAGAGAAAGAAAAAAATTTTAATGTTAAAAAAGAAAATTAACATGCATACTCTCATGTATGTACATTCAACTTAGATGGTTCTAAAGGCCCATTTCTGAACACTTCGATAAAGACCTTACATTTTCTTAAAACCAGAAATGTTTTTTCCTAAGTAAGCTGCCTGAGATACCAAAAAAATACAAATAATAATCAATGATAGTATCTTATGTCTGAATAACAAGTTGTGGATATAACTTATAAATTGATTTACCTTTATTTATTTATAATATTTATAAGTATTTATAATGTTAAAATAAAACAAAACAAAATGAAACAAAAAAAAAAAAAATACTCATATGCCTTCAATAAAAAGATTAGCCCCTGATCAGAATAAGATCCAAGTCAAAAAGCTCCAGTATAGTCCCAACTATCTTAAAAATAGTATTTTAGGGCTCTCTTTAAGTGATTATCTATGATTTATGCTAGCTATCAGAGCTTTGAAAAGACAGACCACTGTTTATTTTCTGGAAGAAAACCTTAGAAACATTTTGGATAATTATTAACTCATCTAGAAGTAATTCACATACTCTTCTAAAGGTTCTTCTCGATGGCCATTCTAACAAAACGTGCTATTCATAATTAAAACCTGGAAACCACCTAAATCTCCAACAACGGAATAGAAAAACAGTTGTCTATTCCATCAGTGAAATGTTATATAGCAATGAGAATAAATGAACTAAACTACATGCAACAACATGGTTTAAACTCAGAAGCGAAATATTGGTATAAATGCATTCTACTGTCATGTACAACTAATTAAAACAAATAAAAGTTAAAAGTTAAAAAAATATTGGGGCAAAAATTGTAGACACAAAAGAACATATCTATAAGTGCTTGTATTCATATGAAGTACAAAAACAAAGCCTGTTAAAAGGATAATGGTAGAGATTTGGGTGGGGATAAGAAAGCACATGGAGGTGGGTGCTTCTGGGTAGCTTCAACACTACATTCATTTTGTACTAATTTATCAAACTACACACATGACCTGAGCAACCTCCTGAATACATGCATGACTTCAATTAGAAGTTTAAAATCCATCTTGCTTTGAGGTACCTAATTCAGATATACTCTGTTAATTTCTTCTGAACAAACCAGAAAAAAAGCTGTGATAAATGCAAATATCTGAAGGAGCTGAAAATGCCTTTCTTTTTTTTTTTTTTTGCCTTTCTAATATAATAATCCAAGAGTGAAGAACTGGTCTTAATCTCATTTTAGGAATAAGAAAATCAAACTATACCACAAGTCTTTGAATGTGATTGAGAAACCAAATGCATCATTCTCAGAGAATAAAATCTTATTCGCCTACTATATGAATAAAGGGATCTCTATGTATCTTTTGTGTATGTTAGTAGATGGTAGCCTGTAACTATCTGACCTGCAGGTTTCCTAATTATTTCGATAGGAGGGTACTTTAGGGATAAAGGATGATGATCTTGTTGGTGAGGTTATTTTCCAGGAATGCCTTCATGTGGCATATCAGAAAGGAGTGAGAACACTTGGATCCTATATTCAGTTATCAATAATTAGTTAAGTAACCATAAGCAGGTCACTTTTCCAGGCCCCAGTTTCACTCTGTATAAGAAAAGAAGGCTGACAAACTATGGAACTAGCCTAGGTATCCATCAGTGGATGAATGAATAAAGAAAATGTAGTGTAATACAAAATGACATTTTATTCAGCCATAAGGAAGATGGAATTATGTCATTTGCAGGAAAATGGATCAAACTTAAGAACATTACATTAAGCAAAAGAAGCCAAACTCAGAAGGGTCGTTTGTTTCTCTCATCTGTGGAAGCTAGAAAGGAAAAAGGAGAAGAAAGGTGTGGAATGTGTCTCATGAAATTTGAAGGGAAATCAGTAGATCAGAGGATAGGGAACAAGGGGACAAAGGAGGAGAGGGAAAGAGGAAATACTGGAGAATGACAATGGCCAAATTATATTGTTACATTGTGTGCATGCACAAATATGTAACAGCAAATCCCACCACTGCATATAATTATAATGCTCCAATAAAAAATATGAAGGAAAAAAAAGAGAAAAAGGCTGAACCAGATAATGCTTAAAATCCCTTTTCTAGCTCTAGATGCTGTCACTCTATCACAGATAGTATAAGATAGTATTCCTTGGAGAGGGGTTCTCATATCATCTATGTTGAATACATAAACATTAACCAGCCTGTGCTAAATGTTGAGAAGCTGAGCTTAGAAAGAGACTAGTGAATATTCTAAGTGGATCAAAATCTCCTTTAAAAATGTTGACCCTCAGGAAGCTAAGGTAGGAGGATATCAAACTTCTTGAGGCTGGCCTGGACAACTTAGCAAGATCCTGTCTCAAAATAAAAATCAAAATAGGGCTGGAAAAATATCTTATTAATAGAGCACTTGCCAGACATGCTGGGGGTAGAATCCCCAGAATGAATAAAAGGAAGGAATGAATGGAGGAAGAGGTAAGGGGAAGGAGGAAAGTAGAGAGGGGTAAAGGAAGGTGGGGAAGAAGGAAAGGTGGGAAGGTTGATCCTTTGAATATTTATTTACTGAGGGACAATTTGTTCTGGGGAGAAAATACACGTAACCACTTATGTACATACAGTTAGTGACTGACATTGTAAGCACAGACCAGGCAGCCCATCCCTTTGTCTGGTGAGGTGCTTGTGCTCTCCCCTCCAGGAAATGGGGCTTACCTGCAATCTCTTTTCAAGGAATTGTTTTCCACCTTCCAAACCATATGAATGTTCATAAGGATAACTCCAATCTCGAATCAAAAACATTAATGTCTATACACAGAAAAAATATAAAACATTTTTTTAAAAATCTTAAGAAAAACCATAACGTTAATAATTAAAACCTCCTTTCTCCCCTAAAGAAGTTAAAGTAACTAAATGGTTAAAATTACTCGTGGTTATATTAAGGGCCCAAAAACATACTCAACCCCTGTACCAAGTAATCACCTCCACTTGAATTTGACTACATAAGAAAAGTCACCCAAGCAATAATATATGATTTTAAAAAGGAACAAAAGGCATAGCCAGGTATTTAGATCATAATTTTAAATCAAGGTTGTATAATTACAAGACAAACCAAATCAAGATGGCTAATTCTATGCTGATTATAGATTTGATGTTAATACCACTATTTTCACAGAATGTTTTTTAATTCATACAGATAAGTTTCTCCACCTCAGCGCTACCGACATTTTGGATCAGATAATCCTTAATTATGCGTGTCTGTCCTGTGCACTGTAGGATTCTGAACAATATTTCTGGCTTCTATGCACTACATACCAGTAGCATTAACCTCCCCAAAACTATGACAACCAAAAATGTCTCCAGACATGGACAAATGTCTCCTGGGTGGTAAAATTACCCTATTTCAGAAAATCTCATAGATAATATATTTTGACCATATACATAAAAGGAAGTCATAAACCTGCCCAATCATTTCATAAGACTGTTTTAACCAGAACAGCAAGACAAAAATGAGACAGAATCAATGTAAACCCACTACCACTAATAATCACTAGCAATGCTATCAGAGAGGAAGGATTTCACACACTGATGAGCAATCACAGCAGTCATTCGTCCCCACCCTAACTGCAACTGACCCAACAGTATTAATGGCAACCTGCAAATTGTAGTTGATTTGAAAAATAAACTACCTAGAACATTTTCATATTGAACCAAAATAAAGAGTAACGGACTAACTTCAACTTGTAACATACCACAAAAAAGAAACCCACCATTATTTCTGGAAAGAGAAGTTATATTACAGTAGTTGGAAGTAATTTTAAAAGAATTTCACTTTTTACTCTACATAATGCCATATTGTTTAAATTACTAAAATAAGTGTGTATATCTTTGCAAAGTTAAAAAATAGACCTATAACATTTTGTAGTAGTATATCATCTATAAAAGAAATGTGATATGACTGTCTTAAACTTCTCATCTAAGGGCTGGGGTTGTGGCTCAGTGGTAGAGCACTCTACTACCATGTGTGAGGCACTGAGTTCAATTCTCAGCACAACATAAATAAATAAATAAATAAATAGCTAGATATTGTGTCTATCTACAGCTAAAAATAAAAAATTTTTAAAAAGAATCAATCTAGATTTGTTTGTTCTATTTCCTACTCTGTTGGCCTCATACTGGTATTAAATTGGTGATAACACTACCAATGGTCAGTTTCAACTCCACTGATTCAGTTGCTACAAATGAGTTTGTTGTAATATCCTGTCTCCGAAGTTATAAGTCAATAAGTCATAAGTCAATCTTTTAAAATGAGAAAACACTTACTTACCTGAAATGGTTTCTGGTAGATTTCTTCCATTGCAAGTCTTCCATACTCTGTGAATAACTATTAAATCAAGTTATTTAAACTAATGTCCCCAGGGAAAATGACAGAAGATATTTAAAACTGTTCTATATCAGAGCATAAGCTGTCAGAACTTTTAATATCATCTGAAAGCTAAGTATTTAATTTTCTAACACATAGGGTATATGTTGAAATTTTCCCTAGTTAAGAAATCATAGGTTAGTTTTAAGCCATATAATATTCAGTTTTGTTATTCCATCATAGGCTTCTAAGTATAAACTCACAATAACATAATTCAATTTTAATACTTAAGCACATATTCTGAGACATACATACTTGCAAGTGTTGAAGATCATCTTCTTGAATATTCTGAGATAAATTATATACCTATTAAAACAAAATTCATTTTGTTTTATTAGCATCTTATTTTGAATGCGCAGCTTATGTATAATTTTCCTTGTGAAATCTAAGGCTATTTTATACCTCAGTACAAATGAATCACTCAGCCACCACCTTAATCAGTGGCATATGGAAAGGACTTTCTCTTTTTTCCTAATAGTCAGATAAGATATTAAGAGGAAAGGAGTGATGGTAAAATATGTAAAAATCATGAATAAATGAATATTCACTGCCTAAAATGGCAGATATTTCCCCAAAAAAAAAAAAAAAAAAAAAAAAGTGTATTGCAATAGCCAAACTATAGAACCAAACTAGATGCCCTTCAACAGATGAATGGATAAAGGAAATGTGGTAATATATACACAAAGGAATATTACTCAGCCTTAAAGAAGAACATTCATGGCATTTGCAGTCAAAGGATGGAGCTGGAGAATATCACACTAAGCAAAATAAGCCAATCCCATAAAACCAAAGACCAAATGTTTTCACAATGGGAGGCCCTCTAGGGGAAAATAGAGGTACTATGCATTAGACAGAAGGGAGTGAAGGGAGGGGAGGAGTTATGGGGGTAGGAAGAATAGTAGAATCAATCAGACATGCCCTATGTACATATATGATTACACAACCAGTGTGATTCTATCTACATTATGTACAACCACAAGAATGAAAAGTTATACTCCATTTATGTATGATGTGTCAAAATGCATCCCACTGTCATGTATGACAATTAGAACAAATGTTTTAAAAAGTAAAAAAAAATTTTTTAAATATATTATGTAAGTTTCTTTTTCTCCTCAAAATTTAATGTCATAATAATTTAAGGAAAAAAAAAAAGAGTAAAGGTTATTTATACACCATTTTTCCAAACTGGAGAATGTGAGGGGCAAAATTTCTACAAAAATAAATTCCTCCCTGGTAGAGTATATAACTGATCAGAGGGAATCTCATCTAACTTTGATCTACTGCAATTCTTTTTTACTTAAAACTCATCAGTCTAAACAATTTTAACAGAAAAATTTTAGCAGACTCTGGAAACTAATAAAAGTAACAGCAGGTGGCACTCTTGCCCTGTCCAGAATTTTCTGGAGGCTTTCCAAGGCACATAGACCAGAACCATAATAGAGGTTTTAAAGTACACTCAGGTAAGAGAAATTGGAGAAAAGGTTAGGTCCGGTCCTTCCAAGAAAGAGCTTCAGAAGAGAACTCAGGCTATTATAGGAGAAGAGTGGGCATACTGCTAATATATCTAATATATACTGCTAATATATATTATATCTAATATATAATTTACTTATATCTAAGTAAATAGGGGTACTCAGAAAACAATTTGTTCTAACAGCAAATAAATGATAATCTAGATGAACTTGGAGATTGAGAATACATACACTTGATGTAAATCAGCAAACCTAAAATGATATTCAAGTCACTAATTAATTCTAAAGAGTATTTTTAAAAAGTGATAAATGCCTGAGGTAATTAAACTTTAAAGTAAACCTGACAGTATGACTATATCCATCCAGTAGGCCTTAGCTTTTAGAAAACAGGTCCAGATCCTCTCATTGTCAGGACCAGGTCACAAAGAAAGATGGAAACTTGTTTATCTTAGATCATTAGTACTTAGAATACTACCCTGGATTTAACAGGTGCTAATAATTTGTTGAAAGAATAAATGACAAGATCAATTTGTTACTGATATATCAGTCAGAATTTATTTAAGGAAAGAAAACTAACCCCAAAGGTCAAGAAGAAAGCATTAATAGATATTTTAATCATCTTGTTTTTTTAGAATCTACAAAGCACTTTATGCATTATCTTATTTAGATCTCTTAACAACAGCCACCTGTGACATAGGCAAAATGGGTAAAACTTTCACTTTACAGATAAGAAAGTGGCTAAGTAGGTTTTAAGTTACTGTCCAAAACCAGATTTCTAACATCAAAAAGTTGAATAAATAAACAAGAGAACCCCAGAGATATATTTTAAGACACTCTCTCATTATAATTTAAAGCAAGGGCTACTGCCAGCTAACTTGAGGGACTACACTATGATAAGGCAAGCATGAAGACATGGCTTCTATGCTATTCCAACTGTGCCATTTTGCAAAAGCAGAGAAAAAAAGTAAAAGAAAAAGGAAAAAGAGATAGTATCACTTAGTGGGTAATGGCCATTATCCCCAGCCCTATAAGGCTGAAAAGTAGTCCTTTTTTAGCTCATCTTAATATCCTTCTTTCCACTCTGACACCTAGGTACTTCAAACTGAGAAAGAAGGGAAATGGGAGCTTACAGAGACTGGTTGTATGTTCCAGTTATTATTGGAAAGCATTACAAAAGTTTCAAGATACTGTGACAGTATTACTTATAAACCACTATCAATAAGGAACATTTCTTATCTTGGGAGGATATTCACAACATACTTTTTTATGTACTATCATCAACCGGACCTAACAAACCATCTTCAAAACTTTTCAATGAGAGATATAAGCACAGATAATCTTAGAAATGAAAAAGTAATGAAATGTGTTGGTTTAATTCAGAACAAACTGTCTAAATTATACAGAAATGGCCTAACTTGAAGAAACTAGAACTTGATAGAACACTAAACAAATTAAAAGAGTACAAGTGAAAAATAGAAGGAATTTTACCCTTTTCTAAATAAAACTGGTCCTGTACTATACATTCCTAGTTTATAAAAATATCACTTAGGTTTCTTAAATTAAATATGAATTAATACTTATGCTTCTGTCTACTTTAATTCAAATAATCAAATACTAGTTGTCATTGACATCAAATACAAAAAAACACTTGTAAGTTTAATACTTGTTCTTTGTTTTGCAAAACTACAAGCATATTCTCTACACTTACTATATCTGGCAACCGTATAACTGATTTCCTACAGTTAACATGCAATACCTTTCTCTTTTAAAAAAGAAAAGAAAGCATAGATTCTACAATGAAAAATTCAAAGAAACTGGTTTCTGGTCTATTGCTTCCTTTGTTAACTATCCAAAATACAAAAGTTCACATTACGGGTCAGAACACCAAGCATGGAAATGTAAATAGCCAGTAAGAAATGTAAACAGTGCTCTTTAATTTTAATTGTATTAAATTTTTTCTTCAAAATATAGACATATACACAATGGAGTACTACTCAGTCTTAAAGAATGAAATTATGATATTTGCAGGTAAATGGATGGAACTAGAGAATATCATGGTAAGTGAAATAAGCCAATCCCAAAAAACCAAAGCCAAATGTTTCTCTGATAAGTAGATGCTAAACCATATTGCGGTGTGCAGGAGATGAAGGAACTTTGGATTGTGCAGAGGGGGAGTGAGTGAAGGGGTGGGGCGGTAGGGATGAGAAGGACGATAGAATAAGACATTATTACCCTATATACATGTATGATTACACTACTGGTGTGACTCAGAACTATGTACAGCTAGAAGAATGAGAAGTTATGCTCCATTTGTGTACAATGTGTCAAAATGCATTCTGTCATATATAACTAATTAGAAAAAATAAAAAATTATTTTTCTTCAACCAAAAGACATTTTGAGGAGAAGCTGAAGGTACTAGGATCATATGAACTGATGACATCACTTAATCTCATGTCTCACCTGCACAGAGCTGGTCATAGTGCTCAGAGCAAATACAGTTGCACAGTCTTTAATAGTTGACTGGCTATCAAAGGCACCCTGGGTATCCATTAGCAGCACAGCCACCTAGGAATTCAAAAGTTTAGCATACTTAGTAAACAGTCACCAAAAACGAATATAAAAATCATACATTAAGTGATAAATTTCAAAAGCAATAATTAAATCAAGAATACTCATACTCTATATATTTTAATGTAAAAATCTGTACATTAAAGTTACCAGACATTAAATTCCATGTAGTTTTGATTTTTTGCAACAGAAAATAGCTCAAAAAATATATATAGGAGATAAAAATAGAAAAGTATAAGTAAAATTTTACTTTTGTTCCATTAGGTCTGTCAATCACAAATACTTCATTCCACACTTGTATGCCTGTTGTTTCTCTTTCACAACCACCTCGCCAAGTAAAGCCAGTCAATGGTTCATTGTTTCCACCAATCCAACTTTGAGAATCCTGTTAAAGTCAAAGATAAATGTAAAATAAAACACACAAAAATAAGGGGGGGGGAAAAAAAACTAAAAATATTATCCATTCCATATTTTACAGATGAGGAAGGTAAGTCCAAAGAGATAAAATACACAATGTAACATCATCCAAGTAGTTAAAAAAAAGTGGTCCTAAATCCTGTGTGGGTTTCTATAGTGATGCAGTTTCCCTCAAACCTTAAGTTTCTCAAGTCAGTGCAAATTTCCCCTCTAGGATTCTAGGTAAGTAGAGTCACAACCACTTTTCCCTCCTTGGGAAAGATTTCCTATAATGTAAAACAAAAAATAGATAACAGCTATTTTAATATCTTCTTACATAGAAAAGTAAAATTAAGTTCTAGAAAGAATGACTGTCAAAAGAGTATTCCTCTCTTGGTAGAGCTTATACTAAATGTTTTCATAATACCTTGTTGTCTTTAAAACATGAGACTTTAAAAATAACAAAGTCTGTTTGGAACCTGATTCAAACAATCCAACTGAAAAAAAAAGCCTTATTTGAAATGAACAGAAATCTGAACCCAGAATGCATTATCAATTGGGATAAATATGATTGTCTAATATAAATGATGTCATAGTTAAGAAACAGTTGCAAGAATCCTTATCTGTTAGTTACTCAAATATTTGTGGTAAAAGGATATGACTGGCATTTGCCTTAAAATATTTCAAAAGGCACACATACATACACAGAAAACAGATGAAAGAAGACCAGCAAAATGTTGGTAAGTACACTGGGGTTCATAATGCTATTTTCTTTATTTTGGGGTAGATTAAAATTTTCCATACACACACAGTGTTTTAATTAAAACTACACGGCCATAGTATTATAATTAAATATATGGGGCTAGAGGTACAGCTCAGTGGTAGAATGTTCTCCTAATATGCACAGGTCTTGGATTCAATCCCCAGCACCACAAATAAATAAGAAATAATATAACAGTTAATATACCATAAGGCAGTTTATCTAGAAAATTAAATCTGGGACATAAATGAATACCTCTCACAGATGTCAAGATGTCTTATATCACAAAGGAAAAAGCTGTTTCAGAAATACTTCTGATAAGCCTGAATATCTAGTCCAAAACAGATTATAAAGCCCAAATTAATGGTGGAAAGAAAATGTTTCAAAGCAGAATCAATGAGGAATGAAACAATTTATGAAAAAAATAGCAAACAAAAGTCGCCAGACCGTAATGTAATATGATACAGCCTCAAACTTTAAATAATCTACAATCATTCCACAAAACTCCCATCTCTACTAGGTTACCAGTCTTATAAATCATAAAATTCTCTATCTGTTTTCTTCAGGTTTCAATAAGTTCAACTAAAGGCCCTCATCTCTGACGGTTACAAGGCTGCCACAAGGCACAACTCATTCACAGTACATACAATGAAACTGTGCTTCATAAAGCACCCTTCCTGAGGATAAACCACAACTGGTGGTCCTGCCTCTGGTCTATATTTTAGATGCTCCAAATGTTCTTGCACCTCCTTTCTGTACTCCAACCCATTCTTTTCTTCTTACAGCTAATTTTCACAAGAAATGTAATCATGCCACTGTCCTTCTAAAAAATCCATCTGTGCTTTCCCCATTACCTATAAGACCACCCAGAGATGTGTTTCATAACAATGCTCCTTTACTTTCCCCATCTGTTTCTGATATTCTCCATACATCAACACTTACACGTCCAGTTTCTACCATATCCCTTCATCAAAAAAAGAAAAATCACCACTCCCCAAATGCAAACATTGTTCAGCTCAGCCATACCCTTCTTTGCCTAGACTCAGATTTTTTTAACATAGTGTGGGAATCAGATGCCACATGTGAGAACCTATTCAATCCCAAACAAAGCAAAGAAATCTGGATTTGAATGAACTATTTTTAAAAGGTCCAACCTACACAAATAAGTTAAAAGAATCTATCCTCTTAGAGAATTCTGCTTTTAATCTATATTTTATTTATCTTGCTTCTCTATCTTCTCTATAAGAATATAAGTTCCATGAAAGTAGTTGTGTTTCATTCTCGTGAATTTCCATAAATAGTTCCTGGTTTGCAATTAGGAACTCAAAACATTAAATGAATAAAAAAATTTACTTATAAACCTTAATGTGCTCCCTTTTGAGCATGGGTAATAGATATAAAAGAAATATGAGCTTCTTTATTATTTCTAGAAACAATATAATGACATGGACAAAGCAGTAAAAATAATTTTTTTTTCAAGTATGGATGACTAGAATCATAGGCTAATGTGCTTATTTTAACTCCTCTTCGAAAAAAATTTTTAAAAAGAATTAGTGTCTCATAAAAATCTATGTATCATTGCTTCCTAGTAAATGGGAATTTTGTACAATATTATATGGATTAGTTAATAAAAAGATGAAAGAAAAGGTAAATCAGAAAACCAAGTTAATCAGATTTTCAAAATTTTGAAATGTTATTCCTCTAACATACTGAACACCAAAGCTCTCATAAAATATATTCATTCATTCATTCATTCATTCAATTGGAACAGTTAAATGAATAAGGTAAACCTCTAGATTAAATCTGGCAAATAGTTCAATGAACTAATGAACCTGTAATAAGTACAATGTTTTAAAATAAAATACACAACTATCAGAATGGCTACAATTAACAAGACTGACAATAATATTTACAAGATATACAACAACTGTAAGTCTCCTACATTGCCTAGTGCAATTGGTAAAACCACTTTGGGAAAATATTTGGCAGTTGCTAGTAGAGCTAAAAAG
Organism: Sciurus carolinensis; assembly: GCF_902686445.1. Lineage (NCBI taxonomy): Eukaryota > Metazoa > Chordata > Mammalia > Rodentia > Sciuridae > Sciurus > Sciurus carolinensis. Next base: position 63,526,422 of record NC_062225.1, on the reverse strand, counting down.
GTACTTTATCCTATGACCCAGGATTTCTACTCCTGGCTATAAACCTAACAGAACTGTGTATATTACCAAGGCTTGTACAAGAATATTCACAACTTTATTTAGAAGATACAAAAACTAGAAACAACTCATGTATATCCATAGAAAATGGGATAAACTGTAATATAGTAATCCAATGAAATATCACTCAGCAACAAAAAATGCTATTTTTGATGCATTTAACAACACAGATTAATCTCTTACACTTAATGTTGATTGAAAGAAATCAGACACAAAGTATACATACTTTTACAATTCATGTCAAATTCCAAAATAGACAAAGCTAATCTATGGTGATACAAGTCAATATAGTGGCCTTTGAGAGCTGGAGATAGTAATAACTGCGACCGGAAATGAGTGAGTCTTTTAGAATGCAGAAAGTGTTCTGTCTTCATCTGAGAGGTAGTGGTTACAAAATATACTCAAAAATTCACTGGCTATACTAAGGTTTATGCATTTATTGCATTTAAGTTATACCACAATAAAAAAAATAAGATGACCAAAGAAGAGGCATTTTAAGATATTGTTCTTCCTCCAAGTACATTTCTTTCTTGAAAAATGCATATGAAACAAGTTTTCCTTCATGTATTCACATATTTCCCACGAGTCTTTTAACTCAGACATTGTTAGCCTTAGAGTGGAAAGTGAAATCAAATTCATCATCCATAGGGTCGAATCATATGTTTCAGGTAAGTTATACAATGTACTGTATATGATCCTTAAATATAGCTTTTAGTCCTGCTCTCTGGCAGCATTCTAGAAGCAACCCTTTAAATAGTAAAAAATAAAAACTACATAATAGGATAGTTTCCTTTAAAATGGCTTTTATAAATATGGGATGAGTCAAAACTCTATGTACCAAACAAAGCAAAACCCTTCATTCATTTTGCTTGGAAATCAGTGGACAGCAAGAAAAGTTACCACATTTACACTAGCACATGTCCTTCTATCAAGTCTGTTTCACCTTCTGAAGTAAACAGTGAAAGCAAACATCTATAAAAGAGCAATTCAGTGTAGGAACATCCTGTATGGAAACTCTACATATTATAATATGTGAGAAAATGATGAAACTGGCCATGCTACTTAGTTTGGACCTCATTTCTTAAACTAAGCAAGTTGAAATACTAATACTACTAGTAGTGTAATGTAAATACTTAGCAAGTGCTTAATAATCAGAGTACCTAGAATTCAATGAATACTCAACTGTTATATTACAAGATACTATGCAATGGAAGAATATATCTTCATCTATGAAGTCTTCTTGTTGAAAATGAGTAAAACCTGACTCTGATCAAGCCTATAGATTCAACTAAAATTTTTACAGAAAATTCATAAGACAAAAACAAGATAAACCCCACCAATGGAATAAAATCATTGAATTCAGAATGGGAAGCTCTATAACACAACTGGTCTCTTCAACAAATAATTGCCAAGAAAAAAGAAACAGGTTTAAAACAATTTAAAAACAGCTAGTCATAATGTAAACCTCATCAGGTTGAATTCAAACCATTAAAATGCAAATAAAGTAACTAAAGCAAATGAAAGGTTTTAAAACATTTCACAATATTAAAAATTATTACTGCTTTTATGTATGATGACACTATTGTAATTTCCTTATCTTTAAGAGACACTGAAATATCTATAAATGAAATTATATGATGCTTGGGATTTACTTCAAAACAACATATTAAAATGTGGAATGAGCTGGACCTCATACGAAATGAGACTGGTAAAAGTTCATGATATCTAAAAATAAGAATGTGGGCATTCATTATATGATTGTCTAATCTGACATGCTTAAAATTCTTTATAATAGTTTTTAAAAAAAATAAGGAATGATATAAAGTAAAAGGAACTCTGCATAGAATTAAGGTCCCTATCTAGATGAGTTCAACAATAGCTAATATTATTATTAGTGTCAATATATTAAGCATTGTGTTAAGTTTTACATACATTACATAATTTAATTCTACTACATTAATTTTTGAGTTATATAAACTGATTCCAGGAATTGAATGTACTTTTATTGTAGCCATATGTGACAAGCTGATCAGTATTTTTCTAACAACTCCTATTGGTACTGGAGAAATCTATTTCACTTTGAAAATATGTCACTCACAAAAAATCAGCTAAAAATAATTAGATCAAAGCAAATATTCATCAACAGATTAATGGTTAAATAAAGCACGTATAATCAAACAGCAGAATATTAAAGCAACAAAAATAATGAACTGTGATGTGTACATCTTACCATTAAAATGTTAACAAAATAAGCCAAATACAGAATATCTACAGTATGATTTCATTCATGTGAAGTTCAAAAATGGAGGAAATGAGCCTATGATGAGAGATCCAGAATAGTAGTTACTTTGGGGAGATAAATATTAACTGAGAGAGAAAACAAGAGATGTTCTATATCTTCATCTGGGTGGTGGGAATATGGTTGTATACACATGTAAAATTTCATCACACTGTATAATGAAGATTGTGTAACTTTCAGTATGTAGATTTTACACTTAAATTTTTTTTAAGTAAAAAAATATTACCTGAACAATACACCTGAACAACCAAAGAAGAATTAGAAAGGGAAAGACAAACTTGAGGGTATACACAAATATTTTGAAAATGGAAAAAAAAAAAAAAAAAACCTCCTTCCCACCACTAGTACCAATTTTACCTGATTACAGATTTTAATCTTTTGTATAACTCACTTTTACACATGAAATGATATTTTTAAATATTGATATAATAGACTTAATAGTTTTCACATAAATTTTTACATTTCAAAATTATTTCATTTAAAACTTAACAATGAATTTTACAAGTAACACATTTCTATTCCCAAATTATTAGGTACAAAAACAACAACTAGACTTCTATAGTATACTTCATATATGGCATAGATTGTGGAACCAATTTAGATGCCCTTCAATAGATGATGGATAAAGAAAGTGGTATATATACAGGATGGAATGTTGCTCAGCCATAAAGAATAAAATTATGGCATTTGCAGGTAAATGGATGGAGTTGGAAAACATCATGCAAAGTGAGATAAGCCAATTCCCCAAAACCAAAGGTCAAATATTTTCTCTGGTAAGTGGATGCTGATATATAACGGGGCGGGTGGGGGGTGTTAGGGTGAAGGGAAGAATGGAGGAACTTTGGATTGTGTAGAGAGAAATGAGGGGAGGGGCAGGGAGAAGAAAAGATGGTAGAATGAGACAAACATTATTACTTTATGTACATGTATGATCACACAAATGGTGTGAATCTACATTGTGTACAACCAGAGAGATGAAAAGTTGTATTCCCTTTGTGTACAATGAATCAAAATGCATTCTGCTGTCATGTATAACTAAATAGAACAAATAATTAAAAAGATGAATGTCTGGATATCCTTATAAGTTCAAAATATTTTCTGAGATATGAATTCAATAAGTCAGTAATTCTAGTTACACTTTTATGTCTTGCAGTTCTTAATAATAATTAATTCTGACATGAAATGAGGGAATTTAGTCTAGATAAGCCTTTAGTTCACCTCTCAAAACTTACAAAAGAAAAATTCCTTTCTTCCCATATTTCAAGTAAAAAGCAACCTGTTTTTTTTCCATCGAGTAGTAGCTCAAAAACTATAAAAGAAGCTGCTCACAAGAAAATAAAACCTAAAAATGAGAATTCCTCCTATATTTGGAGATTTAAGATATAAATCTCAAAATATTCTTAGATTTTAAAACCCTTCTACTCAACTGTATGCTTTTATCTAACAAAAAGCTCACATTCGGCCTTACATTACTATTCCTCTACTAATCACTCAAAAAAACACTCATCTATTTCTAAAGTATAAAGTAAAATGTTTACACACTTAGCTCCTTTAGTGAACTCACACTTACATAAATGATTCAGGTCAGCAGAGAAGATACTAAAAGAGGATATAAACGGCTGCTCTTCTACTTCTCTCAGGAAGCATACCACCTTTGCAGGCATATAGGTTAAGGAAATGAATTCAAATCTATTCCATTATTATTCCATTTACCTTCTTTACTTACATCGCAATGAAAAAGAATTATTAACCACCTAATCAGTATGTTATCTCCCAAATGAGACACTATGTAATTTAATTTCTGATTAACAGAATAAAGTAACATCAGGAATTCTAAATGGAAACACTATAAATTAAAGTACATAAAGATAATTCAACTTAAAGCCAATAACTAGGTATGTAACTTTACTGAGGTCATCAGAACCTTTGCACGGCCTCAGTACCTCCTCCAGAAAAGGGGGAATTCTATTAGTTTCACAATTGTGATTATATGACAAATGTGGGCTGCTGCTCCTCCTCTGAACAGTCACTAATTTGACCAGAGATGGAATCAGAAATGCCACCTGAGGTGAAACTTACCTGTCATTCCTAGACAAGCAATCTAAGCTTCTTTCCCCTTCTAACATTCTACTTACTATCTGTGACCTACCTGGAATCAAATGCATTTACAGCTCAGAAACAGATATGACATACACAAGTTAAGATAAGGAGTTAATAAACCTCAAAATATAGAAACTGTAGCAGCTTCCAATTTACAGATTTTTTTTAAATGCCACTATTTATACATTTTTCTATTTCAGATATTAAGCTCTGGAAAATAATCAAGTCTAAATGAAAATCTTTTTAACATTCCTTTTCTTAATTTCCTGAACACACAAAATGTCACTCCTTAGTATGAACTACATTTGTAATACTCAGGCATACCTGAAAATGTCTGAAGAGATACCTATGAAAAGAATTTAGTAAAAAGCTCCCTGGAAAACCAACTGGGAATGTTTACCTTATTTCAAGGAATACTCAGATTTACACAGAACTTTAAAAGGTGAACACTCAGATAATTACACAATTCTGTTAAGTCTTACTTCTAGTGGCTTCTGAATGTCAAAAATCCCTCTAAATAGCCATCCGCCCTAAGTGATTCACTCCAAAATTTTCAAATCCTTCTTCTTGGTCTCTATGAAACTTTGAATTCCTCAGACTTGACTCCAGCTTTTAGAAAAACAATGAGTCAAGTGGTTTTGGGTTTTTTGTTTGTTTTGTACTGTTTTCTTTTCTTTTATTTAAGGAAGAAAGGCAAAGTTAAGGAGAAAGGGATAAATAACTAAAAGTAAAAGTGTGTAGAGGGAGGGAGATTCATCAGTCAAACAGACAATAAGTGTCTACAAAACACACAGTTGCGCTACGTACCAAAGATAGAATAATCAAGGAAAGTCCCACTACTAACCAAAGGGTAAACCAACCATAAAACTAAAGTAATAACAATAAAACATGTGCCATAAGAGCTGGGAAGAGAATTAACAAACTTAGAAGTCAAGAAAGGCCTACTATGAAAAGTTAGCAAAGAATACAACAAGATTTCAGAAATAATATGACATATTAGAAGAACAGCAAACACTATAGCATACTTGATATAAGGATGCAAGTGGTGGGGCTCAGATATCAAGGAAGGCCATGGAAGCCACTCTAAGGAATTAAGACCGTATTCACTAAAAGTGACTTATTTGAGGAACACAGTTATACTTTTACGAAGATCTCTATCAGAAAACTTCACTAACTGTAAAGGTGTCTAAGAAAAAGAAAGTGAAGAAATAATAAAAAGGAAGAGAGAAGATAAATAGTACTTCTGATATTTTCAGGGTACACTCAAACATGTTGGGTTAGAACTACATTGCCTAGAATATAAAGGTTCAATCATATGCATCAATATGTATTCTATTCCCAAAAGGAATTACAGAGATAAAGAAGAATCAAGAGCTCAAACTTACATTACTGTCTTAACAGAGAAGTCTTATTAAAGAACAATATTTCTGTAAAATTAAAGAAACAATTCTTGGTTTTATCTATTTTTTTGAAATAACTGGTTGGCAGTTATTTGTTTTAATTAGGTTCTACTTAAAAGACACTATTCACCTTGTTATACATATATCTAAGCATGAAGTCCAGTAGAAATGATTTCCCTTTACGAAAAGCTCCTGCCACAGACACCACAACTATGTTAAGATCTCGTATGTGCTCCTGTAGCAGTATCTGCTCCAAAGCTTCTTCATCAAGCTCAAAGTTATGGTCATCTTCATGAGCAAGGACAATCTGTACTGGACAAGGTTTCTTCATAACCTCATCAGAATTTACTAGGTCATCATCTTCATAATCCTCCCCTAGAATTTTAAAAAGAAAGAAACAAATTACTTTAATCCCTGCATTACAAATTTTTCCTTAAGGACAACATCTAAAGCAAAAATTCAAATGTACCACCCCCTCATTCTCATTTGAGAAAAATTTAATAAAGTAATAGATTGTCAAGTAGTTTTAGATTTCCCACTCTCTCTGTAACAGGACAAAGAATGTCAGTCAGATCTACCACTTGAGCAATGCATCATTCTGTGAATGCTTTTTGCTACTGTATGCACCAAGAAAATACAAACTGACAGGGGATAAAATCAATTTCGCCTGATACTTCAGATTCCAGTTTTCCCTGTAGGCATCACCTGGAAAATTATTCCACATTACAAAGACTGAAACATATATATGAATTTTGAATGTTGTCTTTCATTCTGGAATTTAAAGGGCAAAGTTAGAGTCCTAAGAAGCTTCCAAAAATGACATGATAAAGCTAAGTTCCTAATTTTGTAGGAGTAACCTAATATGGCTAAGGTTATAGCTCAGTGGTAAAGCACTTGCCTAGCATTCACAAGGCCCTGGGCTCAATCCCCAATACCAAAAAAAAAAAAAAGTAACCTAGTAGTATAGTCTTTCTTATCAAACACTATAACCAGATATGTTATTTAAACACACAAAAAGTTAACTTTCCAGGAAAGATACAACACAGTTAAATTCCAAATTAATATATTATTAGGAAAGTCCAGATAAATAATAAAACAGTATGCAAACTGTGATTAAAAGTTTCCAAGCTTAGTCAGCGGTTAAGACCACAAGCTAGAGGGCAAAACTGCCCAGAGGATGTCACAACTTCTTTGTTTTCTCATCTGTAAAATGGAGATAATAACAGTACCTCCCTCATAAAGTTGTCATCAAATGAGATGAGTTGAAACATATATGGCACATAGTAAGCACTATAGAAGTTCGTTATTTATGTAATAGTAGTTTTAGAATAACCAATCCAACAGGAGAGGCTTTTATTTACAACTTGAAATGCCAAAACACTACAGTGATTTTCAACTGCCCAGTAGTTAGGTTCTAACATTACCCATTTCACGAATTTGGAAGCTGTCCTTGAAACATCTCTCCTTTGCATTACCCCTAAATTTAAGCAACAGCCACATTCTTAACTTCACCTTCATGTCACAATTTCTGCTGATAGCATCTCTGTTCCCATCACCACTATTTTGACCCACTTAGACTACAGTACCCAACTGCTCTTCTTTCATTAATGCACTTGTTCTCTTCCCCTAAACCAATACAACTGGAAATTGTAGGAACTAAATAATGTAGTCAAATATAAATTTGATTGTTACTCTCTTTCTTAAAATCACTGTTACAGAAGGCTAATGATTAAAATCCTATACACGCCTTACAAGATCCTGTACATGCTGCCAATCTATGGCTGCATTTGGTGCTACTCTCTCCTTTTTAAACGAAGCTAGTCTTTCTTTAGCTCTTTATGCTATTAAGCTCTTTCTAGACTCGGACTTCACTTGTGACATTCCTCTGTCTGGAATACTCCTTCCCATGCCGTTCCCCTAATCAATTCATATTTATTCATTAAGTCTCAGTTTAAATGTCATTTCCTAAGAACAAGAATCTTCCCTGAGGGTCCTAATCAAGTTTAGTCCTTCTATACTCCCTTAATCTGAATCTAACATTTGAATATTTATGTAAGTAATATTTATTGTCTCTCCTTATAGTGCCAAACCACTCCTTGAAACTCTCAATTATTGTCCCACTATAACCAGTGTATTAAGAAAAACAAGCAAAAACAAACAAACAAAAAAACACCCACACCCTCTAAGTTCCTTAACCCAACCTCCACAGTACTGTGCCAGGACCCCTGCCTCCCCTCTTATTTCATTTTATTACATACCCCTGTTCATTTCCTCAAAGCCCTGGGCCATCTGGCCTTCTTGTTCCTTTAACAGGATAAACCCATTTCCCACCTTAGAATACTTGCTCTGTGATTTTATCTCTGTATGGAATGCTCTGTCCCTAGAAATTCACATGGTATCTCACCTCCCTCACCTAGGCCTCAGTTCCCCTCAGTGTGGTCTTCCCGGACCACACAATCCAAACCATAGGCCCCACCCCTAACACTTTAAAAGGGGATTTTTCATAGTCCTTTTCGATATCTAAAATAACCCTTTTTTATTTATTTACACGTGTATCTCCTAGTTCCCCCTCCATACAATGTGTGCATCACTTATGTGTGCATCACCAATTATCCTATTGATCATTCTATCTTCCAGCAACAAAAATAATGCTTAACACTTAGCCCAGAAGATGCCTAATACTTTTTGAAAGAATATATTGAAGCATTTCAGGAATCTTACACCCACCCTTAGCTATTTTAGAAACAAATGTAACAATCCATTAGGTTTGGGGAAATCAAAGCCAAATCAAGGGTAGTTAAGTATATCAACCACAAAATTACAATGAAAACCATCAAGTTCCACAAAGTAAAACACTTTAATTTAAAAGGAACTCAAAATTAGTAAGTACTAAAATACCACAACAACCAAAAGTGGGGACTGGTGATTTTATAAAAAAAAAAAAAAAAAAAAAAAAAAAACCAACAATTTTTTTCTTGTTGTAAAGAAAACATTGGTTTTCTTTTTTCCTTATTTGAAAGGAGGAACCCCAGGAAGAAAGTCTTTATTAACATAAAATTTCACCTGGATTAGTTAGCTACAGTTACCATGTGGCTAGGTTTCTTTTATAGGCATGGATAAAGACAGGCACCTCAGATAAACACATACATAGACTAAAGACTTTTTAAAGGTAAGTGTGGCAAAAACATTTCAAAGGTATAATGGAGCACAAAGTGATGTGATTCACCAGCCTTAACTCCCCATGATGATATCTCCACCAAATCTGGCATAAAGATAAAATATTTCATCACACACTGATCAACTGAATAAAATACAACTGTATGTTAATTTCATTAGATTGCCTGTAAATATCAGCATCTGGTGATTACCTACAATTGCAAGTCTCTTTCAATTTAGCAATAACCCAAGATTTTAAATGGCACTAAAATCCTGTGTACAGAACACTTATTATGTTTCCATTCTCATATGCCAGAATACTGGAACAAGTAGATTTCAGTCCTACAACATTTTTCCTAATTCAGTTCCAAGTCAGTTCTCCCTACTCCAGCCCAAGTGGGTCTTTCAAGGTCAAAGCTAAAAAATAACTACAGATGATCACCTATTTCTCAAATTTCTCTCTACACCTTAGCCCTAAGTATATCTAATAATCTATTTGTTACAAGTCCTATAAAAAGGCACCTGTCAAAAAAAAAGACCCATGGTTGCCAGGATTAAGGGGCAGGGAAGGATGAATAACAATTTTTTTAGGGCACAGAAATGAATTCTCTATGATACTATAATGGTGGATAACTGATGTTATACATTTTCCAAAAACCCACTGAATATGTAACCTCGAGAGTGAACCCTAATGTGAACCATGGACTTTGGATAATAATAATGTGTCAGGGAAAATTAATTAAATTTAACAAATGAACTACTCCAGCAGGATGCTGGTAGTAGAGGGAGGAGGAGGAATGTGGGAACTGTACTTTCTGCTCAATTTTGCTATGAATCTAAAATTGCTCTAAAATAATAAAATCTACTTAAAAAGACACCTGTCTTTTTAGTGTTTAATCATACTTCATCTTAAATCTGTCAAATTCATACATTCAACATGGATTCCAACAGCAAAATTTACACTTCAGAGCTGACCTAGATCTGTCAGCAAACTTCAAGCTTAATTATTAGATAAGACAATAAAATGGTGCTACAAATCTGCATTACAATAAACTGTTACTAATATTAGGTTACATCAACTCAAAACTAAACTTACAAAAAGAGAACAAAGTAAAGATTAATTTACTTTTCAGAAGCAATTA